>NW_028277173.1:18605000-18965000 GCF_051122295.1 Plectrocnemia conspersa
GTTAGATATTCACATTAGAAACATACAATTTGAAAATAGGGAGAGAATTTTTGCCTTCCAAAGCACAAAGCTTTATTGATGTATGAACTTAAAATTTGTTGGAAATTAGTCATAAAAAGTAAGGATGAAAAATGTAAGTTAGAAATGCGAAAGTTATTTTTTCAAATTTTGGCAATTATTTGATTTTTACTAAAAAAAATGCAAAATTTTTTGGTTACTTATATCTATAGTTCTATGTAATTATTACAAATTAATTTTTCACCTAAAAAACACTGACGTTTTCTGAACCAAAGCTCCAATAGGCTGTACTAAGGAAAGGGTATTGTTAAGTTTCTCTAAGAGTTAATATCGGCCAACACATGTATCTCTAATTCTAAATTCTATGACGGGATTTAATAAAAGAGTTTTATTTTTATTTTTTTTTTAATTTTTGTTTATTACATAATTAAATAATACATTTTTATAAACATATATATTTACATTTCATTGGTTGCTGGTTAATTACCATTATCACAATTTACGATTGATTAGCTAAATTAAGAGGAATTACAAAAATAAGAATAATAAAAGAACATAAAATACGTTAAGTTTAGGTCAAAGTACATAAACACCTTTAACAAAAAAAAAAAAAAAAAAAAATTATAAATTATATATTTTTAATATAAAACTCGTGGACCTGGAGCTGTTAAATTAATAGATAAAATTTATGCGTCAGAGCAAGATGTGCTTTGGCATTTTGTGTTTATATTTAAATTTGAGTTTGTTTTTGTCGTAATCACCGATTCTTGAGATTAACGGGTTAGTATGATTTCGCGGTATTTTTTTATAATAATTATTAGTATGGTGGTGAACATGTTCTTTAATAGTTGGAATTAAATATTTATTATGAAGTTTTTTGAGGTTAGTATAAAAAGGTGTATTATAAATTATTTTTATAGCTTTATTTTGAACAACTTGTAGCTTAGAAAAGTTAGTATTACACGTATTACTCCACACCGGGCAGGCGTAAGTCATTGCCGGTCTGATTAATTGCTTATATAATAGAATTTTATTTTTAGTATTTAGCGCACTTTTTCGATTAAAAATTGGTTTTAACGCCGCAATGGCTGCGAGCCCTTTAGATTTAAGTTCGGTTATATGTTTATTAAATTTAAGCTTGGAGTCCAGGTGAATTCCGAGGTACTTAACGCTCGCCTTCCATTCTATACACTTTCCCTGCTCGCTTATAATAGTCGGGGGCAAAGGTTGTCTTCGAGTTGTAAAAATTATAGCCTCCGTTTTGTCCTGATTTATTTTTATTTTCCACTTTTTGAAATAATTACTTAAGAGAGTTAAGGATTTTTGCAATTTTATTGAAATAGGCTTAAGACCGTAAGAGCTACTCATTATCGCCGTATCATCGGCATACATTGAAAGACAAGTATTTTTTAAAATAGGTATATCATTTGTGTACAAAATGAAAAGGAACGGTCCAAGTAAACTCCCCTGAGGAACACCAGCTGGGATATTACGCGGTATCGATTGTTCATTATTTACTGAAACAACATAACTTCGACGATCAAGGTAGGAGCGTAACAAGTGTAGCAGATAGTTAGGGGTTTTATATTTGTGGAGTTTGTAAATCAATCCATCATGCCACACAGTATCAAACGCTTTTTCCACATCTAACATTAAGAGTCCCGTTGATTTTTTCATGTTAAAATTAGCAGAGATGTGTTCTGTTAACCTATTGAGCTGATGAGTCGTAGAGTGGTTTTCGCGGAAGCCAAATTGTTCATTGATAATTTTATTCCCCAAAGATCCCTTTAAACGTGATAAAATTATTTTTTCAAATAGTTTACTGAATGACGGTAATAAGCTTATTGGACGATAATTAATTGCGATAGTGTTATCCTTTCCTGGCTTTCTAATTAGGTGGATCTTTGCGGTTTTCCAAATAGCGGGAAAGTACCCGAAAGATAAGCAGGCATTAAAAATATTTGTTAGATAATTGATGCTAATTCTTGGAAGTTGTTTTATCGTAACGTTATCTAATTTATCTATACCGGGACTTTTTCTATTCTTTAAATTTTTTATGATGTTATTAACTTCTGATAAACCAACTTTGTTTACTAAACTAATATCTACGCTAGATGAATTAATATTTCGTATCGCACGGGCGACTTTGTTGTCTATTTTTGAATCTAAGTAATTTACAGTAAGCGAATAAGATGTGGAGAAAGCGCTGGCTAAATTTTCTGCCTTATCCTTGTTCGTGCATGCGATGGTGTTTCCATTTTTTAATGGGGGTATTTCCGAATGTTTATATTTAAGTGATTTAGTTATTTTCCATAAGGAATTATCTGCCGGGTTTAGATTTTTTAGTTTACGCGTCCACGATTCGTTTTTTATTTGCTGAATTTTATCGCGAATATAACTAGTTACGCGGTTTATTACAGATTTAAGTCGCGGAGATTTATTATTTTGCCACTGTTTTCTTAGTTTATTTTTGATTTTTATTATTTCGATAAGTTGTGGAGTAAGTTGATTTTTATTATTATGATTTTTACGCGTCGGTATTGATGATATTTTGGCTTCTTCGATAACGGATGTTAAATAACTGATATCATCGTCAATTTGTTTAATGTTATGCGGAGTATAATTCTGTCGCTCATCTTGCAAACGAGACTCGACTATATCTTTAAACTTTTTCCAGTCAGCTTTTAAATAGTCAAAAAGCGTTTCAGAGACTACCTCCGCTGAACCCTCCAGCGAGAATAACACTGGAAGATGGTCAGAAGACAATGCCTGAACGCAATACATTTCTGACGTATTTAAGTTACCCTTAACCAAAGCAATATCCAGAATTGACGGCGTCATGTGATTGGAAGGGTAATGCGACGGTGAATTTGGAAAGTTAACAATCGTGTCAGAGTCGCTCAAGTAGTTAAAAAGTGAAGCTCCAGATCGATTTGCCCCAGAACAGCCCCAATGCATATGACGGGCATTGAAGTCCCCAGTCAGAATGACCGAGTCTCCTAGAGAAAATATCGAATCTAGATCACTTCGGAGCAGTTCGTCACTAGGCGAATTATACCCCGCAGCAATTATTATTATTTTATTTTTACGAATAATTTGAATCGCGACGGTTTCTAGATTATTAGTGTTAGTGTTTATACGTGCGTGTTTTATCGATTTTTTAACAAATATCGCGACCCCTCCGCCTGGCCTTGAGGGTCGGTCCCTCCGAATGCAGGCAAAGTTAGGTAAATATACGTTAACATGTGGTTTTAGATAAGTTTCGGTGACTACGACAATATCAAGTTTGTACTCACTGATTAACAGCTCCAGCTCTCCGGTTTTATTACGGATCCCACGGGAATTCCACGTCATGAGTTGAATGTCTTCTTTAGAAGAGGTCATCGAGATACTCGACCATCATCAAAGCAATTTCAATTTTGCTAGCGCACTTTCCGGCCTTAGTTCGGATTTCCTGGAGGATAGTCAGCATCCTGCGAAGCTCATCAGTAGACATGACTTCGGATGAGGGCTTCTCAGACTGTCGCGCTTGGGGGCGTTGTTGCGTCTTAATTGGGGTGGCTTCCGGGACGATAGTCGGTTTTTTCACTGCTGGTTTCGTTGGCCGAAGGGCAGGAAACTGACTCTGTTCCAGAGCGAACGTTGGCTTGGGTGCGGTCAGTACGGCGGTATGTGGCTTTTGCTGCCTCTTCTTCATCTGCAGGAGATATTCTGTCCTGCGAGGACAGTCCTTGTAGTTGGCCGGGTGACTTCCGCTGCATATAGTGCAGGTTGCTGGCGTCTCTCGGTCTTTTTTAGTGCATTCAGAAGTGGCGTGGTTTCCTGTGCATTTCACGCATCTGGGGTCTCGTTGGCAGTTCCTCGCAGCGTGGCCATACTGCTGGCATCTGAAACATTGAGTCGCGTGCGACTTATTACGCTTGTATTTTTCAAGCGTGGCCTTAGTGAAGCAAACGTACCGGATGCTTCTTATGGACGTCACTGTCGTCTCAGCGGAAAATTGCGTCAGGTAGAGCCGCGAGGAGGTCTCTGCCTTGGTGTTCATCGCCGTTACTTTGACGACGCTTAATCCTTGCCGCTCCAAATCAGCAGCGATTTCTTCAACGGGAACCTCAGGAAGCCCCCTCAAGACAGATGTAACTGTCTTGTCTTCGTCGGCAGTGAAGGTGTGAAAGGCACGGCGGCCCTTCAAACCATCCATCAGGGTCGCTCGTAGTTCAAGCGTCGCACACTGGATGGAAACATTACCTCTTCCGGTGTAGCGGAGGGTAAAATTACCTGATTTGGTCATCGACTTGATGAGGTCGATGGTCTGGAGATGTGTGCCAACCACCTCCATGATGACAGGTGGCACTCTTGCGTGTTTACTCCCGGCAACTTCGGGGAGTTTGTCATACCTGTTATGACTTGAAGTCGGCAACAGGTTGGCGTCAGTAGAGGGTCTTGCAGTTTTCTTTGGCATCTGCCATTCATGCTCTGCTGATGGCGATAGGTACGCTTTTAACGTACCCACCGCACGCTTGCGCGTAAGCGTCTTCTTCATCGCGCCGGCAATGTCTCTGGCGTCGTAGTTGTTGCAAATGGTCGCGGGTGGGGGGTCGGAGCTTTGAACGGCAGCGAGAGCAGGCGCGGATGCGTCCGTTCACCGCTGAGGTACAGAGCAGAGTGAAAAGAGTTTTATTAATATGTTTTCTATGTTAGTGCTCAAGCACATTCTTCATGAATTTAAAGAGCTTGAAAGGTATCTTACTAATAATGTAAAGGTTATTATTTTGTCTGACTATATATGGTTCTATACAGAAAGGAAAAAAATATTTTTATTATTAAGTTTTCCTATTATCTTGAGTGCATTTTTGCAAAATATTTTTGCAGTTTAGTATGGCTTGGGTTATTGTCACTAAAAAAGATGAATTTTTAAATTTCATTTTTGAATATTATTGAACAATAAAACACGCGAATTAGAAATTTAAAAAATTATAGTTGCAAGTCAACCCACACCTCCCTTAGAATCTGTCCATATTTTCCCTAAGGAGGCGTATCCAACAGATTAAGAGCCTTTGCTTAAAACGCAGATGTTACACAGTACCTTCGAATTCAAATAAATTAACTTTCCATTTTATTCAAATTAACGACATAGCAAATTTAAACACATATTTTTCTTATTTATATAGTGTATGGCTGTGGATTTTTCTAATAACATTTAGAGGTCTAAATATAATTTTAAGTTTTACATTTTATTTTCTAAGTTTCTAGATTTCCATATCAAGCATTTTGTCGTATGATTTCTTGTACTGTTACTGGTTTTTTTAAAATTATTATTAATTTATTTTTGTGGCATATTTATTGATTTTAGTTGCTCTCTTAAAATGTCTAACAAATATTTGCATTTTTTAAATTAAATTTTTATTATATATTCTATTATATATATAGTAACAAGTCCTAAAAAATGTATATATGTATATGTATGTATATATTATATATATATAATCAATATTGGCTATGAATGCCATCCTCGGAGACTAGTTTGTCTCCGAGGTGAAGAGTGACAGACTCTTCGAAACGTCAGCATCCGTAGCTAATATTGATCATAAATATATATCTCGCGATAAATATTTAAAATCTAATTTATATATATTTATTCTATCTATTGTATTAGTATATTTGACGATTGCTAAACACGAAATGGATATGTGAATTAATTAATTAAAAATTGCTACAAAATTTAATTCTTCGAAACTTTATGGATTTAATTGTGCTCTAATTAATGAAATGTCGCGTGACACACCTGAAGTAATTTGATCCATATTGACCTATAATATTATACTTCTCGCACCACAATGAAAAATCAACTGTCTTTTTACTATTATACTTAATGACTTATTAATATATATTACCAATTTATTTTTTATATTAATTTATTTAGTGACTATTTAATATAATTATAAATTAAGTGAGTATTTCCCAAGTGGCTTTATATTTAAAATTGCGAAATATACGACCAACTGTTAACAAACTGTTTTATCAATAAGATATGTTTTATGATACTTTCACTAAAACTTTCTTAGATATTATTACAAAAAAATATTTCCTGAACATTTTGTATTACTAAGGCAGTTTTGATAAAGGGGTGTCAGCACTAGGCGTCTAAATTATGGGGCGGCAAAATCATCGTTAAATATGAGTTTTAAGCAAATGCTACAAATTAAAAAAAATAACTAGAAATATTTTAAAGAAAAAAATAAGGACTATTCTGTATGTGCTAAAAATAATTTTTAAATAATAGGGTAAACAAAACAGTTCGTTACTTCTGAGCCATCTTGTTTAAATACATAAAGACAGCATATAGTATTTTAGTAACTGCCCCTGTAGCAAAAATATATCTTTCAGTAAAATAAAACTGGTCGAAAACGATTTATGATCATCAATAGTTGCTATCAGACTGAAAAATTTGTTCTGGTATATTTAAGAATGAAAACAGAGTAACGCAATTATTAGATTTAGACAGAATGCGAGAAAAATAGCTTAAAAAATATTTTTTTTTGCTTCAGACAGGGGTCAAAATTAAAAAAATAATTATAGCTCGGTAAATATTAGTCCTAGAGTAATAATAGGAAAGAACAAGTTTGTAAAGAAGGGTGATTTGCAATTCCTGATGATAAATATATTTTATTAAAATTTTCAAACTGCAATAGGTAGATTATAAAAATCTACTATTGATTATTCAATAACAGATATATTAGCATTAGTTTCTAAATTTTCGTTTTGTGATATATTTGTTTTATTAAATGTTAATCTTTCGTTGCAATATGAACGACGTTTGTCCTATAAATTGAACATATTCAACAACTGCTAAGTAAATAGTGACCCCAGACTAAAATAAAGTCTGTAAATCAGTGACTTATATTCTATTTACTATAAACTATTATTGCAGCTTAAATCAACATATTATGTACTATTGTGCACGACCATTATTTTAATTATTCTTCACGATTTTTATCTGAAAAATTTGAAAAATCTAATTATACCTAAATTAGGATGATCATTCAATTACAATTATTAAAGATAAAGAATTCATAATTTTTGTGTCAAATTTCTATACAAAGTCCAACATTTAAATCGGCATATTTATTAAAAGCTTAATATTTATATTCAGTTTATTCTTTCTGTACAATTAAATTTTATTTTTACAACAATTAACACAAACTAGAATTTTAAATAAATATATTATTTTTTATACATATTAAACATTTATCGAAACCATATTTTCAAAGGTAGTGGTAGGGCGCCAAATATAGGCTTTGCTCCAGGCGCAGATTTTTCTTCACACGGCTCTGCACTAAGGTGTATCTTTAAAGGAATAAACATAAAGTAACAAATTTATTCGCATAACAACGCAAAGATACAACTTTGCGCATATATTTTTTATTAATATATTAAAGTTGCAGATTTGGAAAAACTTTATTTTATTTATATTGGTTATGTAAAAGCAAGACTTAAATTTGTCAAAAGCTTATAATGATTTTTAATGTTATAAACAAAAATTAAATGATTTATTTTGATGATTAAAAACTTTGTTCTCAACAAGTTTCCTACAAAAAGTTTTTTTATATTAAACATAATTAATATGTGGTTTCATATTTTTCTTAATTAAACAAAGATCCACTTAGTTTATTGATAATCTAATAACCAGTTGACATAAATATCAGAAAAACTATGAATAACGCAATTAATCATGTGATGTAACACTACGTTTTTACGTGTTTCGTTCAGATTTCTTAGATCAGAACAATTAATAATCTTTCCATATACCAATTTATTTTATTAGTAAATATTATTTAATTAAGCACGGAACGGTAGCACGCCGTACACGTAACAACGTACGCAATAACACTTTCGTAACGTGTACGCCGAAATTCTAACTCATTGATTTCATCTTTACGTGATACGATTACACACAGCGTACAAAATTATTTTCATTCACAATCAGCACGTGGCAAGCTTGTATAAATATTAATCGCGCTTTTTTGGCAAGCTTACAAGTTATTAATACACACGACACACAACCGTAATAATTCACGTGGTATCATCTCTACAGATGGGTAGTCAATAAGTGGGTCAGTATGTATATATGTATATATATGTCGAAAGCAACAGACCCTTAAACCTTAGACTACATTTCAGCTTACTTAGATAATAGCAAACAGCTAGTCCCTGGAAATGTGGATATGATAGTTGATAGCAAAACTATTTTTAACAGTAACCCATAATGCTATCATATTGATTCGAAGGATATAGTTAAGATTTATTTTTTTAATATTCATGACAATATAGTGTACATATCTACTCATTTCTTACTATACATATAAGTAACACTATTTAATTGGTAAATCTTAATTTAAATATTATATTTAAACCAGCTTCCCTTATTTCATATCATTTTTTTAGTTTAATTAGTAAATTATACATATTTTAAAAATTACACAATGCAGTTAATCTGTAACTTTCGAAACAACCCCTCACTCCCATCAGATTTTCACCACCCTCGGTGCTCGCGCATCAGCCGTGACATGTCAGAATGGGAATTGTTGCTGACATCAGCTAACGAGAAAGGACGTAAAGCACACACACACATTCATATATACATACATATGTACATATATACAGAAGTATGCAAACTGCCGCCGTAAGTTTTCGCCGCTCGATCATCCGTCGCCCCCTCAGGGCGCGCCTGAGCCGCGCTTTGAGAAGCGCTGTCGTAATTACGGCTGCACGTAGCTCTATATATCATCGTGACATGTACATTTGATCTTTGTTCGTCGTATAATCTTAACGAAGCAAATATTTACCTTGAACACCTGTTTCATTATATTTCCCAAGTTTCACTCCCACTCGATGCCCATCTGAGTAATCATAGACTAAACTAAGGTAGGGCAAGGATCTTGTAAGGGTGTGAGAGATGGAAATTAATATAAGCAGCACACAGATCCGTATGTAACGAGTGTAGTTATTTTAATAATTATTGAACTAGGCTAAATTTATTATTTATATTTCGGTAACATGTCTTTAAGTTAACAAAATTTAATTTATATAAACGTGATCAACAACGTTTAAAGACTTTGTAAAAATGACGATGTTGTCTGTTTCATCACTAACAGGTATTCTTCCTACTAAATTATTAATACTATTTGTACATACATATGTCTAAATAACTAATGCGTTTCTTAGTGACCCTATGTTGGAGTTGCATATCGAGGATAGACGCCAAAAAAGTGTGATTTTGCAGTCAAATATGAGCCGAAAAAGATGATAATAGTAGTAACTTATATACATTACCACATATATAAAGAAACCTAGAGTTTAAACGGCAGGTCTTGGAAGTCAATAGGTCTTCGTTGGCGTGTCAAGTTGTATTATTATCGGCTGTGATTTCAGTTAAGCAGCTTGTATTTGTAAGGATACGTTTTCGTGATGCTCTCTGGACGATCCGTTGATATATATTGTGTCGATGCAGTTTCCTAGCTTGTTTCTGTTCATCTCTTCCCTCTGTCACTAATTGTCACATATTTTATAATGCTGATTCGAGACAGTTCTTGGTAATTGCAGTTGAGGATTATGTTAGCCAGTTAAATTACTTCTTTAACACACATGAAATGTGTTCATGCCTTAAAAGAGAACGATCCAGATGGTCACTTGAGCGATCAGTAACCAAAAGGTAAAATAACAATATTATTATGCGCAAGATAGAAATATGATCTAGCGTAGTTTTTAGCAGTATTTATGGGTGAATAACATAATAAAACGGATGTACAATATGTGCAAGGGTTCTTTTCGATTGTTGTGTGAAATACTGTGAGTAGCCATATTTTTGAGCCTGTTGATGTTTCTTTTTTCGTTTGTAAAATATTGTCGTTAGAATAACATTTAAATTATAAAAAAGTGTGCAGGTGGTTAAAACCTCCCACAAAAAGTATAATTTCCACGAGAAAGAATGAGAACTATTGTTCTTTGATATGTGGCGTTTCTGTCGTAATACCTTTCAATGATATATATTTAAATTTAGGTAGATGCTTTGATTATTTGAATTCGTGTTTTTGATCTACATATGTATTCGTGAATCAAAAATACATATTAAAAAAAAAATTGTTTTTAACCCCTTATAAAAATTATTAATTTTTCTTTTTAAACTTTTATAAAAATTAATAATTTTAATAATTTTTTTTTAAAAACTGACCATTCTTTCTATGAATTTATATACATATAAGGACAGTAATAAGAGCGGTGCAACAAGGTGCAAGGTACCAAGGTTCCACAGTAAAAGAAGTTGCAATTTAAAAAAAAATTAAATCATTGATTTTTATAAAAATTGCAAAAATTTTTTTTAAAAATATTTTTTTAAATTTTTTTTTAAAATTAGTTTTTTTAAAAAATATTTTATTTTTTAATTTTTATTTATAAAAATAATAATTTAATTTTTTTTAAATTGTAACTTCTTATACTGTGGAACCTATAAACCTTGCACTTGTTGCACCGCCCTTGTAACTGGCCCAATATGTAGATACATTTATAGAAAGACGTTGCAATTTAAAAATAATATTTCAAATTAATAATTTTTATAAAAAGCATAATTCTTTTAAATTGGACCCCCTGATAATATGCAGCCTGGGTACCTTGCACCCGTTGCACCGCTCTGTGACCGCCTCTATGTGTACCTGAAGGCATAAAATTGAGAAGACGTTACATAAATTTTTATTTTCCCTTAAACAAAAATCTTTTGAGTTAGGCTATGTTAGGTTATGCTACGATAGTGAGGTTATGCTATGATAAATCGTAGCATAACCTAACTCAACCCAGCTCAATTCCTTATAAAAACACATTTTGCTTGAAAATAATTGGTTTATATATGGAATTTACTTAAAATTAAGGACACGATATCTTTCGCTGCTTTTATTTTATCAGCATAATTATTTTTCAAAAAATAGACTTTGGAAACATCTAAGATATATTTGTTAGCCAGCTATATCCATTATTTTGTTTTAAAATGATGTCTATTCAAAAAATTAAAAAAGTCATGTTTTCGATAAAAAACATTTGATAGAAAAAAGTAAAGAGAATAAAAATGTTTGATATTAAAATGAAAAGTAAAATAAAAACCAAAAACTCTATAAACTAAAAAAAATATTAGTTTTTGAGACACAAACACTGCCGCAATTTTAAGCATTCCAAATTTTTTCTAAAAATAAATTTTGTATTTATTTTTGCTTAGCTTGTTAACCATGTTAGTTTTCTTCATTATTTTAATGAAAATTGCAATCCCCTTTAGAATATGTAGCCTGGGTGTCTTGTTTTAGTAATAGGGCGTACCTTAAAATGCCGTGTAACACTTTATAAGTTGTTAGTCTTACCGAAATATTTTAACAGGTAGTTTTAGCTGTAATTTTAAAAAGAATTCATCTTGTTTTATTGCTCACTAAAGTTTAAAAATGGTATTGCAGGTCTTATCATTTGGTTTTGCCTATGCGACCTTTATGTTCACTTGCGCAATTTCGGCCTTTATTTTCCGTTACATATTATTTTTATATTATTGAATGTTATTTATTAGCATTGTATCTTTATTTTGTATTATACATATGTAGATATATACAATATATAATAACATGCTATCCGACTTGATAAAATACAACATTATTACTAAGGGTAATCATTGATTTAGTAAATTTAAAACAGTAAAATAACTCATAAATATTTAGGATTAGATTAAAACTTTTTAACTCGAATTATGAATTATGTATAAATTAAATTTTGCATGGGAAATGTACATAGAAAACTTTGGTTAATTTATACTATATTTATGTATTCTCCGTTGATTTTTCAACGAATACGATATTTAAATATTGTTAATATTTGATTAAGCCGAGATAAGCGTTTTATATTCACAAGCTTGAGAGATCAAACTGCTTCAAACAAAATATCTGTATTGTATGTTTGATTATCATGTTATTAAGGTTTCATATAAAAAATATGCTTCATTGGTTTTTAAATGAATATGTTACTAGCTAAAATACTGCAAAATTTATATGTTGAATTATTAATGCATCGTACACCACTTTAGTTAATCAACCCAGATATCTAACCGTGCTAACAAAGAAAAGCTAACCTAAGGTAATCGAAACGGATTTCATTTTTTTACTGTATATATGTAGTTTTTAAACGCAACAATTAAAATTAAACTGTACATACTATTTACATTCAATAGATTTTATAAAGTACTTACAAGTTTGTGCAACAATATTTATAATGTGTAATATAAAGTAGAATAGGTGCTTCTCTAGTTGATAAATCTAAAAAATAAATATTAATTGGGATTAGTCAACGTTCACTAGTGAGTGTAGTATTTGTAAAAAAATTCTAATGCTTATTTAAAAATTTGAAAGGGTCTTAACTTGGTTGTCAAAAAAGGTATTTAGTTTTCATATTTATCCTTAATTTTTATTTTTAAGCAACTCTTTAAATTTTATTGAATATTTGTCTGTAAAAGTATTTAGGTAATTAATTATTATATAATAACTTTTAAGCATAAATTATGAATTAATGTTACAGTACGATAGAATATTAAGAATATTTTGACGAAATTCATTCAAAAATAATTTAATGAATGGATAATATAAGCGAGTGGACGTATCTTGAATTTATGAATATTTTATTCCTATGGCCTTCTTACAAGAGAGCAGCTCAGAATCATAAGCACGTATCCATGAAATATAAGTGCATCTCGAAACACAATTTAATTTATTTTAACGAAATAATGCAATTTTAGCTGACCCATAGTAAAGCCATGTAACACCGTTTAATATATTTTTTATTTTAAAAGTCTGTAGTTTCAACTGCACATGCTAAAAATACATTAAAGATAAAAAATGTTTAATTTGCACAGAGAGAATGTTTTTTCCCAAATTCATTTTTCTTTAAGACAGCGCCTTTCACTCTGTCACCAAAACGACTTTCACAATATATGTTTGTAACGTTTTCTATTTCAATGTATTTAAGTATAGTATATACTATAATATATACGTTATGTATGTGCAAAAATTAAATTTTCATCCAACTCGTATAAAAATAGTTAAAACATATTGAACTATCTGAAACATTATGCTATAAAATATTCGTTCAGGCTCGATTAAATTTAACTTCTGGGAACGGATGAAACAATTTTATTTTGGTATTTTATATATATATTGAAATAATATGCATGAATTTTATTTTATTAATTATTAACAATAAAAGTATAAATATATGTATATATGTAGAGAACATAGGTACTTACTGTAAATTACGGTGTCTCTTTAATGAATCGATACTACTTATTGTGTTCGAGTTTCGAGTTCAAGTGTAAGCATAATTCAGTTGCGGCCACTAAACACATCAATTTGGCTTTCGGGAAAGGCACTGTTAAGAGATTCACTGTTTCACTATGACTGTGGTATTTGAGGTGATGGAATTTATATATATATATTTTGAATACAAAGCTAAGATTTCAATTTTTTTTAAGTTTATATTAAATTTTAGATTTTTATTGATGAACCTGTACACGTGGGCATATAAATATTACCTATTTTTATTTCCTATAAAAGTATGCTGGTAATGATTCGCGTAGATGAGTGTATTTCAGAAAGTCATATGTAGAAAATATACATACTATATAATACAAAGATTCTAAAATCTTGTTTTTGGTATTATTAAAAACATTGTCGGATCTCAGTTGTTCGGATAATTTAAATTAATAAGGTTATTTGAGCAATCGTGGTCAGTTTGTAATGACGGCGGATTGTCAAAATATTATTACACTCTTTCGAGGGTTCTTCAAGGGCGCTCTGCTCCTAACGCTATTTATTAATGACAAATACAGTAGTTAGAAATTCAAATTTTTTCTGTATGCAGATGATTTAAAATTGTTTAAATGCATTTAATCTATTGCGGACTTCTTCTCTGTACATTTAAAAGTTATGTGATTTAGATTCTCTATGGAGATAAGCTTTCAATAACCGTCTGTTCTTAAGTTTCGGAAAGTGGGATACGTTTTTATTTTATCGATTTCGTTCGCCATCACATTATTCCTACGATCGCATTTGAGCTATAGAAACTTCCACTAAGGATCTTGGAATCACTTTGAAGAGAAAGTAAAGGTTTTCTCTACATGCGATAAACGTTCCAAGATGCGCCTGTTATAAAGAATGCATTTCACTTTGACGATCCGTCAGTTATTCGGGTCCTCTATGACATTTTAGTTTGCAGGATTCTTGAATCGCAATCTCTAATTTGGAGTCACTGAACGTACAAATACTTTCTTTGAATAAAAAAGTTCAAACAAGGTTCTTAGGTTACCTTTATAAAATGATATTTGATTATTATTGTATTTCAGCGTCATTGGTATACAGTTTGAGAAACTCTGGAAAATGCTTTTGTTATGTCTACATACATATATACTCCTGATATCCACATTGTAAATATATGTAATCCACATACATATGTATATCCATATATACCTATGTACATATAAACATATATAAATATAGATCCGTTTAAGGTTTTATATATATTATTTATAATGTTAGTATTAAAGAAAATATATTGTGATTTTCTGCACGTTTGTTGTGTATCTAAACCAATAAACATGTATACCTAATAATTTTATCCAATATACATATGCAAAGCAAATTCGAATCGAATCGCGCAATTTTATGACACGTCATCATTTAACCTGCGCGCTTGAAATCTAAAGCATCCCACACACGTTTCTAAATTCAAACAAAACCAATCGCTGGCTCACGTTCGTTTTGTGCTAATTGTCACGATCACACTAACGTAGGATTTGTTTCCGACTGTGTGTGCGTAAACTAGTTTCGGTTTGCCGCTTCCAAAACTGTATGCGAGTCTCCTTAAAAATAGATTAAGGGTGGCACTCACACTCGCCCACACCCGACCACCCCTAACGCTTCCGCTGTGGGTCAGACTAGGGGCGAATGCTTCAGGTTTTCCCCAGTAAATTATGCCCGGAATAGTTTACATATTCCGCGAGAGAACGGGCGGGGTCAAGATCTTGGGGTGCCATTACGCCTTCCGAAATTTTATCTAGCTATTGTGTGTCTGGATGCATGTTAAGTGTATATATGGTTTTATATAAGATGATCTAGTGTTAATGGCAAAATGTATATATATACAACAATTGAAACAATAGTTGTAAATTTACGTTGAATGCGTATAAGTACGAATCGTGATAGTTATCTTATTTATTTTCTCGCTATATCTATCTATAAAAAAGGTTATATAAACGTTTATTTATTTATATTTTTATGATACATCTTCATACAATGATATAAGGTTGCATCAATTTAATGAAGTTTTGCCAAAACTAAACCTAAATTGATATTCTTTGCTAGTATGAAATTAATTAGATTTTTTTAAATTCTGACCAGATACTGTGAGATCTTGTCTTATTAAAATATTTTTTTTTCACCTTACAATGTCACTAACCCTTGAAAATTTTTTATTGGAATCTCAATATCTAAAAGTCGTTTTCGGCAACCACTATGAAGTTTTTTTATAAAAAAATGCTTGTTAAAACAACGCACAAAAGTTTCTTTGGAATGCTGCTTTTATATATAGTGTTAAATGCATTGCACACCTCACTACAATTAATTGTAAAGGACGTACCGTTTAGCGAACAAATTGTGTTTATTTTTCTAAAATACGTTGATTTTAATAATATAAATAAATATATAGCCATACTAATTAAATATAAAATACATATTACTGGTTTATAACCATTTTCATGTTTTCGATTAGTTATTAGCTACAATTTGATAAAAAAATAAAAATTTAAAACAAAACGTTTGTAGTTATAATTAAAAAAAATTAAATAATATTTTACAATTAAAGTGAAAATAAAATAAAACTACAAGAAACAAAAAAAATCAGCAAATCAAGTGATAATTTGAGTCCATTCCATTGGGGAAGTAAAATCATTGATATGTTGTCTTCAGGTCTGAAAGTAATATGTGCTTTATAATTTTGTGCTTATATTTAAAATTAAGATTGTTTTTATCGTAGTCACCGATACATGAAATATTTTTATAAACAATCGGAACCAAGTTATTTAAAAATAGAGGCAATGTAAACATGAAAACCACAAAATATTGGTACTGTTCTTATTAATTTGGCATCCCACTGTATGTCGAAATTAGTCTAATTAATTGTTAATAAATTACAATTTTATTTTTTGTTGTGTTGGTCTAAAGGCCGCAATGGCGGCAAGCCCTTTAGAACAAAGTTCCAAAATATGTTCATTATATTTAAAATTGAAATCTAGGTGCCTAGGATTTACGCTATTGCTCTCTTCTTAAAAATGACTTTGTTCACCAGTTGATCATAATCTAGCCTCAGACTCGTAGTGTCATCTGGTATATTCACAATTCTGATTATTTTGGTGTATTGATAGTATAATTGCATTTTATTGATTAAAGGGTTTCGTTTACAGGATCTCTGTTGGTTTTACTTCATTTTTATAATTATTTTTGAATTCATTTTACTCAGGAGCATGTTTTAAAGAATTCAAAATGTTTCCTTATTTACTGACGTTATGTCGCACAGATACACGCTGATTAATGACGATTTTTTTATTTTTTTATTTAGTGCTGATCAATCGTTATTCCCTACGTAATTAACATTTTAATTATATTAAAGAGTTACTATACAAATAATATTTTATTTATAGTGTGGATGTTTCTCAATTCATAAACATAACAAATATTTATGATATGAATTGTATCATATCTGTATACCGTATCTGTAGAATATTCAGACAGATTTTGATTTGTTTAAGTCGAAAATAATTAGGCCATTTTTATGTTTCGTTTTGTAAGCTCTTTTTTTATTTATTATGTTTTGGTTGGTTTTATTTATTATATTTTTACGTGTTTCAAAAACGAGTTATCTCATATAAAACATGTTTTTAGTGCTAATTGCAAACTTAAAACATGTTATTTGCACTAACGACATAAACTTATTTCAGTTTACTTGTACTTTTATAAATCAGATGATTGTGTAGCGAAGACATACGTACTTCTTATGTATTTTTGATTTATTTCCTTAATAAAATGGTATTTTATTATTAATATTCATTAAAGTGTGAGTTGTCACTGATAAATACCGTCATAAAATAAGATCAATTCAGATGATCTCGTTTCTTTGCATTTTTCAATAATGGTTTTGAATATGAGATATAGGGTACTTTAATATTTAAAAGCGTCTCATTTTGATAATCTATCAGTCAGTCTATAATAAGCATATTGATATTTTTGAATCTAAACTTAAATTAGTAAAACAATAATTTCATTTCCGGCGGTCCTCATCCCAAATATAAAATTTACTATATTTGATTTTTAGGTCACTTGCTCCACTTTTTATATATTTTATTTTACTTTCAAGGTCTCTGATATCACTTACATATTTATTATTTTTCTTTGAAATATCATCCTTATTAGTAGCATTATTATTTTGTATTTTTGTTGTTGAGAACTCATATCTAAAATTATCAAAAATATAATTTAAAAATACAGAAAGATATTAAGAGAAGTTGGTAGCAATTTTCAATCCTTATTTATAATTTTATTTTCGATGTTTAATGCAAGAAATAAATACGATTAGATGCTAAGGTTATTTTTTATTTTTTAATTTGGTCCGACCTTTGTGGCTGTTACTTTTTTACCACATTATAATTTTAATCATACCGAAGTGGTCCGAGTAACAATACTCGTTATATTTAATTTAGTTTTATGGTGTGAATTTCGGCAGATGCGTCCTAAGGGACACCGTTAGTATCCCTAGAATGTTTCTATACGACGTTTTTTACTCTATGACTATCATATTTACCAAATAATTTCCAAATTCTTTTATAGATAGACATAATACAATTTTATTATTGTGTGTGCGTAACGTTTACGAGCTATTTAATGTAGGAACATCACTACGTTTTTATTATGAAATGAGTAGTAACGTGCGTCACAGCTTAAGTGACCGACTAGCATTAAAATCAAAGCTAAGCACCTTATAAAAAATATATGCAGTAAAGCTACTAAGAAAGACTAGGTTTTGTGCTCCTTTTTTCTCAAGTCGATAATGTGCTTTATGTAAAATAATCAAAAATTATGTTATTCTATAAGGATATTTTTTAGATGAATAATTAGGTATACAAAAATTATCTATTCGATTTTTATATTTTTAGAAGATCACCACCTTCTTTAATGCTCTGCAGCTTATTGATGCATAAAATGTAATTATTAAGTCAGATGGTGTGATATCCACATTATGAACACTTTGTGGAACTGTAGAACATCATAGACGATGCGATTTGGTAATTCATAATTCTTCTCCGAAAGTGAGGCAATTTTCTTATCAGATAATTCTACTCTACCTGTACGCTTGGCCTGGCTATAAAAATTTTATTAAAACCTCTCTATTCTAATTATACATTTGTTTGTCAAGTGGCAGATATGTTTTACTATTCTAAACTTTTATTGCACGATGATTTAAAATTCTCAACATAATCTTTAATAAGACGAATGCTTGAGCGCTGCTCTACTTTGGTCTGCATGTCTGATTTGTACTTTCACTTTTTTAAATTACACATAGCATTGCTGAAAATTCACAAAAAATATAAAAAACAGAGAACATGAGTTATTTTGTTTAACAAGAAAGAAGAGGTACTCGTATCACATAAAAAAATCAACGAGCTACCCATGGGGCCTAAAAGTTTAGTCGCGTCAGATATATATCATTCATACTGTGCATATTAATAATTTTTATATTGTACTATATCTTTTTATTACTTTTTTTATGTGTATGACGCCTTGGTGGTAAACTTTTGTAACAGTGACTGGCTTGGGTTAACTCCATTGGCATCTACTTTCTAAGCTTAACCCATTACCTGTCAGATTTTTTCGTTGCTTTTGCAATGTATATATTCTTTTTAAGAGAAAAAATATATTACGTATTTTTTAATTAAAATTAAACACATACCATTTAAGGATTATGTCAAGCGATGTTTTAAAAAAATATTCAACTGGAAAATTTATTTATGCAGTATGGAACAAAGTGCTTATCTGTAAACATAGAATAAGACATGTAATTTTGTACGTTTCCCTGATTTAAAGATATATAATTAATACTTGTAAGTACCAAATACAACAATTTTGTTTAAGAATCGCGTCAAATGTTCCATGGTTTGTCTGAAAATCGATGTTATACCGTGATTTATAAATATAGTTGACACAATAATTGAACACCAAAAAATTTTCTCAATACTAGTAATAAAAAATAAATAACTAAGAAATAAATCAATCAAAACAACATTATTAAAAAAAATATTTTTGTTAAAAATAGATAGTATATGATCGTGATATAGGAACTGTAAAACAAAGATATTGTGAATTTCTTTACGCCTTTTTATATTTATCTATAAACTTGAAAACTAAAAAGAGTCACTAATTTTCAGAGATTTACCGAGACTCGCCAATGTATATAGCAGAGTTACTAAAAAATCTTAGTATCTGAATCCGATTAATATTTATGTATTTAAATTTAGATCAAAATATAATAATGAACAAGTAATAAATTAAATTCGCTTAATATTTATAAAAATATTATATATTTTATTAGCCATCATTTCTAAATAGCGATTGACAATTAGCCAGATAAATTAAAAACAATTTTGGCATTAAATATACTTTGATATTAGTTTATTTCCAGGTTGACTAATTTTCTATAATATCACTTTTTTATTTGCATCAATTCTAATATTTAAAATATTTTTTTAACTACATTTACATTTATTTTATTATCTTCTCACGCAATAATCTGTTAAATAAATTTTATAAATACTCGGCACATTATCATTATTCAATAAACGATTGCATTTAATTATAACTTTATCGGAATGTAATTACATCCAAATTTGAACCCGATAGAAGTTTTAATCCCTATAACATCGCTAATGAATACTATTCATGAGATGATACTGGCAAAGTTAGTTGCAGTAAGTTTTACGTCAAAAGCGACGTTTAAGCACAGTGTATTCACAATATTGTAGTGTATCATAAAATGGTTTTTTGTATACCTAAACAAGTATTTTACATTATATATTATGTATCGCATTCCCCACGAGGTTTTATTTGAAAGATAAAGGCAACATTTTGATTCAGTGCCACTTTTCTTATTTATTTTCTCAACGAAACATCGCTTTTTCATTTATTGACTTTTTTTTCTCTGATGGTATTCAAATTGTGTACAATAAAAAGCAAGGTGATTACAAAAAAATAAGTTAAAAAAATAATTGGCAGCGAAAAGCGGCGTTTCTATGGCATCGCCAGATGCTGCAAATTTATTAGTCAATTAAAATGATCGTTATTTTTTATTCATTGAACCGTTGAAGCCATTTCGATAAATAATTAAAAATGTAATAATTAAAATTTCAACGGGCTTTTTAAACGAGAATGCGTTACTGAGTAACAAATGTAAAGAATAAGTAATATAGAATTAATGAATATTTCACTCAGCATGGATGGCTTTGCTTTGAGAAATTATACAAAATAAACTCTGATCATATTTTAGCATATTATTATATAAATAGGTTTTAATTTAGAGTTATTATAAAAGCCTAAATTAATAATTAAAAAAATTTAATATGTATTTATCAAGAATTAGTTTGATAAAGTTTAAATATGGCTTTTAATAAAAATATACATTATTTTAATAAAATATTTAAATAATCACCAGATAAGATTTATTCTGAAAACACATAATACACAAAACATATATATATATTTTAAAATTTATTCATGGCTTCTATAATAAATATTTTAAGTTTTAATCCAAAATATCTTGCTTGAAATTATGTTTATTTAACATACATGTGGCAGTATATGCCAATTTTGTCAATACCACTCGTAACTTAAATAACCCTTTTCTAAGGCTAGCTATAAAGTTTTGTTTCTGTACTGATTTGTTTTTGATGGTATTTATCGTACATATATTTGATTTTATGAATAGGAACACGATAAAGTAAGGCAAAAAATATGAAATGGTTAAATTTTATGTGTTTTGAATATTCATTGCCCATATTTTACGAATAGAAAAAAAACACAATACAAATCTATATTAGCCGTATTTAAAAAATGAGCGCTGCTTTTATGCAGCTATATAAAGAATTGTCCATTCAGTTTTTTTCTGTTATTTTTTAACAGGTATATTTTAATTGTTCAGATTTAAAATAAGTATAACAAACATAAGCGGTAAACTGTGAGAAACAATTGCGGTATAATTTGTTTTCAACGATTTTTTCACCAATTTGAGAGCTTAAAGAACTATTTAGAGATTACAATTCAAAAACTTAAATACCAAATATATTTCCCTAGTTTTTAACTGTTTTTTATTACATGTAAAAAACAAACTATATTGCTTGACTCTCAAATATTACTTAGAAAAAATAATACGATAAATAAAATAATGTGTGTGTTATTAAACATGGTAAAATAGATAATTGTAAACAATTTTTATTTATCATACTTTAACTTTTATTATTGCAAAATATTAAAAATTAAATATAATAGCATATTTATATTTAATAAAATTGAGTGATTTTTTATTTTAGTTGTTATTAATATGCTAAAAATAATTTGCACAAAAAACTAAAATATGTATTAACGTTTTATCCTAAAAAATAGTACATAAATAAATATTTAAAACAACAATTTTAAATATATAGTTTTGTGTCAAAAAAAGCTTAACTCTTTGGATATTCTACTTTTATGCAATTGTGATACTCTTACTTAAGCGCAAATTAAGAAGAAACTTTAAATACTAAAGGGTAATAACGCGAGTAATTTAGAAATCTTTAGCTTAATCTTTATCCGTTAATCTAGTTTTTCATCAGTCCAGAACAGCAATAAAAACCTGACATTTAAGTAAAGTATTCAACTAGAGACAGACCAGCTTATAGTTCAACCACAGTCCACTATAGCCACTTGAGATGACTAGCTCATTTATGTCTTTGAAACATCCCAGAATACGCTATCTTCGTTACACCGTAAGATCTAAACACATTCTGTTTTTTGCGGTCCTCAGTCGAGGCATCGATTAAAACTAATTTAATTAAATATTTCGTGTAATCTTTAACACATAAATAATATAATATCGAATTAATCTGCAAAAACGGATTAACGTTTAGTCCTTCAACACTGCCACGTATTTACAAAATAATAAATAAGATGTTCTGATTTAAGTGACCGCGGATTGGCCAATTTTTACGCTCGTAAAACTTTTAAAGTCCATATTTTTATAGGTCTGATCAATTCTCGTGGCCTTTTCTGGGAATACCTTGTCCTGAGGGGCGGCGGGCGGTCGTGGGCGGACGTGGGCGGCTGGGTGGTGGCAGGCGGAAGTGGAGGTAACCCAGCCCACGAGCCTCCAGTCTTCATTCAGCTTCCGAGGCTGGCGGTTGCACCTCTATGTATATAACCTGGTAATTTTGCTAACGATACGAGATCATCTGATATTAATAAGTGCAAATAAAAAATAATAATAAAAATAAGTGTCGGAAAAATCGTACAAAATTATCTTTAAAAAAGCGTGTAAAATAGTGCTGTTATAAATAAACAAAATTAAATAAATGGTTTATAACATTGCTATACTATAAACTATACATATAAATAAATGAATTATATTTATGTATTTGATTATCGGTGTTTGACGCTAATATGTTTTCGACACGAATGCGTTGGATAATTGTTGCTTTTCACGTTTTATGAAAATGTACGCAAGGCTTTAATAATATTGGGCAAATTTAATTAAGTCAAGCGTCAATCATAATTAATATTTAACAATTTTAATCTTGCTTAAATTAAATTACGGTTACAATTTTTTAATGTTTCAATCATTTATTTTTATTTTTAAATATAGTGTGTTTTATCAAATAAATATATAAAAATAAAGTTAGCTTCTTTTATGAATTCATGTGAGCGATTATCTAAAGTATGGATTATTAGACCTTACACTAATTTATCCATATATTATATTCTTCTAGAAGTTTTTCTATCTATACTCTATTACAGTAGCATTTAACACATTGTTTATTATACAGTATTAATAAATAACTGTATAATATAGATCTAAGTGATTTTTGAGCTTTAAATATCATATTGTATATTAAACTACAAAAAATTACCATAACCAAATGCTATCAGCCGCGCACCGATTTAAAAGCATGAGTATGTGTTTTAAATTTAGAAATGCAATTTTTACAAATGTAAGGCTTTCTGTAAAAGCTTTGTTAAAAATCTATTGATATAATATTTTATACAGAAATATATGTTCATGTTTACCAATTTTTAAAAGTAGTGAAAATATACTAAATTGCCATAATATTATTATATAAATATGGATAAACCACTTAATAAAATAGTTTCATTGTTTTTTATGATAAAAGTTAAATTTACGTTACAGTATATTCCTTTATCATTTATTTTTATTCTGTGAATTAACGTTTTACTTATATTTTTTTATTAAATATTTTTCTTTTATAATATATGTGCGTGATTATTTAAAGTGCCGAAAATCAGATATTTATGATAAAAGTTAAATTTACGTTACAGTATATTCCTTTATCATTTATTTTTATTCTGTGAATTAACGTTTTACTTATATTTTTTTATTAAATATTTTTCTTTTATAATATATGTGCGTGATTATTTAAAGTGCCGAAAATCAGATATTTCTTCACTAAATTGCCTTAAGCTTTATTTTATAATACGTAGAAATATTTAATATTAAAAAAATATGTTGTAATCAATACCAATGTTTTATTATATATATATATATATATATATATATATATATATATATATATATATATATATATATATATATATATATATATATATATATATATATATATATATATATATATATATATATATATATATATATATATATATATATATATATATATATATATATATATATATATATATATATATATATATATATATATATATATATATATATATATATATATATATATATATATATATATAAATTATTAAAATCAAATCTTCATCAGCTTATTAAAGGTATATTTATATATTTAATATAAGTACTATACTAGTGCTTTAAACGTTTGTTTCAAAATAAAACTATTTTACGGAATATAAAGCATTTGTAGTGTGACATAAAATTATTTTATTTATTATTATAAAAAACATAATGTTCTTTAAATTAAACGCAATTTTATAAAAAGTTATGGATTTCATTGGTATTTTATAAGATTATGCAATAATTTTTTTTAATGAAAAATATAATTTTTTAGTACGATTTTGATTTTAATTGTTGTTAAAGTTTTTACTACATATTTCAATTTTTTTGAAAATAGTTTAAAAAATGTTTCTTCATTACAAATAATTTTCTTTGTACTTTACTTAATTGTGTTCTAATTTATGTTATTTTATTTTTGTAATTAATTTTTTTATTTGAATGTAACATTTATATTTTGCGATTAAATAATACAATTTTATATATACTACATAATTATTATATGTTTGAAGTGATTTATTTTGTAGAAAAATAAAATTTATGTTTTTTTTTCTACAGCACTAAAAAAGGCGTGGCTTTACTTGTGCAATAATGATATTACAAAAGCTAAAAAAATCTTAAAATATTTGGTTAGAAACCAAAATTATAATTAGCTATGATTAATAGTTTCGATCTTTACACAAGAAAATAAAAAAATGGTGGGTTTCAATGAGATTCGAACCCGTGACTTTTAATTCATAAGGAATGGGTATTTTCTGACTCAAATGGCTGCTTTTCACTTGCATGAGTAATAATTTAGTGATTTATTTAATCACATGCATATATTTCCATGATTTTTACTTAAAAAACTACATATAAAATCCTAGTTTATGATTATTTCATATATATAAAAAAGCATTTTTTTTAGTTTCATGCATTTTTAACTTATTAAAGTAAAGCACATGAAAAACCGTTGACGCCATAATACGACATTTTTAATTCCAACGGCACTTAATTTATTATAAATCAGTGTTATTGATTATATAAAGATAGTTATTATCAAAAATATTTATATAATATAATTTTGAGGGATTTTGTGGTATTATTATGTAACATAAAACAAATGTTACGGATCTCTGAATGACCTAATAACTAGTAGCAACGCAGGTGTGAAAAAACTTTTTTATAACACTGTTTCAGGGCATAAAATTTTATTACAAATAACATTATTATATTTATTGACTTGAAAATATTTTTTTATTGAAATACAGCGATTTTTAATTATTGAAATCTTGCGTTTTAGTGGTCTGTATAGTGTTAGAACACATGTATCCATAATATTATTTTTAATTTTCATATAAATAAACCACAGCTATATTATATTATCTGTTATTTAACTAATAGGCGTTTAAAATCTTAAGGTTTATTATTATGCAACGACAATGTGTAAATAGTATAAAATATAATACGTTTTAAAATAGTAGTAAGCGCTAATTAAAATACCAATTTCTCATAAATCATGAATTATGCAATATAATAAAATAAAGTCAACAGTATATATTTATGTAGTTTTTATACCTTTGCGAATATGATAGAGAGTAGTATCATTTTTAGCTCCCAAGTCAGAGATCAGTCAATTCTCAGATTTATTTGAAAAGTCAAGACTTTTTATTTTTTATCTGATAACACTAAGTATGATCTTCAGCTCTAAGTATTACGTATATTTTATTATCCGAATAAAAATACAATACTGTTGTTACTCGAGTCCCTTTTATCCGCTTTTATATGAACAGTCTTTTCAATGCTTACAAAACCTTTTGTGGACCGATAATACGATTATTTATCACGTATATTCATCACCAATAATTATTATAGTTAAATAAATATAAACATATATTTAAGCTAAGCTACGTTATATCAAAATAACTCGAGGATTTTTACTCGCATTGTTGCGCCGCGGGCCTAATAATGATTAAATCCGACACTGTAAATGTTATATTTGCAATTATGAATATGAATTAGCACATAAAAGGGCTTTTAAAAGCGAAAAATATTTTTTTGTTTCTGTATTAATACAAAACGTGTCGTGATTATGGCAAAAGCCAACGCTTTGCGCAAAAACCCTTACGGGAAAAGCGATTAAGGGTGAAATGATATATTTCGTTGACAGTTGTATATGTATTGTATATAAAAAAGGCTTTGATCAATTAAATGACCGTTTTATATATTAAATGTATGTGTGTGTGATCAACAAATATACGTAAGGACGATTAATACGCAATATTATCAGTTATTCGGCTTGAAATTTGCGTTAATGTTATAGCCAACCTGAAATCAGCTTAGCAAAATTTACATTGCAATACAAAGGAGATTATTATATATTAAGGATATTTATTGTTATGTTCGGTAACCGGTAATAATA
Organism: Plectrocnemia conspersa; assembly: GCF_051122295.1. Taxonomy (NCBI): domain Eukaryota; kingdom Metazoa; phylum Arthropoda; class Insecta; order Trichoptera; family Polycentropodidae; genus Plectrocnemia; species Plectrocnemia conspersa. Next base: position 18,631,555 of record NW_028277173.1, read on the forward strand.
ATATGCGTTTATTCTTAATTATATAATAATGTATTAATGTTATATTTAATTGAAACAGTTTGAAAAACAACTGTTCAATTTGTACAATAATTCATTGATTTTTAATAAATCTACCATTATACATAACAGGTGTTAGACCAATGTATTATAACGCGATAAACACAATTAACATATACACAACATAATAATCATTAATTTGGATCTTTCATATACGGTAAAAAAAATAAAAAAAACACGGGGGTGTATTTGGGATTCATACTTAGATTTTAGACTAAACTATTTGACTATCGTGCTAGTCAAATATATAAGCGTCTGTTTTTGCCGTAGTCTCTAAGTCGTATCAAAGAACGATTGAGCCGAAGTTTGAGCCGACTGCTTGCCTGAACTAAATCGGATGGTTGAAGTGAAGGTAACTGCAATTCCTGGGCTTTAAAGGGTCGTATTAGTTGATTCGGCATAGCTCCGCTTATTGCTGAACTTTGAGCTTCTGTAGTTATGTGGTCAAGTAATGACGGAAGTCTCAGGTTTTGTTAGTAGGTAGAGTAGTTAGTGAAGATATATGGAATTGTGCAATTTAGGAGTTCAATTTGTACGTCAGTTTTTTTAGCTTAAAGTATAACCTAATAATTTTGGTACAAAATGCTTTAAAACTCTTGATATCGGTAGTGGTCCTCGGTGCATAAATGTATAACTGCTCTATTTTTTGAAAGTTGACAATGCTTCGATTATTAGTAAATTGGAGTAACAGACATTTTATGTTATTATGACACTTTAAGTCTTGTAAAACTAATATTTAAGCAATTTTTTTTTATTAAAAATCTCATACTAGTAACTCTGAGGTAATTAGTAGGAGATTTTTATTTATATAAAAAATGCGCTATTGATTATAAATTATATAGCAATTAACGCATTGGGCTTACGCCTGTTAGGTTACAACAAAAATCAATAATAATAATTCGACCCCAAATCAGACGCCAATATATCGGAAACAATTTTTATAGAATATGACTTTTTAATTTGTATTTTATTAAAGTTAGGTCAAAATTGTTATATTTTAAATATCGAATTTATTTGAGGTTTTGTTGGATAATAAGTTATTGTCGTGTTCTAATTGTGTAATTCTTTGTATTACACGGCAAAAAGCCTGTTAATGTAATATTTTTCACAGTCTAAAAAAATTGATTGATGCCCTTATAATAACATAAATATTTAACAAAAATTTGTGTTGTATAATTTTCCGTTTTGATATTATTCTTCATACAAAGATAATATAAACATGTCTGAACTGGTCAATTAAAACAGTGCTTATTACTTTTCGATTTATTTTGAGTTGTTATTTTTAAATAATTTTTGTACGATGTGCGTTAAAAATATATGCGTATAAGCAAACACGCATAAATATAGAATATATGAAAAAATCTGAGCACAAAAAAGCGCACGCAATACGTACGTGCTCAACGAACCTAAATCAACAGCCGCCGGTGGAAATTCATATTAAATTAATCCACAATAAATTTCGTCGGTGTTGTGGTGTTTTATATTTTCGCCCCCGTGAATAATAATTTTCTAAGGGGACCTTACGCTTCACGGTGGGCCGGACCGATTCGGTTTCGCGGTTCATTTACATTCATATTGGCCCGTCATCGCTTTGCAACAATTTTCAGCAATTAACGACCGACGGCAAGATTGTATCAAACCATTATGGAAATTTTCGATAAACGTTTTGTGAATTTCGGGTATCAATTTCTAGGTAAGGTGAATCGATTTGCTGTTTAAAGATATGTTGCGGTAGAGTCGTGGTAGATGTAGTCCATTTACTTAACGCCCATGCAACCAGCAAATTAAAATAATTGCTATAAATTAGGGTATGGTAATTCAATATATATTTACAGACAATCACATTTAAATAAAAATATTATAGTATGCGTAGGTTTAGAAACATTTCTTAGATGTTACCTGTGTTAATAGTCACAATTATCAGTGTATGAAATAAAATAATCTATTAGCAAAATATATATAATACACGTATGCTAGCGGTTTTTTCAAATCCACTTTACATTTATGAAATAAAATATTTTGTATTGTCAGTAGCTCACTCATAGATTTTCCTTTGAATCTGTTGAATAGAGTAGTAAAAGCATCACAACGGTGGCATTTATGGCCGAAAAGTCACGAAATAGTAGTAAAGTGTAAGCTGTGTGTTTTCATGGTGCAAGATTTAAGAGTTGTTTGTCAATAATTATAGTCGTTTTATTTAAATTACCATACAAAAATAAATAAAATCTGCTGTTAACTGTTAAACGAAAATAGCCAAAAACCGATATAAATTTCTTAATATCAGGTCATACAAAAGTATAGCCTGATGATAAGAAATTCTTGTGAAATATATTGTTAAAATCTATAAAAAAAACAATATAGGGATCCTTAATATCTGACATAACTTGACGTATTTTTTTGCGTTTGCCTCTTCAGGGCGCTTCCATTAAGATGATTTGACCTTTATTTTTATGCCATAAGCATACATCTTTGCTTCTCTATTTGTGATGACGCATTGAAGCAATTCTTGGTCCTAAATGATTTCATTTAACAATTGCTCAGAAGTTTCTTCACGATACTGTTTTTATAGTAAATATAACAGCTTTGAAAATAATTGGCTACTATATTTTTTGCAGAGGTACAAAATTTTAAGCAACCTCCATAATATGTATTCGGTGATTAAAAAGAGTTTTTTTTTTGAGTTTTTTTACATTTTTATAATGGTTATTATGTTATTGTATATATTCCAAAATCTTCATAGACTTTTTAGAAACGCTTGTATCATTAATAAACTTTTCGTTTAGATAAAGCGTTCAAAACCAAATCTTTTACTAAAATTTGCACTACTTCTTTATATCTCATTTACTTTTTAACGCAATTTTTCATTCAACTTCTTTGTTCTATCATTTTCAAAATAATAAAAATAAATAATTATGTGTTATTAATGGTTGTAAAACACAAACTATGCGTCAAGTATGGCTGAAAATTAACTTACGCATCACATACAATGATACTAACATTAATAATAGTTAATATTATCTGTACTTGAAAATATTTTGTAGAAAGAAATTTACACAAACTTTAAGATAATTCAGAAACTAAACTATGCAATGTAAAAAATGTAGTGATTTTTATATAAAGCGATTAACAGTCGTATATTTTAAGTTATAAATTTTAAGCTATTCGTGCTTAGATTTTTATTTTTAATGTTTCATACAAAAAACATTTATCTAGATCAATTTTACAAATATAATTTACTACTTTGTTGAAATCTAAAGTGTAGTATATTTCACATATGGTTATTAAAAATAATACATTTTAGCGTTTAAAGTGTTAACATGTTTAGATAATAATCTCAAAGCTTGTTCGCGTGTGAAATTTAATTAAAAATATTATTACTTTCTAGTAAATATATTGATTTTAGTAAGTCGTATATATTATCTGAAAGTACAAGGTTATACAAAAATTTTATATTTATATAAAATAAATATGATTAACTAAAAACAGTATAGTCTGAGATATTTGCATTTGTATTTTTTAAGACGTTCTCTTGAGCTTTAAAGCTTCATCGCAGTATTCAAAGGGTTAGACAGCTCCCTTGACAATCATTTCGTCTATAAAGAGACACATTCTCTTTGGTTTGAGTTCGGATATAACGACACGAACAGTCGTTGCCACCCACGATACTGCAGAACTTTAAGAACGATATATGTTCTAACCAAAAACTAATTCTTTAAACAGACATTCTGTTTATTGGGTTCAACCGCCGAACACTTGCACATATACGAAATATTTACATTAGTATTTATCTTACGACCAAAGCCTTTATTGTGTTTTCACACGAATCGCGTTTCCAACACAAACATATATAGACGTAATTTTTCATTGTATTTTTTAATACATTTTAATTATATTTCAGAATATTGTTGTCATTTTAAGTTTAAATTGGCTAACGCTGCTTTGCTACTAACGTTTTCATAAATATGCTCAAAATATACATATATCATATTTTTATTTGCTTCGTTTATAAGGTTTTTTATTGTTAATGTATCTAATATATTTATTGTACTTTTTTATCTTATATAAAAATAAATTTCAGTGGAAATAATAACAGTAATTATGGGAAGCAATTATTTATGTAGCAACTATTTTTATAAAGAATAAACTTTTATTTGTAATATTATATAGTGTCAAAGGATACTGACTTTCACGTAAATAGATTTAAGCTTCATTACCATTCATAATACTTTATATAGAAAATAATTAAAAGCAAGATATTTTTATGATACATAATGTGCTACTCATTAGTTTTTTCTTAGCATGTATGGTTTTTTCATTTAAAGTTGATTTTATCATTAATTGCCGACATTATATTATATATATATTTTATCATTAACTAAAATAATTGCTAAAATGAAAACATTATTGTCTATGAATAATTATATTTTTTTAAATAAGTACATAAAATCGACTATTTAATAATCTCAATACAGCAATCATTACTATAATTTTAAAAATATCATATAATGTTGTTTAAATAACTATTAGTAGATGTTTAGTGATTTTTTGAAACGTATTAGGCTTCAGTAATCATAGTTATAATATTATTAGTTTTTAAGTATCTGTAGATGCCATAGCTGGAAAGGGAATTCATTATAAACATTTGTGTTTTTTATTTATATAGAAAAATTCACTTAAATTTGTAATTATTTAATATAATATGAATCTGATTTAAAATCAACACAGTACACTGTCTCAAACATAAATATTTTTAAAAATTATTGTGCTTCGACACGAGGATTGTAAGAGAATTGTTATTGTCTTTAGTTCTGCTTCTCTTTCCTTGTTCCGTGTTTTGTTGGTACAAACAAGTGCTATATAGTGCCTCGTACGTGTTGAACGTGAAAATTTGTCTCTGTTTACAGCTACAGCTTAAAAATGGAGTGTTGTGCTTTGAAGTGTTCCGGTGCAAGGGAATGAGTGTGTCACAGCAGTGTTGAAGTACCTAGTCGGGAGAGAAGGAGAGAGTGTCGGTACGAATTGCACTCAAGATGCGATCGGAGTGTCCTTCATCTGGTGATGGTGTTTGGGTGCATTAACTGAGCCACAATGGTCCTGCACGTCCCTTGCAGAAGGCTTCTCTGCACTACCCTACTTGTACTCCTGTTCAGCTGGGAGATGACAGGTGAGATATAAACACTTAATTAAGTTACACTCGGAAGACAATATACCCGTCAGTTTAAATACTTAGCTTCAATGCAGTGATTCCAACCCCTGGTTGGTTTGGCCATAGTGCTATTAAGGTTTGGACTAAATAACATTCGTCATTAAAATCTTTTATTTTCATTAGTTTTGCATCAAGCTCTATATCGTGCTACGATAGTAGCACGATATAGGTCGATGACTAATATCTGAAAGATCAGGGTTTAAATCTGATGTAATCCCAAATACTTTTTTAATTTTTGTCGCGTCCGTTAAATCTGAACTCTATTTATTTATAGCTACTTTTAGACTAGGTATGCAACATTTAATTGTTTATTTAAGACTGGCAAAAACGCAACTAATTGCAGTTAAAAATTGGTCAGAGAAAACTAGAAATAAAATTAGTTAGCCAAAATGCGTGAATAGTGCATTTAAACATCATCTAAAATCACATTGTTAACATCTTAAAAAAATACCACTCGAATGGTTCGACTATTTAGAAGTATAATAGATAGCATTAAGAACAACGTATTTTTATAGTGGTGACTATTAAATAAATTCGCTAAAAGCTAACATCATATTCGACAAATAATGGCTTGCCACAAATAAATGCAGTATGACATAAAAATTTACAATCGTTCAAATTTAGGCGAATTATAAAGCAATTTTGTAATTAACAAACCATCACGTCAATGCATATTTAAGGTAGTAAAAAACATTGTTTGAAGTAGAGCAAAAAACGCAGTTTCTTTAGCTGATTATATTCACAATTTACAAATAAAATTTTCTGATTTGTAATAATCACGATTATGCATAAAAACTTCATTTTTTTCAAAAAAAGTTTTAACTATAAAAGCTTATATTTAAATTCAAAGAATACTTATTTTGACTTTGGGAGAGGAGGATTACTTAAAATCAGAATTTAGTACTACAGCAATACTCTTTTTAGAGATACGCTATCACAGCAGATCAGTTGGGAATAAATACTAAGGTATGGTGTATCTAAAATTATTTTCTAGATATGTTATTGGAATACTGATGCTTTTACGAAGTAACTTAACTTCATCTATAACGAATTAATGAGGCAATTTGTCCTCGCGATTAAGCTGGTTGTCTATTTTAGTCATAAATAGTCAACATTTTTAGTTATGGATTATATTATATATATCTTTTTGCGTTATTCTATCAATTTTTAATTGACACTTTCAACTTATTTATTTTATTTGTAAAAATGTACAATGGGCACTCCAAATTACTAAAAGGGTGAAAAATGGCGTTTTAAAATTTTTTTACCAATGATTGTGAATATATTTTTATTAAAAATATATCCACAATCATTATCTACAAGCGCTAGTGAAGCAACTAGTGCGCCTTTGCTTTTTCGAACTAAGTAAGAAGTAAAGCGCTTTTGCTTTTGCATCTACAAAACACAATGCATTGAGGATGCTCGGATTTGTTATGCGGAGCGCGTGTCACTTTAACAGTTTATTGCCGATTCGCGTTCTATACCGTATGTTAGATAATTGCATTTTCAAATATAAATCCTTGCCTAGAATCTCAGTTTTTCCTGATGTTAAAGATATTTTTTTTATCTATGTATATCTACATGCGGTATATATATCTACAGGTTGCATTCTTATTTTCATCTTATTGCCTTTTTATAGGAGCGTTAGAAAAACAATCATTTATTCGATCAATCATTTAGAGATTTTTTAGGCTGTTCAGGGACTTTCAGCTGCGGGTTATATATTGTCCTAGAGCAGTGATTGGCAATTTTAAGTCAAAATGATTTTTTCATATAACTAACATTTTAGATATTAAATAGTATTTATTTTTGCACTCCAAGCTATTTGCAAAAAATGGATTTTAATAACAGATATAAAATTATTATTATGGATATTATTTTATAGTAAAAACTCAAAGTGATTGTATTTGTTATATACAAATAACACTCGCAGAAAGTCTCAAATGGCTATTATAATGCTTTTAGTTATTTTGTCTATTGTCACGTACGGTCTGCACTGACTAGCATAAAGTAGTATTAAACGGTTTCGCTTTTACAGTCAGTGCGTCAATTGAAATAAAAACTTTTAAAACTGATCTGCTTTAGATTTGTTAATGTACGCTAATAGACTTATAGATAATCATAATTAATAATAATCAAATGTTTATTTGTTATTATTTAATTATTTTGCAGCTCAAAAAAATAACTTAACTCAATAGTTGCATCGCTAACATTAGATGATGGCCACAGGATGATGCAAAAATAAAAAAAAATGAATGAGAACATAATGAAACATTTTACAGAACATAATGAAACACAAAAATTGTAAATATATTAAATTTACTCCGCAAACCACTAAAATTTTCTCGCAGCCCATAAGTGGTTATCAACCCACTACTACTGGTTTCCGACCATTGCTTTATTACAATGGTTTCCAAACTATTTTGATCTAAAACAGAAATAAATTATGCGTACTTTAGTAAAAAAATATGTAAAATATTTGCTAGTAATTATTCTATGAGTAGATAAATTTATCGCAGTTGTCAAATTCTTGTCAATTTAATGTGGACGACTGTGTAATTATCTTTATGTCGTACCTCCTGGAGCACCACTTTGGAGACCACTGTCTTAGAGAGTCACGATCACGTCCCTTATTTTTCACTGTCGCAGCGAGAACTCTCATCTTACATAAGCCACCCAGCTTCGTAACAAGCTTGTCAAACACTAGAATGTTTTACATAATATGAAAAGTTGAAACAATTTATGTGTGATTATGCGCATTTTATTTAGGTGTAAACCTTACTATTTTTCTAAAACAGGTCTGTAAAATTTTATTTGTATGTATACACACCTGTCGATATAAGTACATGTTGATATATAATATATGTATGAAATTTTATATAACACTAATGTATAAACATGATCGTAAAATATTTGGAAAACATAATATGTCATGACAGTCAGATAATAACGACGATAATAATTTTTTTACCATATAGTTTGAACATGAGTATTTTCTGAATTACATTTTTCCTTTAATATAAGGATAGTTTATATATTGTAGTTTATGAAATATTATAAAATAATTATTCCAAAATGTAGTAAGAAATTAAAAATATCAACTATCATGATTTATGTAAAATCAATTATGTCACAGAAGGCAAAATGTTGTCAATTTTTTAGTAATGGTAATCAGCAAAGTCTTGCATATATTTAGTAATGAAAATTGTGCATTATTAAAAAACAGGAGATATGAATAATAATTTAAATCTATAGGAACTTATTAACTTATATCTTGGTCATTTCTGTCAATTTTGTAGTTAGACAATTAAGAGGTCATCGATGTAATCATTTTTAATAAATTTCATTAGCAAGGTTTATTTTACATGGTATATTTTATTCATTGAATAATACATACGAATCGATTTTACCATTACACAAGCACTCTATATCGTATATACTCGGCTCAAGGACGAAATATCGTTCCGTACAAACCTCAAGGCGTGTTCCTATCAAGAGTTGCGTGTTTTTGATTGCAATATTTCTGAATAAACGAACGGCAACAGTCGAAAGAGGATTTTATATTGCGAAAAAAATCATCCCTTTGAGGGACAACACCCCGAGTGGCGCTTTCTCACGCGATAACTCCTGCAACACTTCCAACATTCATGTTTTAATACCAATAACTCAGGGGCAGATGTTGAACAGGGTAATGGGAGTGGAGTCATTCGCCACATAATACAACCCCCTTTGGCGGTTGGTTTTTCGACCCCCTTTTCATACTCGCTAAAGACGATTTGCGCCACCTTGTCTTTATACTTCTTTTTTTTGTATGTTCGTAGTACTACTACATACCTCCTGACCGCACTCGATATTATTAAATTCGCAAAAGTGGGGCGTACGTGTATAGCGCACAAAATTGAATGAAATTTTCAGTAATGAAAATTATATGAACAAAATAAACCTCATTTTTCATTAATAGTAAAATACATTAGAAACTTCTTTGGTATGTAAATATAATTATTATTTATAATTATTTTAATTATTATAAATATGCATAAATAGTTTAAAATGCTATATTGACATATGGCTTTCAGAGGTTGGTAGTATTATATCTCCATCCCTTAGGATTAATTTGAACTTTAGGTTCGGAACTCGACAATGTTTGAAAAATAACCTGTTTGTTTTTTTATTTTTCAAAAACATCATACACCACATTTATACAAATTAATATATATGAAAATAAAAGCAATATGCAGATGAAAATAACCACTTCTCTATATGATTTGCGTAATCGGAAATAATTTATAAAGGCATTCTAGTTAAGCATATATAAAATAAATATACATAATAAAATTAAAATGTTTATTGAATATAATTTAGTTTTAGTAACAAAAAACCTGTTTTAAGAGCATTCCATCTTTTCACAATAATCACAGCTCTCTGGCTGTAATTATTGTGAAAAGATCATCTACCATATGATAATAACTTATTTATTTCAAAATGTATTTTATCAATTAGTTTTTGGTCTACTGTGCGCAGAAGCAATTTGAAAACCAAATGACTATGTGATATGTATAATAGATAGATGCGAGGTTCGTTTTACATTATGTATGAAATTTTGCGTTCACGTCAATGTGTATCATTTTTCTGCAATCTAACCTGTGAGGTACATGTGTGGTATGTATGTACATACATATATCAGAATCTGCGCATGTAATATTTTTTGAAAAAAGCAATTTGTATCAGTCGTTCGCATTTTATACACGTCTCGTGAGGATCATCGATAAATAACGTTTCGTGGCGAAAATATTAACGATGTAAAGAAAATATAATATTTTTAATATATTGGAGTAACTATGCATACAAAATAAACACACACGTTAAACGTATACAAGAAATTTATTAAAATAATATTTAAGAATTATTATTTCAGCAGAATAAAACATATAATTATTGTGAAATATATGAGAGTAATTAAAATGTACAAATTTGCCATTGGTAAGAGTTACATTAAGCTATTATAAAATGATTAAATTTAAAAACTTGATATGCAAAGTTTTTCAAATTGTTATCAACTAACATTTTAATCAGTAGTAAAATATTTGTTTGATCTTTAACATTTAATATATACCAATTAGTAATAAATACATTTTATGTCTTACCAAATTATCAATTCGGTTTTAGATATAAACATTCTACAATAAAGCAAGACCATAGGTTGGTCAAATATATTATTAAAAACTAATATTGCTTATCTGTATTCATAGATATAACACAGGATTTTGACAAAGTATGACACCCTAGACACAATATTTAAAAAAATATCAAATACTACCTAAAGGATTGACACTATTAAATAATGCGCAAATAGACATTGTAGTATATTAAAAAAAATTAAAACATATTATCATCATATTTTTAACCCTTGATTTTACCAGTACTAGATCACAAATCGTAAATTACAATCGCTCTAACCCAATTTATAAAAATATACTTGACCCCCTTAACTATTCACAAAATCGCATTTCACGATTAGTAAATTTAGACGTCCGTGCTTGTGTCGCATTAATGCAAAAGCAGTGGTGTAGCGTTACATGCACGGACCAAAAACGAATTAGCAACATTAAGGTCGGTTTACACGTGCCGCATTTACATGCACACGCGTAGCAAGATTATAAAATATGCACGAGATTGAATTCAAAAACTAACGGGCACCCCTCGGCGCGGAATGTCATTACGTAATGGCGGCAAAGGTTGAACGCAAATTTATATATTATATTAAAATGAGAATCCGCCCCTGTGGTGGCGGCTGGGAGAGGTGGGGGACGTAATTTCGCGCTCACCTCGCGTGGCGTCCGGATATTAAAGTCATGTGTTGTTTCGCAGCCGCGCAGCCCTTAAAAGACATGCTTGAAAATAGCCCTTGATAGGGTGTATTTTTTTTCGAGGAAAGAAAACGTGGAAATCGGTGATATGGTGCCTAAATTTGTTTCGGAACGTTTAAGGGTTGAAGTTAAACGTCACTTATAGCTTTAAATCAACCCAACGTATAAAGTATTAAACAGGGTGTATAGCTTGGCTTATTATAACTTGTTTGATTAAAAAATATGTCTTTCGGTGATTATATATAAATATCATAATTTTTTTCATTGTTGAAATAAAACGTATTAAAATCAATATCTCACCATTTAATACATAATAACCTATATACTCAAGGCATTTCCGACTAATAATTTTAATCGTTCCGATTTCTGGCTAATAAAATGGTTTTCTCACGGTGGTGTCCTATTTTACTATAGTACTCCTTTTTTAAAGACATTTAAAACTCATCTTTGTATATCACAATCCGAAACTGTTTTTCACTGGTGTTCAATCTTTGAATTATCGTGACTGATAAATTTTCTAATAGCAGTTTTATATATGTATGTAAACGTACTATAATAAATAGACTGGAATTGTTTTAAATGTGGCTTTATAATTCGATTAGTCAAAGGAGTCTCCTGAGGTAAAATAAATAAATATAACCAAATTTTCCTTAAGACAAGATGTGATTGGTAACTTCTTTTTACCATGAAATGGAGTACTTTGGGCACATGATTCAAAATATGTGATTCTTTATACCTCAATAATGCGTAAAAAATTGATCAAAAAAAAGTAAACGTTTTGATTGCAAAACATTTATGGGCAAGGAAGACAGTAGAAAAACTAATTCGTATAGCTAAGGACCATAAAAAATTTAACAACAAAGTATTCGCCAACGTTAAAAATCGGACATGAATACAAAATTAGAAGATTATTTATATAAATCCATTCATTAAGTGTTTTATTTGTTAAAAACAGGGTTATCTATTTGGTGAGCTAAAAACATATAAAATATATTTTTGGTAAATTTTGTTTATTAGATTTACCTAAAAATAAAATATTATTACTTTAATATCACGTTTGTATTGGTCATTCAATTGATTGTGTATAAATATATTTAAAAAATACATTTTGAAAGAACTAGATAAAAAATGGTAATCTAGTTGAGTTTAAGCAACGTTTCTAAGGGGGCGTAGCCTTAGGGGTGGTTGACCTCGCGGCCAATGAGACTCTTCGGTGAATCCTATTAGATTGTTTATTAAGTTATAATTACAATTTTGACTATGTACGATTACGGCGTGACGTTTCTCGCGATTAAGGTGTACGTGGCGCAGGTGGTGATGGCTGTAGATGATGCTCAGGATTCTTAGGCTACGTGCGGCGAGTGTCAGCTGTGATCTTCAGGTCTGTTGGTGAGGGCGCGTGACTGGTTCCTCCGGATAGCTGCTAGTAGATCTTGGCTCTCTGGTCGTCTGCGTCGCTGGCTCTGCTGTCTGGGCCGTCTCTTGTCTCGTGCCTCAACTGTCTCGTATCTCGGACCGTCTGCCCTCTCCTCGTCAGAGTCCGAGCTTATATCCTTTAGAGGGATGCACGCTAGCTGACCTATCACGATTGTACATCGATCTCCTAGCCAATCGCGATTGTGCATCGATCTCCTAGCGAATTGCTGCAGTGGCTTTTTAGAATTCGAGAAATCGGATGTTGCGTTTTCGAAAGCAAGTTTTTTGCTTAGTTCCAGACTTTTGAATTTTTCGGAAAGAGTTTGCATTGCGGTGATTGATTGCGTCCGTACCGTTTTGTCACAAAAGGGATTCTCTTAACGACCCGTGTTGTGTGTGGTCAAAAGAAATCCCTCTTGTGCCATGGTGTTTGTCTCATTGTTAATGAATGAACGTTTTTGGTCAGGGTCATTAACAATGAGACAATCGTCCTTTTAAATGTGCCTATATGTGTGGTCGCTACAGTTTTTATTCATCTTGCTTTGCCTTGCCGTTTCTTGTATTTTCTTATATGTTATTTTTAATTTTTTTTTGGCAATTTATAGTTTATTATTACTTCTTTTATTATAAAAAGTTATTGAAAATTTTTAATTTAAAGTAATAATATTGTTTCTTACTTATTAATTTTAAATACTGGTATTTTGTTTAAATAAAAATAATATTATGTAATATGTTATATTATAATGGGTTGTGCTACGTTATGTTGTGTTATGCTTTATTGTTTAGAGCTACGAATTGTTGTGTTATTATACATTTTAAATAATTATATTTTTCATGAAATGCATTCAAAATCAATTCAAATATTTAAGTAGTTAAAAGATCTCATTTAAAACTATAAATATAATTGTAGATTTATTTGTTTTTAATACGATATGATTAAATAAATTTTATGTTATGTTATGTTATGCTATGAAAGATGATACCTTAGGTCAGTGGTTCTTAACCGGTGCACCGCGGTGCACCAGTGCACCGCGAGCCTATTGCAAGTGCACCGCGAGAAAATTGGTAAAAACAAAAATTCCGCAAAAAAAGTCAAATTTTAATGTTTCAATCAATTTATATTTTATTATAGTCGTGATACCCCACAATGGATACATTTATTACCAAACGAAATTGTGAATAAGAACAAAATATTAATGACACTGGGAGTACAAGTGGAAGAAGTAGTAAAGATGTTACTAGACATCATACGTCTCATACAAAAGAAAATATATCTTGTAAAAAAAAAAAAAAAATTAACAGTATTCTGAAGAATATTTACGTTTCAGTTTTACTAGCATCAATGAGGAAGGATATCACATTCCACTATGTGTTGTATGTGTAGAAAAACTGTCCAATAGCGCGATGTATACTGACAAGTTAAATCGCCACTTCACTACGAAGCACGCCGATCTTGCATCAAAAAGTAAAGATAACTTCAAAAGATTGTTAAGCATGCAAAATAAACTAGCGAAATATTTTGAAAAAACTGTTAAAATTTCCGATAAGGCACAACTGGCGTCATACAAAATTGCTGAATTGATTGCTGTACAATTAAAACCACATACCATAGCAGAGTCTCTAATTTTACCTGCATATTGTGAAATAGGAAAAATTATGTTTGGTAATGAAGCAAAAAGGATATTATGAAAATTCCTCTTTCAAACGATACAATAATAAAAATAATTAAATATGTCGGATGATACTGAGAAAACAGTTAACGATAAACTTTCCAAGCGATATTTTGTTTTACAACGACGAATCTACTGACATTACCGGTAAGGCACAAATACTAGGATTCGTTCGTTTCATAAATGAAAACAAAATAGTGAATCAATATCTATGCTGCAAAGAACTTACCGAGCATACGTCAGGACAAGATGTTTTTGATCTTATTTATTCATATTTAGAACAATTTAAAATATCATGGGAGTTATGTGTAGGAATTTGTATGGATGGTGCTCCTTCAATGGTAGGCTTATTTAAAGGATTTGTAACACTTGCAAAGACAAGAAAATCTAATATTATATTTACGCACTGTTTTTTACATAGAGAATCTTTAGTTTCGAAAACTTTACCAGCAACACTAAAACCTGTACTAAATCAAGTTGTAAATATAGTGAATTTCATAAAATCAAGACCTTTAAAAACACGCATGTTTAAAAACTTTGCATTTCTATGGAAGATATGTACGAGTGTTTGCTTTTTCACACTGAAGTCAGGTGGTTATCTAAGAGTAAAGTTTTATGCCGATTAATAGAACAAGGTATGGATTATTTTGTAAAATGTCTTCAAAATAATGATTGGTATGCTAAAGTGGCATATTTAGCAGATATTTTTAATTACTTAAATAACGTTAACACAAGCATTCAAGGAAAAAACGAAAAATTCATGACATCCATTGACAAATTGACAGGATTTCGGAGAAAAATAACTCTTTCGAAAAATCGAATAATAGAAAAAAAGTAGATATGTTTCCTTCACTTAACGAAAACATTCCCAAGAAAGTTATTCCCGCAATAATAGAACATTTAACTTTATTGGAAGAAAAAATTGCACATTATTTTCCATTCTTAAATATAGAAAATTATGACCGGATACGAAATCATCAAATTAGTCTAATTGTCGACTGATCGTACTCTAAAAAATAAATTTTCCGAAATAACTGTGAAGAATTTTTGGATTACTGTCCAAGAGGAATAATTAGTTATTTACATGAAGGCACTGAAAATTTTGTTACAGTTTTCAACATCATATTTGTGTGAGCTTGGTTTCTCAACAACAACTAATTTGAAAACTAAAAAACGAGAAAGACAGAAAAAAATTTAAACGAAGAATTCAGGGTAACTACATAAAATATTCGACGTAATATTTCTGATATCTGCAAAAGCCAACAAGCTCAGGTATCACAATAATTAATTTTTAATCGATCATATAAATTCCATTATGTTAAGCAGGAACATCATTTTGGGTAAACAAAGGGGGGAAAATGCACCACTTAGATTTGCCATCCAAAGAGCATCTTTAAATATTAATACAAATATTTTTAATAAAACACCTAATTAAGAATTGGTTTTAGGGCAAAATTAACTACCTAAATTCATTTTCAATACTAAACTTTTTCATATAATTTAATTTAAAAAAATATGTAAGAAATTTGTATGTAATTTTGTATGGAACTATTTTTTTTTTAAATATGTAATAAAAATTATGTCCACATATTTTTTTAGACCTCTTAATTCTGGTGCACCGCCACTTTTTCCCATGATCAAAAGTGCACCGTGACTTTGAAAAGGTTAAGAACCACTGCCTTAGGTTATGCTATATTATGATGTGCTATGCTGTTGTATAATGTTGTATTATTTTACATTTTTTATAATAATATTAATATTTTTAATGTATTAGGTTTTTAAAATACATATTAAATAATTATTTTAGTTAAAAATAGTTAGTTTTTGTAAAATGGACATTTTTTTGTGTTGATAGAAATATTATCCATAAAAGTGAAACAATATATGAGACCACTAAACAAAATGTCTGTTTGTAAATTATTTGTAAATCTCCTTTTAAAACAGATTTCTCAAAATTTGTAGTCTTATTTTATAGAATATCTTACATTACGTTTATTATTGCTAATCAGTAAATCATTTAGTAAAGCTTATGTCAACCACAAATATTGTAAGAATTAATAAATAATAAAAAAATTGTTGTGTTTGTGTAATTTATAAACATAAAAAACAGCAGTGGTCAAATAATGTTTTAAATCATAAACAGTTTTTAATTATAACCTTTGCTTGACCACTAAAAACTTTTTACTCACGATTTGAAGTTTCACTTAATCAACAGTGTATTTTGTATATATTATAAGATTGATAATCAGCTAGACATAAAGTGTAGTTACAATTGATAATATTATGGATAGACTTGTGGGATAATTTTACAAATATTTTAAAGCCGGTGTTGTTTTTAGTCTGTTGTTACTAAAATAGTTTTATCTTTTTTGTTGTAAATGCTAGTACATTAGTTAATTAGCAAACCCTTGTAATTATATAGCTTTCTTAAAAAATACTCTTTCAGAATTAATCTTTGTAATCAATTTAGATATATTTACACATATGGAGAATATGTTATATTTATATAAATTCCAATTAATAGAAATCAAACGTGACGTGATGCGTACGTAGTATAATATTATGCTGTGACATGCGATTTTCGTATTATTTGTTTTTGTTTGTTTTCCATTTGTGGCGGAGACGTCACCGACTTAATTCTCTGCAAAACACACATAGTGTGTTTCTGAAATGAAGCTTTGTGCCTGAAAATTGTCATGGTGCCGCTTTGAATCAATAATATTATTTATGACACAATATTATTACAATCTGAAGACTATTTCGAGCGAATAATTGCGTTCTCGTAAATTAGTATAGCTATTTGAATGGGAAAATCGGTGTCGAAAGTTATACCTGCGTTATTAATGAAAATAGTTTCAAGCGCAATAATTTACAATCGTAATATTAATTAATTATTTTAGTATTTAATATATCATATAATATTAAATTATTGGTTCAATATTCATTAAATTTAAAAATATAAATAGCAATAAACTATTAAGTTTACGAATTCATGATATACGTAAATATTAATAATATATATGCATTGTAGTAATTTGGTAATATAATATGTGTTGCAAAGTAATCAATTATCCCGTCCAATTATAAAACTGTGTTATGAAAAATGATTCTATTGTATGATTTCACACAATGTTGTATAGTATATAATGCATTTTGATTGCAAATTTTGTCTCTTAATTTTTTCCCTAAAAAATTTCAGCTTTTTTATTATAATAAACACTATGGGTTTACACAACAATAAATTTTTGTCATCGTTAATAAAATATTTATTTTTGCCATCATCAATAAAATTTATATTATGTTTTGGGAAATCTTAATCTAAAATTGATCGTACTTGTATTTTAAATAATTAGTATTATTTTACTTTTAAAGTATTTTTCATTTATTATTATTTATTTATTTATTCTATATAAATATATGTATAGGGTTATTACATCCATAATATATCCTAAACATATTGCTAACAAATCTTGTATTATCCAGTTTTGTTGGTCACCAAAACTCAAAGTTTATGATTCAATTTAAAGTTGTGCGGAATCGGATTGAAACTCGAAATCGAATTCGTTCAATATAGTGTACATATGTATTCACATAACGGACTACTCTCAAAGTGTTGTATTATATTTTCACCATATTTTTTATGAGATAAATAAATATCAATTTCACAACGTAATTCAATTTCGTTTACAAGCTGATGTCTCTTATTCAACGGAATAATTTATAAGAGAAGACTTCTTCTGGGAAACTTTTTGGATGACGTGCGATTTTTTTGTGCCTATTTGACATTCTTTTTGATACTTTCTACCTGTGTCGAGGTAAACTCGTTTAAAACGAACAGGATCAAGGATAACTCGGATCCTGGCAAATTGAGCTCCAATTCGTTTCTCCGACGGATAATTTTTTCGACTCAATGAAAAATACCTTTTGCTTTTTTATCTGAAGGGGATTTCCGGTCTTAATTAGGTCGCCAAAGGACCACTTTATTCAAGCAAGAGTTTATTGGCTCTCATCTCTTGGGGTCAGATATATATATATTTGATTTTTTAATAACAATGGTAAATTTATATCATTATAATTAAGATTTTACATTTAATTAAACAGTTTGAGACAATTAAAAAGTTTTTCTGTGTTAAACAAGATCTCTATTCTATTCTCTCTGAGCTGGTTTTGCTGAAAGAGAGACGGGTCGTTTGAATTTTACTGCTTGTGCTTAATCTTTCAGTTTTCTATTTACGAACCTCTTCGTTTCTCTTTTGTACTGGGTTCACATTGCACTTTTATTTGCTTTAATATGGTAGTTTTAATTTGTCGTTCAATTGTTAATAATATTGCCATATAATTGAGTAATTTTGCGACTACGTAAAGTAGTAAATAATCATATTTTTATAACATATAACGTAAAGTATTATATGAAATTAAATATAGGTAATTAAAATAATTTTTAATACCGTACATCATTCGAACTTATAAATTAAAGATCCTTAACTATTACATTTAATACATTTTATAGTTTTTTGTACAATAAATGTTACTGTATAATTAAATAAAAATATTAGATATTACTTCTATAAGTTATTTAAAACCTAACGTTGATTTTAATAGCTTATAGTAGTTACGAATTGTGAGAAATTAAACAAAAATAAAATACAGTAAAAAGTAATAAAATTACGAGTCAAATAAAATAATTATATACTAAAAAAATATTCTAGTAATAATTGCAAGAGCTTTAATAAATAAAGCTGTAATTTATAAACATAATGGGTCAAAAAATTAACCATAATAAACCAAATTACAGAATCAGTAAAACATATTTTTTATTGAAAATCCGATTAACAGTTATGGTTAAAAAAAAACATTTTAATTATATGTGATGTTTTTATTAACTACTTTTTTTAATTCTTACATAAGGTATGAATTTACTTCAAATTATTCATATTTAAAGCAACAAACTGCAAAAAATATATACCAATTTTTTAATGACTCTTTTTATCGGAAATAATTTTTTTTTATAATCCAAATATTTAAAGCTCATATCTCAACTTTATAATATATACAGATTATTTAGCATTATATAATATAATTAGAGTGGTATTTAGAAAAACTATTATAAGATAGAATAACTTTTTTTAATTTCTATATAAAATTAGAATTAAAATAAAATTTGATATATTTAGAGCACTAAACAACAAAAAATATATACAATTTTTTTAACGACATCCTACTTTAAAAACTGAATTTTTTATAAATAAAATAAATAGAGCTTTTGCTTTAACTTTAACATATACACATTGAGTATATAGCATAATATAATATAATTATTGATCTAGATTTGCTCAGTGAAGTGAAGCTTTCTCATAACTTTTTTGTAGCATAAATGATTTATGAGAATAAATATTTTAATTTATATTAGTAGATATCTCATTTCAGAGTAAAAAACTTAGTTTTTAACCAGAAAACTGCTTTTTGATGTTTCCCAAAAAATAGTATTTACTGTTATATTATATGAATATTTATTTATGAAAAATATTTTAAATCCGTACTTATTTATATATGAGTTACTATATATTTATAGTGTTATATCTTGTTTTAGTTTTAATATCAATCTGGTGCTGACTTTTTACTTGGTAGTTATTGATTGTGTTAATTTTGTTGTAGCGCATTGGTCAATGTTGCAGAAGAAGATTAACAATAAATTAATAAATATGTATATATTATTATATTTATTATTGACGACATGTCAGATAATCAATTGTGTTAGGATGAAAAAAAACAGTAAATAAAATTAAAAGATCATACTATTATCTTTGATTAATAATTTAATTCTCCAGCTACAAACAGTTCATTAAAATTTTTTATCAACGCACAAGTATTATTTTTCTAAGCATTTTAATGGCGGTCATAAACTGATAAGATGATAGCTTATTAAAAATGTAGGATCTTTCGAATCGTTTGGTATTATTTGTTCATCTTGTACAGGATAAAATAATATTAAAAAAATCTATAGTATAATGGTAAATTGAGATACAATGATATTCGCTCCAAGCGTTGATATTTATTACAGATAACAATATTTATTTACCTGCTATATAATAAAATCAACATTTAATACAAAATCTAGTCCCCATAATAAAGTTGTTTTTTATTTATGAAACGAAGCGCAATATTTACAATTCAATCACATGCAACACGGATATTATTTTTTACGCTCTCGAAAAAACTCTATTTTGCAAAATTTATTCGCATTGGTTCAACAGGCATATCTAGCAACGTTCGACGCGTGTTTGGTTTGCGATTTTGATACGTAAATTGTCGACGGGGGTTGTTTTTTTATTTAGCTGCAGGGTCGTTTTAGTCCTGGGCACATTTCCCCCGAGGGCAATTTTCCTGTGCGACCCTGCTTATTTTTATTTTTTTATAAACCCAGTTATATTCAATACCCGAATATTATTATGTTTTTTTTTAGGATAAACGCGAAAATATGCGGGAGCGCTGCTTTACTGCAACTCTTTTCCTTATTCTCTGTTTTTTTTATGAAAATCCTTACGGTCAAGAAATTTTCTCTCCTCGGTCGTTTTCACGCTACGCTAAATATTCAACATGGCCGCGACAATTTTGAAACCTACGTATGTATATCTTCCCAAGACGTGGTGCAGAATATTTTATGTTTATTCGAGATGCTGCGCCGTTATAATAAATTTGACGTGTTTGGGTAATACATTTACACTTTTTTCTCTGTATCGCAAAACTCTTTTTTCGGGACAGTTTATGGATATGTGGCAATAAGGCTATAGTGTAAGTGATGTAATGCACCGTAAAAGGAACGGAGGAGCTTGTATCGCCTTAAAAAATCACGATTTCGCATAAATTTGCCCTTTCACGCCAAAGTTTAGTGATTTAACGCGATAGCTTAATATTTGCATCAATAAATTATCACTATCCGAAACACAACTTTTGTCCATTAATCTAACTCCCTAGAATCAGTTCATATATATCATATCACTTGACATATCATTTGTTATAATGTTGTACATCCCTATTTAAATGATAAGCGTCACTTCTGTGTACTTTTAAAGGTTTTGGATAATTTAATATCTTTAATTATTGCACGTAAATCAATACATGGTATTGTAACAAAGCTGGACTATGTTTAATGTATGCTATTTTAATAATTTTTGAAGTATTTTTTATATACAAAGCATTTATATTTTTATCAGCTTACAGCTGAGAAAGATTTTTATTAAGAGCTTGCTTTAGTTGCACTCGATTGCATGGGTTATTTTTAGGAAAATTGTAGGATCTCGGTTGCTCTTATAATCAAACTTGATTTATTTAAACGATCGTAGACATTAGGGAACTACTTAAGGGGTCGATTGTCGAAAGATTATTTCACCTCTTTGGGAAATCCTTCAAGGGTTCAACATGGGCATTCTGGTTTTTATTGATTGTTGACATAATTCCAGCAGTTACTATTTTCGTTTTTCTTTTATATACCAATGATTTAAAACTTTTTATATACATTTGATCTGTTGCGAACTTTTTTCTCTGTACAGAATAATTTATATTATCGATAGAAAAAATGGCATACTATGTCAATTTTTAAATCTCATTCACAATTTAAATATTACTATTATCTTCATTAAAGGGTTTTGGCCTAATATATTTGCACTGAAGATCTCGAAAATATTATCAAGAGCAAGTTAAGGATCTATATAAAAATTCATGAGTTTGTTTTACAAGGATCGACAAGGACAACTTCATGGACCGAGGATTATGCACGAAGCTCTAGGATTTGAAGATTGCGTATAAAGCCCGAGTGTACCTTAAACTTATATTGTATAGAAATGTATATATGTATATATATTTATACTCATACATATTTATGTATGTAACTAAATATTGGATACGTGTTCTATATATGAATATAATATATTAATATGCCATCAAAAAACGTTTATGGTAACACGTTTTTTTAAAACATTAATAGCTCTTGTGTAAAAATATATTGTTCATACATACCCATGCTTTTTCTCGTAAACGATGGAGTCACGCGTATTTGGTATAGTTATGCACGATAATAAATCTAAGCTTATACACGATATAAATTGTGACGTCATAAATGTGGATTGCGTGATGAACTTTGTGACAAGACAATTTTTTTATTATTGTAATTTTACATGATTTTTTATGAAAAGATATATTTTTGATAATGGGTTTTATGTTGGTTTTGTACCATTAATCATGATGTTTTGGTTTCTATATATATTTATAAAAAATACTGATGGAAACTATTTAGTAGTAAGCATATTTTAGATTTTTTTTTAAAAATTCATGGGTTAAATTTAAAACAATATATAATTTTTTTTAGTAATGTAAGATTTACCAGCGGTTCATATCCGAAGTGATTTATTGCAAATAAATGTATTACTAATAACTAAACATTATTGTTTCATTTTAAAAATGTAGTATATGTAGTATACATTTGGTAGCTTAAAACTGAGCTTAATAATCATATTTAAATAAAATCAATATTTTATGTAAATATTATTGAATGCGTTGATGGTGACACAATAAAAGTTGATAGAAGCGCATCAATATTAAAAAAAATCCGTTGCGCTGTACATAGTATATAATTTTACATATTAATAACCGTAGATTATATAAATTATTATTATGGTTTTAATTTATGGTTGTTTCTTAAGATACCATTTTAATTCTGCAAATATACCTTTTTTTACCAAATTATTTTTTCATAATAAAATAAGTGCACACTTACAATAATAAAATTGATATTATTATTGTTTAAATTAATTCAATGTAAATGTAAAATATTTATATTATTTTTTTGTGCTTTAGTGCGTAAAAGTATTCTCAGCATTAGCGTGTAATTTTTGTAAGTTGATACGAAATTTTATAGCCTTGTCCAGACACGTCTAAGGCAATAAACACGATATTGCTCTAATAATTTCACGTCTAAAAATACGTAGTACTCCATATTTACGTGCAAAGTTAGCGCGACGATCGACCCCTCGTGTAATATAAAGTTACACCGCACAAAAACTTGTGTATGTTTCTTTTCTCTCCTTATTTTATTTTCTTGCCCCTACAATCTCCTCTTTTTGCACTTAGGAAATAACGCCGATAATACTATATCATTTCTGCCTGACCCCACACAATCCGAAACCTGATGAATGAACTAATCTGACCATAAAAACTTTTTGCGTTTGTTATCTAAATCGGGGTGTCAAGCTTGAATTTCCTTGTCCTAAAGTAGAAAAAACAGTCACGCGATCCAAGCGGAAAAAGTTTTTTTTCATTATCGCCCAAGTCCGAGTGTATAATTTATGATTTGTGAAAACTTTGCAATTTCACTTGAGCAACTTCGAACAGACTCAAGCGTGGATTGTTGATTAATCAATAAATTGAACTTGTATTTTATTTCATAACCGAATAATAAATAGAGTGGACGAAAAAAATATTTTAAGAAACAAATATAAGATGACTTGATTCAAATTATGCGTAACAGTCGTAGATGTAAGAGCGCTGTCTTGCATTATTATTATTATTATTCGAATAAATATTTAAGATTGCGTCTAAAGATATCGCTTGATTAATAAATATACCTGCCAGATCAAACAATTAAACACTTCTTGTTTATGAAGATTTAACAGTAGATGTGTTTAACAATATAATATTATTAGTTACAAGTTTATATATTAATATAAATTTGTAATTTTTAATATTATTTAACTTATTTAATAGAGTAGCAATTATTTAAGTCCTTGTTAAAAAATATTTAAGCTTACCTATTTTAAACTAGAAAAGCTAGTCCACCAAATATTTTTTTGGGTTTTATTAAATATAACTTTAATAAGACCCCAATATATAAATAAAAAAATATTTATTTTTGAACTTGTACTAACCACGTATTTATTATATTAATACATATTATTAATTAGATATTTTCCTTTTTAAAAACCATAAATGAAGTTTGATTCTAAATACATTTTAGATTGGAATATATTGAATTTTAAATTGTAGGCTCATGTATACAAAATCATTCAATTTCACTTTCTTTGATTACTTTATAAAATAACTTCTGTTTAATTACGCTTCTAGTTGTATAATAATACAAATATCTCAGTAACTTATTTAGATAATTATAGGATTGCACCATTAAGTTAAATAATTTAAGGTTATGAAATTCAACATTACAGACAACTAGCCAGCAAAAGATGTTTCCTACATTTGTACAAGTATGACAAAGCTAATATTTTGATCAAGTAAACATGACGTTAAATTCTGATTTTGGGTTGAATTTAAACATAATAAAATATATACTGAATTTTTTTGCAGTTGTAACATAACTGGAACTTTTATATTGATTCCTGTATATTTTCACATTGTTTCCATTATTTTTAGTAAGAAAATTCTGATAAAATCATATTCATATTGCCGCATTAAAAACTTTTTAGATGCAAAATTAATCAATTTTTTATGCTAATTATTTATTTGAGTTAATAACTATTTTGTGATTATTGTATGTACCTGATTATGCTCAAGTGAAAAGTGTTTCTTTTCGTATTTTATCATGTTACAATTCTGGCTGGCGATAAAATGCATATACAAATTTTGAACAGGAAGTAATATAACCACGGTGTCTCAAAATATGTAGGTGTATACCAGTATACTAAAAATATATTCGGTGTATAATAATGATGTGATAAAAACGCGAACTTGTCGCTTTTGTATCAACAGGTTTCCTGCTAGAAATTTAATATTGAATGGTGAGCTTTGCGTTGGTTTATTACGAGAATTTTCAATCCATAGTCAGAAAGGTTGAATAAAGCTTAATCAAATGTTATACGACACGTCCATAAAATCGAGATAGTCTCAAAGCTTAGTGTCAACTGAGCTTCCTTACACTCACAATAAAAAAAAATTAATTATACATGAGAATTCTAATGGCTCTTAGAGAAGTAGTGTAGGGTTAAACCTCTATTTACGAGCATGATTCGTTCTTAAAACTTGTTCGTAATTCAAAGCATATCAGAGCAAATTTCCTCATTAGTAAAATAACCTAAAATACTTTTGTAGCACAATGCCATAATAATATAAATTTTAGGTATGTGTTGTAAAAGTAACAGCGAGAGAGAAAAAAAAGTGACTAAATACGTATTATTGGCAGTCAATGATTTTAAAAAAAAAATGCATAAAATTCACGGTTCCGCTGTATAATGAAAACCTTTACTCAAACAAACTAAAAATGCAAGTATTGAAAATAATTAAGTCGTTTAAATAAGGTTTGCATTAAAAACCCATATTTAGTAAATTAAAATGTTATTGTCTTCCTTTACGATAATGAAAAACATAAAATATCGACTTAAAACGTAAAATTGAATGACATCTTTTATCTTTGAATTCTGATCTAAGAATACCATTAGAGTAAGCAATTTAATTAAATCAGATCTTTATTTTGTATGAATTCAACCTATTATTCAGCATTTTAACAAAATATTTTTTTCAACATTAAATTTATATAAAGTATATATAATATAAAAGTATTTATATTAGAAACCTAATTCTTTATATACATTTATCCAGTAATGAACAATATATACATACTTAAATAAACCCTTTTATTGGTTAAAAATGGCAATTATTTTTGCAGAAACATTAAATTGAAGCCATTTATTATTTTTATTATTTAATTATACACGATGAAGTTGATTCATTACTGTATTTTTAAACGTTTATTTTATTAAAATACTATTAAAACAATACACAATAATGGTTTATTTTGTACTATTTCTATATTAATAATTTAGGAATAAGCTAAACTATAAAAAAAAATAAAACAAAATAAATATTTTACAATTTATATAAAAGAAAAATAATTAGAAAGAAACAATGGATTAAATGATAATTTTTGTACCTTTAGCTTAATAACTAAAACCATTGAAATATGTTATTTAACTCTTAAATCAATATGTGTTTGAGCATTTTGTACTATTGTAGCATTCTCCGATACAATCTCTTTACTCCCACTATTGTGTTTAATTCGCAATAAATAAATTAAGCGTTTAAGCCAACCAACTCGATAGATTTGTGTTATAAGTCGGTAACTAATACCTGAAAGTCCTGAGTTCAAATACTATAATGACCCTAGTGTTTTTAAAATTTTATCGTTTTTGTGAGAAGATCATTATGTCATTAAAAATTTAGTCGATCAACACAATTTAGGTTTCCCTAGATTTTACTAACCCTAAGGATTATTATTGTAATGAATTAATATATTAAATTAGGCTCAATCGTGTATATAAATATTGTATATGATACTGATTTACATACTTTGATTTCAGTAGGGTGTTTTATACATATATGTACTTATATATTATGCCACTAAAATTTTATATATTGTAGTAAATTACTCAACCATTTAATTTGCGAATATATCAGAGAAAAAGTAGATCTGGATGAATTTATAAGTTTTGATTGTGAAAAACAAAAAGATAACTTAATGAATCAATTTATTTTAGATTTGTTTTAGATATAGTGATAATTAGTTTGATTATATACATAAATATAAATCTGTATATTTATTTAGGTTTTTTACTCAATGCTCAATATTTTGGTATATAAACATTTTTTAGATTCTACATCGATATACATTCTCAATGCATATTTTTATGTGTATTTAAATACTTATCAATAATAATTTGATATAAAATATAAAATTTTATAAATATATAGGTCATAAAATAACGAAAATACAATTTAGTGTATCTCTTTAAATTACCATTTTATGACACTTCGTTTGAAACATACTTTGACAGAGATGATACAATAATCATAACCCTTAATAATTTATACATCAACACGACCTTAACACGTTACAAGGGTCACTGCGGGTCAATACGACCCCGTGTCGCACATTTTAAGTTGTTAGGTTGTCCTTACTAAACGAAATTGTCAAACATAAAGCAGATAGATTAAAGGCTTTACAGCTATGCAAAAATATGCTTGTAAAAAAATCGACCAGTTTTTTTTAGTATAAATACATTTGTGTCTAAATATTGTTCACAAGACTTGCTAGGTGACTTTGATTGATGACCATTTTTAAAGATCCACCTTGAAACAAAATATATACCTAATATTACTTGCCCAAAAGTTTTGATAGTTTTATATGTATTAAACCAGTTTATTTAAATATTGTTATATATTTATATAAATATTATACATTATAAATTCTAAAATTTTAATTGCTTTTTGGAGCATAATATACGCGAAATATATTTTTTAAATAGCTCATCAATTATTTTAACTACAACATATATACACGACGTTTCATAATTAAAATGAAACAAAATTGATGAGTCTAATGAATAACGAGCTCTCTAAAAACACATGTTTTTATTTTTTCAGCAAGTAAAGCAAATATTATTTTAAGTACATAAAACACATGGGTTTAAATGTGTGGAAATTTTTCATTGTTATATATAAGCTTTAACATGTTTATTGTACTTAATTGGTAATTTGCTATAAATTTGGGTAATTGCATTGTTTAAATACATGTTAATTATTACATATGAACTAACAATTTATATTTATCAAAACTGTGTAATAGAAAGCACGGTTTTAATATATTGCATACATTATGTGTGATTTTGACAATGGTTTTAACTCAAAATTTTAAGAGCGAGTTTGTGTTATTTCCAGAATTGCCTTATAACTTCTAAATAATTTTTGTCATGAAAATTAATAAATAAGTATCGATTGATATAGAATTACATATTTTATTTTAAGAGACGAATGATTCTTTTTTCAATTGAATGTCGCAAATTCTCGAGTGAAGCAACCAAAACAACTACATATATGTAATAAAAAAAATATTTAAAAAATATATTTTTTAGTATATATTAGAAAATAGTGTACTAAAAATCCTTGATAGTACAAAGACAAAGCTTAAGAAAGTCTAGCTGGGACTTATCAAGCTAAGGTTAGGGATGTAGCTAAAGTTGAGGGTAGGTTAAGATTAGAGGCTAACTACCAGTTTGACTTTGCTTTAAACAGAGAAAGTAAAAATCTTATATATATCACACCGTGAATCAATGAACAGCCCACAATCAGTTTGTAAATTTTTCGATATACAGCTGATTTATTTGCGACGTTTTATTGAAATAAATTAAAAGCTTTTGAGTAAAATATTTTAATAACTTATGACAGTTGCGCACCAAATAACGACAGTTAATTTTTAATACATATACGTACTATACAAAACATTAATTTAAGGATATTCACAGTTTTTTTATTATGAATAATAAATTATTAAAATTCACAGATTTATAAGGAGGCCATTACACACCAGATCTAATAAACTAATTACCATAAAGTTAAACAAATAAATGCGAATAACCTTTCTAAAAACAAAGTAAGGCATCAAATGATATAAGCTTAACACTAAATCAATGCACAGAACGCTTAAATTAAAAACTAAGTTATAAAGCAAGTAGAATAATGAAAAAGCATGAAAGAATTTAAAAAAATACTAAAACGAACTTTTTAATAATCATAAAAGGGACACTAGCTGAAAATAACAACACGCTTAAATTAATAAAAGCATTCGAAAGAATTGTAAAGCTACCATTTTCAATAAAGCGTTATTAAAATAATGAATGCATATTATTATATGAAAGCATAAAAATAACTCATATTCACACTGTATCATTGTTTTTCAAGGAATGTACAAAAGATACTTACCGAAAGGGTACGGGCCGTTATACATACAATAGCCTTTGTTCAACACGTAAACAAATAGTGTTTGGTGTTTTGGAAAACAGTTTTTGCGCAATAAATGACGAATATGTTTACTAAATTTAATTTGGGGTTTTTAGGTTTGCATCCGGATTTATTTTATAAAAAGCCTGTAATTGTAACCAGAGTCTGTCAAAGATGACAAAGTGAGAGCAATTAATAATAATTTTATCAACTATTTGCGAATAAAAAAAATCATATCAATTCGTAAAATATTGTTTAAAGCATGCATTTAATCCTGTCTGTGATGTTAGTGTCTCAACAAATCTGCTGGGGCGCTACAGTGAAGCCTCATGGGCCCGTTTACTTTAATGACACATAAAGCATACATCAATTTTAGGCTGTCGGCTACAAAT
The DNA here is from genome assembly GCF_051122295.1 of Plectrocnemia conspersa. Classification (NCBI taxonomy): domain Eukaryota; kingdom Metazoa; phylum Arthropoda; class Insecta; order Trichoptera; family Polycentropodidae; genus Plectrocnemia; species Plectrocnemia conspersa. Next base: position 18,660,938 of record NW_028277173.1, read on the forward strand.
ATACTTGTAGTATACATATTAAACTTTTCCAATGTTTTTTAATGTTGTAAAACTTTGAGGTCCTGCCACTATAAAATTAATAATGTCATGTTTTATGTAAAGGTCCCATCCAGGTCGAGCGTAATCGGATACCTACCCATCTTAGGTTGACCATAGTAATAATAATTTTGTTTGTCGGCAGGTGGGTCAGGCGAAGTTACGGTCTCCCTGGAGATGCCCAAGTTCGCGTCCAGGGGATCCTCTGCGGCCTTGCACTGCGCCCATAATGTGCAGCCGGACCTCCTCTACAAAGTCGAGTGGCTGAGGGACAACAACAAGATCTTCCAGTACGTCAGGGAGAGGCACCCGCCCTTCAGAAACTTCTCCATCACTGGATCCAGACTGAACGTTAGTATCGATCGTATTTAAAAAAAACATTTATTACAATGAATAACAATATTTTTGGCAAACAAAGCGCAAAGCTTGAAGATATCATTGTTTTTTTACGCGATTAATTTGCACGGGCGCTGGCTACAAAATTGATGTACTAAGCTGACATTAATTATTTATAAATATGTGTTAATAAATTATTTTTAATCACACCCGTTTGAAAATGGCCGTAAAATTGGTGAAATATGTATCTGTTCTTGAAATAATATTGCGTTAGGTAATCTTTGTAGTCTTTAATTCGTATTAAAAATCGGGTTTGGCTCATGGGATTTAGGCGACTGCTTTTAAATATATTTAAGTCCTCCTGATCCCTTTTTGATAATAAAACCTAATAATAATAATAAAAAAGTTTATTAATTTGTCTTTAACATACATAAAAAAAACTAATTCGTTTCCCTAATTCGTCATAATGGTTTATTAACACATTTACACAATTATATAATTAAAGTATTTTACTTAAAAACATAATAAGAATAAAATATTTAAACAATTTTATGTAAAAAATATATTTTACATACCATTTACATTACCTTACAATGAGATGAATGAAAGCGCTGTTAATTATCGATTATTACTTATATCAAAGCGTCTTTCTATTAGAAACGTTAAGATTTTGATATTATTTAATACAAAATAATGAGAGCTTCTGAAATGTTATAAAAAAATTCGATAAAAGACGAATAATATAATATATAATAAATTAACAAAATTTTATTAACGAAAATTGTTTAAAAAAATATTAAAATATACTAATACAAATAAGTAGTAAAATAAATTAAAACAATAAAACATTGAAAATCACTGTGATATATAATAATAACAAATAAATAGCAACAAAAATAATTATAAAAAAATACATAAAATTAACTAACACCTACATAGGCGTAAATTAACAAATTAATAAATGTGTATAAATTAACGCACTACTCAAAAGGGTAAAGATTTTTGTCTAAAGATTTCGTTAAATACTGCTTAATTTGTATTGTTTTAATGTTTGTGTTATTGATTTTCTCGATGCAAAGTATAGGGTATATACGTGTAATTTTATTGTCATATTTTTTTTTTCTATTTTGACTAATAAAATTAAATTTTAATCATATTCTATTTATAAAAACGCATATATTTGATTCTGTGAATGTTTTTAATTTCACTTTTTAAATTCTTTTGCGATTTACAAATATGTTCAATTTAAAAGAAACAGTGAAAATTTTCCTCTTATTACAATATGATACCTTGTAATCAATAAAGGATCTATACAATTTCTCTGCCTTTATAGAAAAGTTTTAGATGTTTTATTTGTTGCAGCTGCACTTTAAAATTTTACAAAGTTTTGTGACACATTTGCACAAATACTATCGATCTCATATAATATATGTTATAGGTCATAGATATAATGTATTATATATGTCATAGATTCGAAGCATAAAACATACATTTTAAAGTTTATCGCTCTTCACTGGTAAACTTTAAAGCATGGTTATTCTTATCTGTATTTTTATTATCCCTCTGACCTATTTATGATGTTTTTAACGCACTTAAATATTTTGCAACACTTAATCAAATTAAACAACCTAATTTTAACTGTAAATTAAAATAATCGATTACATTAAATAAACGAAAATTTATATAAATTACATTTATGTGTATATATAGAAAGATATTAAACTTAGGATTTTCACTATATTTATGACAAAATAAAAATAAATATTTAGTGTAAAATGTAAGCAGAAAAAAATAAATATTTTACTATATTTTTATATTATTAATATATTAATATTTATAATGAATTGTTTTTTTTATACATTATATATTTTAATAGATATAAATTTTAAAATACATTTTTTATTTTATTATATTTAAATGTTCTTAATCATAATCTATGTTTAATATTTTTATTTCTCTCTGCTAATTTTTTTAATGTTTCTTAGAATTAATAACAAATTATTTAATTGTACCGTAAAATATAACTGCTTTTTATGTCAAAAGTATATACAAATGATAAATACTATATTCAACAAACTAAACCACCGTATTAAAAAGTACACTATTGATCTAAGGATTCAAATAAAAAACTATTTAGTAGCTAATAAAAAAGGAAAAAACTTTTCGTAGTTAAAAAAAAACATATTTATAAATTTAAAGTTAGTTCACAAAGATGGTACGCCATTTATTCAAATTATTATTTAATTCTTCACAAGTTCATGGAGTCACCATTACAAATTTACATAGCATCGCGTTTCGCCAAAATGGCTATTTGCCATCAAAATAAATTTGTTTCCTTTTGTAGTTCCGGAAAATTATCGAATGGCTAATGCTGATTGATCGGTCGGAAGTGCCTCCATTAATCTTTATTAACGTTAAATGAGCTTTGAAATTTTGTACCAGAGTGGCGAAATTGGCGAAATTATAATAGCATGCGAAATTGCCTTAAAATAGTAACGAAAGGCAAACAATCAAACGTTTTAAATTTAATATTTGACGAAACAACTCTGAAACATTTTCAGTAACGGCATTTAATATTCAAAGGGTAAACTGAAAATAAATTGTATTGCTGTTTTATATTTTGTCAAGCAAATACTTATTTTGTCAAAATGGCGTTGAAATATCATTTACGATTATTATATAATTACAAAATTCAAGAAGTTTAATTGTATGTTATCAAAAAGTGTAATAAATAAATTTGATAATAATTAAAATATAGAGTTCAGTCGTTGGAAACAAATCGACTAATGACCGTGTGATCTTTGATCAAATTAGTGACAATTCGTTTGGCTTTTTAATTGGTAACTCTGTATGTTGTTCGTAATACGATTTAATAGTTTTAAAATAGTAGATATTTTCATCAACAATGACGTTAAGTGTTTCATTATAAATTAAACATAAATAACATATTAAAAAAAATTACTATTGAAGATATGTAAAAAATATTGGTAATATAACATTTTGTACTCTTATCAAATTTTTAGTTATTCAGTTTAAAATAAGTAAAATTAGTTAAGCTTCAAGTTAAAAAAATAATACAAACATATACTAATATGAATTCACATGAAAAACATAAGCTTTTAAGTAATGAAATAACATACGCATTTAACTTGCGTTCTATGATTTTAATCAAAATCATATGATTTATTTTAAATAATATTTCCTGATTTTATTAAAAAAATATAAAATAAAAAGCTTGCACAGGATTTAATATACTTTATCTGGGTAACTGTACTATTTTTAATATAGATATTCAAAGAACCTACATATAAAATGTAATCAGTTTTTTGTCGGTCTTCTCTTAAACCCAAGAAAGGTAATTCCCATGAAAGAAGACTTGTAAATATCACAAGCAATTTCTAATCCGTAAAAGATAACGTTTTCGCCATTCGATTATTTTTCACGTACTTTTCGATCGATCTCGCCATTGCGTCGCCAGAATAATATAACGTAATGGTTTGTTGACTATATGGCTCCTATGTGGACAATAAACACACTTTTTTCCTTCACCACGAGTAACATCAATTTGATCTAATGTTATATGGCAAATATTCGATGAAAATCGATACTTTGGCAAAATGGGGCGTGGGACCTTTTTATCATTTCAATGGTTCGCTCTAATTGCGTTCGGGAATTGTGTCTGATTTAGGTCACATTTGGTTATATATAATATATTGAAATTATATTAAACTATCGTGGATTTAATAATACAATATAGAAATACCACTGAGCGTAATAAAATAGGTTGGTAACTAAATTATTATTTCAATAATCGATAAGTCGCGTATTTTATATAGCAATTTAATTACATATTTTTTTTATAACATAATATAAAATACAAAACACGAATAATCTGTTAAAATTTTTATTGAATTAAAGGCAGTTTTTATTATACAAAACACTTCACACACTTCTTAGTTAATAAAAACATACCTTCCATATTATTCTACTGCATCTCATAAAAATTAGTATATAATAATCAATCCAGTACTTTTGAAACTTGCAGTATTTTAAATATTTTGGTGCTTAAACAATTTAGTATGATACCAAAAATAGAAAAACCTGCAGAAAATGTCACTTCATATAAAAATATAAATTTATTAACCAATAAATTTTCTTCCTGTTATTTTCAGCCTGTTTGACAATCTGATTTCAAACAATTTTAGAATCAGATTGTATCACAGATACTGTAATACAAAATGGATGTTTCGATCAGGAAATTCTTGCCAAAGTAACATAAACCATTTTAGGTTAAGCGCCCCAAGCGAATAATTCAAAAAGTCATTTAAATATAGATAAATGTAGGCAGTAACATTTTAATTACAAAAATGTACTTTAAAACCTTATTTATGTCTTTATATGATAGAGATATACTATACGGCATAATTTCTCTATATAATAATTTTCTACACTTATTTATATTCGGACTCCACACATGCTTAATTATCTTAAAATACACCAAAATCAGATCTTCAAGTACTTTTACTTCGAAGTAAATTTTGAACACCAATAATGTTAATTTAAACTATTCTGCCTTATACTGACACACGTATGTATGGATAATTACTTGTGCAATAAAATATATAACGGACAGATCTATTTGAATCGAAAACTTTCAGTTATCATCAGTATTCAAAACTAAGTAGAAAAAAAGGAAGCAATTAAGCAGAATGCGAAAATTCCTCGAAAACAGAACGGAAATATTGCGCGAAACTGGCCACAATATTTTGTGAACTGTTCAAAGTTTTCCTTTCAAAGTTTAAAGAATAGATGAAAAAAATTTTTTTATTATACCTTGCTTAAATTTCTAACTGTACTTAAGATATAATTTGGGAATTAAATCTCTATCTTGTACATGTTGATCGTTGATCCAACAAGTAATGGTTTTCGGTTATGTCAAATATGGTACGCATAATAAATAGCGTAAATCAAATAGATACCTTTTCGCGATGTGTGTTTTAAAAGATCTGTAAACATGTTAACATTGATTTTATCTTTTTCCGATGTTTGTGCGCTTATGGAATATTTACATAAGCAAGTAAAGCCAGCGATAGATGTATTTTTGTGAAATATTTTATTTTATATATAATGAAATGTTTGCATATCATTCCGGAGGAGCGCAAACATTATTGTAAAAACATGGAATAAGCCTATATTTTTCCATTTTTTTTCTCTTTGTTACACAAAACTTTGAGAGTAAAAATAAGAAATGAAATATCAACAGTGACTTTCTTAATAAAACTTTAAATGAGATTTTGTTAATGAAGCTCTTTGATGTAAAAATAAATTTCTAAATGAAAACCGTGGTTATTGAAGCTGATATTTTTGATGCTGATTATCATTAAATTAAAAATTAAAATTTTTTGGGTCACCAAAATTTATTTTTTTAGCATTGTTTTACCTATGGTAATATCGTTGTCCTGGGATGTAATGCTATGCAATTTATAATCAAAACAATGCGGCAATATAAATGCCAATAAAAAATAATTAACAAATCAGATCAACAGTAATTTACTGTTCGTTGCAAGAATAAAAAGATACTTAAATATATTTGTTCAAGATTTATTTTGTACAAAATAATACAAATGAGTGATTTCATGTCATTTATTTTTTTGCGCAGCTGTCCATGTCAAACGAGCACACTGTCACGCTGGAGGATCTTGAGTTTTCCGCCACTGGAACCTATTCCTGCGAAGTCTCCCTTGAGAACCCTCTGTACACGAAGCCTTCCGCCGACAGGGAACTCATTGTTATACGTGAGTATCGAACCAACAAATACACATTTATCGACGCTATTTTCCACTTTAACTTGTAAAGGGATAGCTAGGTTAATAGAAATATATAACAAAGAAAAACCATTCATGCAACTAGTTAATACCATCTTTGGTTATTTTTCGTTATAATAAAAAAAGTATTGCGAAGCTAAAAAAATAATCAGTTTATTAAAATTAACAACATACATTGCCTGTTACGTACTATTCCTGATTGTCATATTATTATAAAGTAAATTAATAGAATATTAGTAAAATAAATATTAAAAATTATATAAATGTTAGTTTTTATAGCTTATCAGCTTCTGAGTAAAATATCTTAAAAATATTTTTTTTAAGTGAGAATCGCAAGATTCGAAAAAGTTGTGAATTATTGTACAATAATAATTATTTTATTGCGTTTTTGATTACTGTTTAGTAAATCTTTATGAGAGTAAACTACATAATATATCAAAATATAAGGATTAGCGATAAGTATTAGATAGTTATGTTAGTTAGTATGCCTAGGTATGTATCGTACATTTAAATTAATTAAATTGAAAAGCCCAGAAAATAGAAAAGCATTTAGTTAAATTATCGTTATAATAACCTTATATATTCGCTAAGTAAAATATTTTAAATAAATATCACGCATCAAAAAATATAAGCGAACAATTTGGATTGCAGTTAATGAACATCCTCATCAACTCAACAAGCTAAATGATTACATTTTCGCTAATTTCAACATGAAAAAAATACCGGATTATAATTGTTAAATATAGATATGGCATTCGACATTATTTGCTACGCTTTATAAATTATATAAAAGGTCAAATTATTTTATACACATAATACGATCATATATAAAGGGTCAAATTAGCGTTGTTTCGCTAAATAATGAATTCTCGATACCGTGTAAAATTCCATCTGGATTCACGCAAGGTGGTTTAGTTTGGGCCGTTCTTTTTTATTCCATGTATTAATGACATCTCAATTTTATAAATAAAAAATGACTTATCTATGTACGCTTTATATTGGTATTATTATTAAATTAGTATTTTAAATTAAATAATTTAATAATCATTAAATACTGCAATAACTAATAAAGCATTTTTCGCAACACGCAGACATTTCTTACATTTAATTTAGGAAATGCGTGAATGTACATATGTACACCTGAACTTAAATTCACTGAATATCGCGGAACTTGGGTCTAAAATGCTTGCTGTCATTTAGGCCCTGAAACCAATATTTAACAAAAAGCGCAGTAACAAAAAAAAATTACCGTATAAAAAATTCAGTCATAAAAAAGCGATAAAAATACTATATAACAACTCTTTTTATACTAAACTTAAAAAACTGTAGTAGATTTTTAATGATAACAATTAAAGAAAATTGCCATAAACATACTTAAAAATAATATAAAAATATTACATGAGACGACAATTGTATATTTTTCTTTAGAATTGGTCAAAAAACATAAAATGCCCAATCACATCTTGTTTTAGAAAAATATATTAAGTTTATGTAACTCCAGATTATTAGTGAAGTGTATAGCTATATATATATATTCTTAAGCCTTACAATTTAAATGATAAGTTTATGCATTTTTAATTGTTTTTACTAAAAAAATTTGTATTTTTTCCTAATTTTACCTTACCTTTACCTTAGTATTTTTATCAGACGTTTTTGCAGTAACCATGTAGAATTATTTTTATTATTCTTTTTTTTATTATTTTATTTCATCTTTAAAGTAAAAATAAAAAGGTCAGAATTAATAAATATTTTTTTTTATTTTAAACGATAAAATATTTCAATTATTATTTTCAATAAAAACGTTCGAAATACTAGAATATAAATTCTTGGTATATTGGGATTCATAGCATATTTATCACAAGCAATAAAATAAATTTACTGCCAATGTACGAATTGCGAGATCATAATTTTGAACATCTATTGTAAGTAATTTTTTGTATGAAACCGCAATTATTATTGTTGCATTGCAATATCAATAATCAAAATTATAATATCTTATATTTAAGAACCCCTTATTAAAAGTATTATTCTTGCAATTATTCTCAAATCAAAAGATTAATTAGTAATTAAATTCGTATTCAGCTATAGTATCAAAGAGTTTCCAAGACTTTAATAAGCGAAAGCCTAAAATTGTAATAAGCAAAAACATCGAGAGTTTCCCGGCTGCTAAAGAGCCTTTTAATTTTACACTCTGTTGAAACAATATAGCGAAGGTGCTATTAGCACGACTTTTATTATACATACATACACAATCGAGTTTCACGAGAGTGGAAGGCACGAGCCGAAAGTTGAATGCGAGCCAACTTTTCCATTTATTATCCAAAAGATTGTTTATTCAATTATAAATTTTGTAACGGAGCTCCTTTTATGGCATATATTACGTTATGTACGTATAAATCTGAGCGGATATGCAGCCAACTTAGGCGAATGCCCAGGGCGCTAATTGAACAGGGCCATAAAAGCTACGAGGGAAAATTTAATATTTTAAAATAATAAAAGTTACCCAAGCTGTAAATTTTAATGTGTTCTTAAACTTGCGAACGTGCATATATGGTATAAAATTATATAGCAAAAATAATAGTAAGCATATTTTATATTGAATTATTAACAATCACACTTGAATAAAAATTTTATGATAATAATATCGATTTTTTGCCGTTTTAAAACTGACATAGAAACTTATCATATATTTTTTTTAAAAATATGTGCTTTAAATGTATTAATTAATTTTGTTTAATTCGTCCAGTGAAAACAAGTTTACAAAAAACTGAAATAATACAATTAAAAACAATGGTCTACTAAAAAAATGTAATACTATAAAAGACAATTTTAAAATTTTTATACAATTTAAAAAATGTATCGCTGTATATATATTTTTAAAAAGTTATATTGTTCTCTAGAGTGCGTATGACTTCTAGAAGATGGGTTAAAACATTGTCATTCGTGACAAAAAGTATAGAGTGAAAAAGTTGAGAAATGTTGGCTCATATAAACATTTTTACAATAGCCCATTGAATATAAAATGCATTATATTTCACTGCGCAGCTTATTAAAAACGTATGTAAACATTTAAAATTCTATATCTAATGAATATGCTTTAATCATCTTATTTAGAAGTAGTTTAAAGTTGTAAGCCACAAAGGCTCTCGTTGTCTATATGCTCTCTGATTTCAGCCGTAAGCCATGAAGCGCTGCATTTAACGCGCTGTGATGAATTTAAAATTAGTATTTATTTTTGTGCACAGAACCACAAAGGCATCCACCTAGAATAACGTTCGGAGCTCCTTTGTACACCGCTGGAGAATTAGTCGAAGCAAACTGCACAACGAGTCCCGCTCATCCGGCGCCTCACGTCACTTGGTTTATAAACGGAGTAAAGGTTATTACACTTGACTATTACTATTAAATTTTATTTACTACTATTAATATAATACATTTGAAATTGTTTGGGTTTAATTAAATTTTTTATGGTAGTTATATATTTCCGCTAGAAAAATTTGATATCTACCGGTGAATATGTATTGAGATATTATTTTTTTAAAACACAAGTAAAAATACGGGTATTTTATTTTATAAATAATAAACGTTAACTGTTTTCTATACATACATATATCTAAAAACAAATAAGTTTTGCCAAACTTTGTTCTTGAAAGAAATATGATTTTATTTCAGTGATATATTTACATTAAAAAAAATAAGATTTCTTACTTTTTATTAAGAATATTTTTACGTAATTATTATTGACTTATCCAAATATTGTATATAATTTTATATTGTGTAATACTTATGCTGGGTATACATCGACTCTTTTTTATTATAAAATACTGACGTTCTGACTTCTAAGCTATGTTGGATTCCATTAAAAAATGTTTTTTGAAAATCATTGTTAAAATACTATCAGTACTATACTTATTTTGATGTGTAACGCCAATTTTGTGTTTACACCACGCATATTTGTATGCTAGTAATGATGAAGGCAAGCTTTCTTTCTGATTATTAGCAGATTACTTAAAATAGAGCTGTATAGTGTTCACTTCTCTCATTACTTCGTTTTTCTTGGTTATACATATTTTTCTTTTAGATGTTTAAAACTATGCCATAGATTAAGTAAGTCTTATTAAGGTAACAGGTTACCAACAGTGGTGTGTGTTTGTGTGAACAAAATTAGGTAGATCCGGCAAAGTCCAGATCCTTCACGAGACAAATACCCTTATATCGGAGTAGAAAGCGCCACCGATCGGCGAGGAGTCGCATCCATTCCACAACCCACCCACCGCATCACCACCACAACGACGATCATCACCACCATCAACACCAGGGCAACGAGTCGGACACCAATTCGACCAGGACCAAGTCGTGTTCGGCCAAAGACGTCTACGGAGGCCCGGAACACTACCACAGGCACTCGGCCAAGCAGCCCCTCCAGGTTTGGCCACGGGGACCTTGGGCAGCTGTCCTAAAAAAAGCATGCGCACTACTTCATAAACAAGCACTATAGTCACCTCATCGGCGGGAGAGTAAATCGAACTTCATGCAAACACAAATATTTAAATAAAAATATACCGGTGCAACTGATGTGAGCCCAATATGTTGCAGCGGTCAAGTGTAAATTTTGTTGGCAGAAATTTGCCAATCAATCAGGGACACCATACAATGAATTGTTGAATTGAAGAGACATTGAATCTGTATATTTTTTAACCTTTAACTGCCACTCGCTTTAATCACTACCTACTTGATTTTATATTATTAATAATAATAAATTACTATACCAGAAGAATTTTTTATTAAAAAAAATATCCAGGCAGTTAGCGGTTTTTATAGACTTATGGCAAGAGATTTGGCGTCTGATAAATCAGGTTATATTTTTATTGAAACATATAACTGGGTTTATTAGAATCTCATCAGAAATGCATTGACTTCATACATCAGTAACATATATTTAAATTTAAGTGCCAATATTTCATAAACCATCAATGTTTTTATGTAGCATCAAGGATTTAAGAAATATTGACATTCAAAGTATTGATGGTTTAATGGGTCACTTTAGGTATTTGTTTACTCATTTATATTGTGTGACTTAAATGATGCTATGGGTAATATATAGTGACTCTTAATATCTTATTTTTATTTTATAATAAAAAATCCTTCAAATATATAATAAAACAGAAGATTAAAGCTGTTACTGTTATTAAAACTTTGAAATATTCAGTAGTCTATTATGAAATTATAATCGAGATAGAAATAACTCGTGAAAAGTTGTAAAGTTGTAAAGTAAAATCTTGATTTTAATAATATTTATATTTTGTCATATTGTTACAAAACTGGTAAAGTAATAATTATTAAAATGTACAGTCTTTTCCGATTGCAGTGAAATTACTATACACGTTCGTACATCTTGGAGCTTAGTGAAAATAATTAAGTACAATCTCATTAGACACTTTTAATTTCAATTTATTATAAATTTTTATACATTTAATGAAGAATTAGTTATACAGACATTATTTTGATAAATTACCATAGTAATTGAAAGGATTGTTTTAAATATGAACTATAATTATGTCCTGATAAAAATATAGTAAAAAATCATAATTCAAAACTTTTCTTTATGTGAAATATTTATACAAGAACGATATGAGAAATTCAATATCATAATGGTCAGATTCATCTATGTCACGTTCATATATTCATGCGCTTAATCATCTCGATGTTTTTAGCGTTTATAATGTGCGTTTGTATGTGTGTTAGATTTTGTTTTATGTCCTTTGACACTTTGTCATTCTGCATCACTGTCTCTGTTTGTTCTTTATTTTTATTTTTGAATTTTTACTCACGATGTTTTACTGTTGTTCAATAGTGTTTTTATTCTTCATTCTTAGATATACATATGTTCGTAATATAAAAAAACAACAAGATTAACATATTATTGTACAGATATATATGTGCATATATACTAAAAATTGCGTCTGTCGATTCTTTAAATATCCAAAAATAATAAGTCAAAGTTTTTAGGGGTTAACAAAATTCTAAAGAAAATGAAATTGAGACTTTATGAATTTTTATTATTATATATAAAGTAAGGTAAATAACCCTTCAAAATAAAACTTTTGTCTGTGTTTTTCACTCATAAAAATAGTAATTATTTTGTATATATTTAATAGTATATAAGCATATATATTAGCAATCAAGAGAGTGTACATTTACTGTAATATACACATAATACATTTACATCGAAAAAATAATAAACATTCGTAACACATTAAATTTATGTACTCACCACAATCAGCGACAAATTATATATAAATAAAAAACCGTTAAAATATAACTTTTTAAAAAGAATTTGCATGTTAATACTGTTAATTACTATAAGATATTGGACCTGTTTTCTCAAATTTCTTATTCCGGCATTTACATAAATTTATAGTATGCTATTTATATTTTAGTACATACAGAAAGTGACTTTTTTTACAAACACTTAAATGGTAATGTTTTAAAATATTTAAGAAGTAGTAGATTTAATTAAACGGCTTTTAATTTGAAAGCTACATTTGAATTTATATCTTCTATGTTTTAAAATAGTTGAAATAGTTGAGTGATTGATCCAAAAAGTGCGGTTTTTTACAAAAAACTATTTAATAATTGGTACAGAATGGTATTGTTTTAATCTCATTTGAAATCTTATGCCACAATTTAAAAAATATTTGCAAAAACTGCATTTATGTGTCTTGATACAAAAACAATTAATGTCAACAATACTGATTTTTGATTAGAAATATCATTTTATTATTTTTTTCTTATATTTCTTAGTAAGTTAGATTAGATTATGGGTACATATTTTATGTAGTATTTAGATCGTTTTTTTCTGTTTTTCTTACTGGTTGATATTTTTACATATTTTTTCTACAAATTGCCAGCTATCTTAAACAGGTAAATGGTTATTAAATTATATTAGAACTATGAACATTTTGTTTAAATTAATTATAAAAGTAAATAAGTTATGCTTTAATTGATATTTTGTTAACAATATAAGTCTAACACATGTCTGAAATATATCTATAAGCTTAAAGTATTATTCTAGGTCAAGAAAATATTTATAAAATATTGTAACCATTTAATTCTGACTAGATTTTAATAAACATTAGTAAATGAAATATTATTTTTTTACGAATTGCGTAAAAATTTCATTGTTATTTTGTCTTAGTCTTTTTTACATCCACATCTTTAAGGTATTATTCTAGGTTAAAAGATAATTTAAAAAATCATTATTTTACTTCGTTCAGTTTATTATATTTTATTATTGACAAGTTATATGTTATTGAACCTAGAAGAGTTATTGTATTATTTTTTGAACCTATTTCAATATTGAAAATGTAATAAATTTGCATATTTTTAGCACACACACATCTTTTTCTTATTTTTTAATTGATACACGTAAAGGGTTTGCATCAATATAAATGAATTGACATGTATGTTATGTTATAGAAATTTAATTTTTAATGTTTTTTCTCTAGATCTTTAAATTCCATATAAACTGACCACATTTTTATTTCTGATAAAATGAATTATACTATATATTGTTATTAAAATTATTTTATATGGGTATTTATATTCTATATATTACGTTGCAATAAATAGAGTTTGATTTTTATTGTTTTGAAAATATGTGAAGCTATATGGTTTATTGAATTATTAAAAAAGTGACATTGGTTGTTCTGATATCAAGCCATAAGTTTTGAAAATAATATAATTAGTCGGTTAAAGGAATATTTTATGAGAAAGGTCCAACGTCTAATAATTACTGTTCTAAATGTTATTTTTTAATTTTATTTCTTAAGGAGTCATTAGGACAATGCTGCAGTCAAGGTTTCTCATCAGTGCTATTTTTCAATGAAAATATATATTATGAATTTAAAATATTTCATATCCATCTGTAGGTAGAAGATACAACTTCTAAGCACACCACCCAGCACACCCACAAGGCCGGCCACGCACCTGGCATGATTAAGGCCAAAGAAGGTCATGTAGGCCAAAGACTGAGCGTGACAGTGTCGGCAATCAAGCTAGCTGCTAGTGGAAGACTGGCACTGACTTGTCTAGCTACTATACCTGCTTATCGTGGTCCAGCGGGAAGATATGCAGATGCAAAGAATCACACAGTTATAGGTAAGTTCTTAGTTTGCATATTATGATCATATGAAGATATTAATAATATCGTATTTAAAATATAAAAATCAATAACAATGTGCTGGAAGATTTTGCCACAAATATTCATCGCATTTCAATATTAGTATTATATATCAAAAGTATTTGTAAAATAAGTTTGTTATACGGCGTAATAATATTCCTGATTGGATTTTATTTAAAAATAAAGATTGACTAATGTATTATTTTAAAATTGAATTAAATTAATAAATATTGTAGTTGACGTCGTCGTGGCCGAAGAACTGGAACCGGAACCGACTGAAGCCGCTCTGGATTCTGGATGTGAAACGACTGCCGTGACGTCTATGTTTCTTATATTTTTTTCGCTAGTAAACAATCCAATCAGTAGGTATTTACTATTCGCGAATAATTAACATAAATCGATCTGGCTCTGTGATGCTGTTAACTATTCTCTTAATGAAAAAATATTAGTAACGACGAAATGATCACTCGAATTGTAACATCTAACCTTTCTCCAATAACATGTCATATAATCGCAGAAAATTAAGGTCAAATGTGATATGTTTGTGTCAATATAATATTATATAAAAAAAATGTGCGTGTACATAACAAGTCAGATGATTCGAGGTGAAAAAAAATATATGGCATACCGTAAACATGCCGTATATATTTTGTATCTGAAAGATGAAAAAAGCTATTTTCAGCTATATTTTGAATTAGATAGTGTATACTACGATATGTACTGAAAAAATAATATTTTTCTCGACGTATACCATTAAAAAAAATAACCAACAATATGTCAATTTTTCTCTATATGTGTATATGTATGTAACATGCATGTTATTTTTCAATTATTACGAATCACTGTCCAATCGACGTATTATTTAAATCGCCACCACTATTGATATGAAAACTTGTCTTCCAAGTAGTTCTTTGATTGTTTAAGTTTTAGTTAGATATCATACAATTTCGCCTATGATTAATTTAACTAATGTACGTGTAGTTATGAGTCGGCACTCGTTTAAAAAAATATATTTCGTACATTTCAATTTCAAGTAAAACACTGACAATCAGCTTTTATAAAATTTTACAATAAACAACAGTATTTATTATACACCGCTCAGAATACCTTCAATTAAAAATATATATTAAATTCAGTCTGTCATGTTTAAAAAAAATGATACTATATTAATTTGCTATTCGCGATTTTACTATTTAGTTGTTGACATAGAATCAATAGAACACAAATAAATAAAAAAAAGGTATTATAAAAATGTTTTATTTTAGTATTTGACGAATACTGTCGTATATATATTATATATATATATATTCTTTTTATGTATTATATGAATATTTTGCATATAAATGATGACATAAGAATTTTAAAACATTTACAATTGATTTTTTAATGAAATTTATAATAAACAGTTTCATATACAATTTAATTTTAAAATGCTAGTAGTTTACAGAATGTTAAAAATTGATAATACATATAAAAATATCAAACCAACATAAATAAGTTAATTAGAAATAAATTTAAAAAATCATAAAAAAAATTATAAAAACAGTTTTTTGACATTAAATATAAGTTACCTATTACTATTACTAGTATTTTCAGTCCAAAATCATTTATTTTAACTGCAGTAAAATCACGTTTAAATAAAAATACAGATTATCAAAAACTGACGTTACTCTATTTATTTTTATATTCTAGTTACGAAATGGATATTGCTATTTTTCGGATTTTGCCTCAATGTAAAAATCCTCTATTGTAAAAAAATATGGTTAAAAAAAACATATATAGTTCTAAAACGGAGCTTTCCTCAGCTTTAAATATAATATGTGATTGACAACTCGTAAATATACTCTTGTATCATATTATTTAAAATTGATAAAATTAATGAAAAAATCCTACAGTATGAGTTTATTTACTACAATTCATTAACCATAAACTATTTTATTATTTTATATTATTAAAAATAAAAATAATAAATACAATAAAAACTTAGTTATTATTTCATCGCAGTTTAACTTTTCAATACATTTAGAATTATTAATAAATTTTATTTTAACCGTGCTTAACACAGTAAAGAGAACTATGTATTAAATACATATAATATTAAGAATACAGCTTCCTGCAAATCTAAAAATGCATAAAAAGAAGCAATATATAAATATTAAATCGTCAAATACTATAATTAAATATTTAAAAAAAATGGTATGATATAGTGTTTTAGATCTATACACAATAAAAACAATACTAAATTATGTAAAATGATTATTATTAACCATTTACAAGTTATTAGAAGCATACATATATCGTTCATTAATTTTTCTTTGCAGCAAAAGTATTTATTTTGTAAATTTATCTCTTTTTAAACGTCATCGATGTGTAAAAAAGCTTAAATGTATTATATTATGATATAAAGAAAATAAATGACGAACCGAATTTAGTGGTAATTAATTGTTATTGTGCCTAAAAGCAAAGATGAGTATGACGAGTAAGGAATATAAATTCTATTTTGAATATTTTCACAAAATACGCTAGAGTTGTGCGTGGTGGAGCTTTTTCGGCTTCTAATTTCGATTTCCAGTAATTATATGAAATAAAACAATAAAAAATCTTCATCGTATATTATATAATATAATATGAAAAAATATGAGCGCACGTGTACATAAGTATATAATTACTGGACTAATTACCATCTTGACCATACTTGTTCATATAAATTTAATGAAAAAAAGGGGAAAACTACTTATGCCAACTGTGTATTTAATTTAAATTATGAATTCGCTATATATGTAATATTATTAATATAAATGATAAATATAATTATATAATAAAACATGCCAATAAAACGGCACTTGATGTCTTCCTTAAATTTAATTAGATAAACGACTAAACTATAAGGGTAGATAATTGTATTATAGTACGTGAAGCAAAGCCTATTTATTGTGTTGTTTAAAATTAATGTATATTATATATACAGTTTCATAATGACATGAGACTATGTATATAAAAATTATGTATTTTGACATCTCGGTGTATATATTATGAAGCGCATATTAGCCTTCTTATGTTGTGATTCATTTTACGTAATTGATTGGTGAAGAAAATGTAAGATAGTCTAAACGTAGGTACGTTTATTATTATTATTATTATCATTGTATATTTGTATATTAAATAAGGCTTTGATATTTGATTTTTGGGCCATACTGTGAACTTACAAAGACTTCTAGGTAACATCGTCGGTGAACAATCTATGGAACAATTAGATTTTAGATATTGTGTCTTTCTCGGTTTGGGTTGTATGGATTCGCTATTGAGCATTTATTATTATGTATTAATTTTAACGAATTTTAAAAATTCTAAATTGTTTCAAGCGAATTGTTATTAAATCAGAATTATTTATCAAATGTATATGTTGTTTATTATATTATATATATATGGCGCATGTTTGCAGTTGTATCTTAAAAAGAATTTCATTCCATATATATAAAAAAAACAATATGAATGTTATATGATCAAGAAAAATATGAATAAAAATAATATTCTGCAAATGAACTGCCTTTTAATTAACTCATAATCATATGAAATTTATACATAAATACAACTAATTTGATCATTTAAGCCTAAATACAAAATTAGAAGAGCGCAGGATGAAAGTTTGACTATTACAATGCTCTTCACGGTCTTAAAATAGGGTTTTGTATAATCAAGTAGTAACAGTGATACATATGCTATAATGCGATAAATATGTGGTAATATAGAATGCCATTTAAAACGATGATCGAGTCAGGAAATTAAATTATTGGATGTCAAACAAGGTGTCGCTTCACGTTAAGGCTTTGACATGACGCTCCACAAAACCTGTCATAATATATTACAGTATAAGTTGATTTTGATTTAAATTTAATGTGATGTATATAGGGTTATCAAAAATATATAATATATACTAATAAATAATATAATTTAAATGTAAAAAGGAAGTGAAATTTACAAATACAGCTTTATAAAAATGGATAATAGTTTTGTTGAATATTTTATTATATTACTACATATTATACAAAAAGTCACTTTCAGTCTTTTTCTTAATTATCAACGTCTCATTACCTAGAAACGGAAATTGATTTTGCTGCTCGGAGTGCCTCAACTGTTGACATCTTTATTTGGTAAGTCTCCTATTACCTCTTTTTCTATCTACTTTCTAGTCTCTCTATAGTATATTATATAGTTCTTATATCTTCACACATATTTTTTATGACTGTTGTTGACTGATAACTTTTGTAAAAATGTTGTCGAGTTCCTCCTATATAATTTTGCCACAAAACTGCTCTGTAAAGATAGATAGATAGATAGTCCTAATAACTTAGTGTGCTTTAATTTTAAACTAATGCTTAAATGTCTGTCGAATGACATGCAGTAATTCCACTAAAAAATTATTGAACAGTTTTCTCCAGAAATTATGTTACAAAATAACATACACAATCTATCTTCTTCAAACATTAAATAATCATATTTATCTAAATCTGTTGCCTCTTATACTTTTATTGCAAATTTTGAAGTATTTAGAATGCATAGTTGCCATGTGCCTTTTTCATTAATATATTATAGTTGAATATAATCTAAAGTCGAAACTTTCATACAAATCAAACACATTCAGTTTTTTCATTATAATAATAATAATCGTATTTTATTGCTTTGGGCTATCTATTTTTTGTGCTTTTTCTACTATAATGTATCAGTATCAGTATTTTCCTTTATATACATACATACATTAGGAATAAATTTAAAAAAAAAAATTTAAACTTGTTGCGCACTTTTTAAATAAATGTGTACCGTCCAGTTTGGATACTGCTTAGTTAACAAGTTTAAATATTGTTTCATTTAAATTTTAACTAAAGTATCTATCAAATTATGTGCTAATGTAAACGTTTCTTTAATTAATTAATATATTTTTTTACTTGTAAAATATGTATCGCTAATTATTATATACTATATCAGAACGTTTCACTCAATAATCAAGTCGATATTTCACTCAACTTTTTTCCATATTATTTATTTTATTACCGTGTTTCATTAACCGTCCCCACTCTACAACGATCCCCTATTTTATCATATCATCGCATTGTACGCATTTTACCCTAAAATAACATTAAAAATTTAAAAAACCGCTTTCACCAAAAATTTTACCAACGGCCAGTTCATCACTGGATGATTTACGACGTTGCCATTCCGCCGTCAAAAAATGTTGAATAGTGAAAAGCGAAACACCGAAAGCTCTCAGCGGAAAGAACATTATTTTTTCATTATTATGAAATGCAAAATAAATTACCGAGGTCCTTATAATGATGAGTGTATATTTTTTTGTGTGTTCGGCAAATAAGGGTCGTGATTTAAAAAAAAACATTTTACGGTTATGAACGGAGAATTTTCTCTCTGCTCATGACGGTGATAGATTATTCAAAATTGACGATATACACGGTGTGCCAAAAGTTGTTTAATTAAATTTACGTATCAAGGCACGACATATCAAAAAATATTATTAATATTATTACACAACAGGTGTGTGTCTTTAGGTCACTTTGAAGCATCGCTAAAATAGTGAGTGAAGCAGTGGTGTTTGGATGAAGATACATGATCTTAATAAAATCGAATTTCTCTAGTAAGTCATCTTCAAGGTCTGGAGAAAGAGTAGGAGCATTATCTATAACTAGCAATAAGTTGTGGCAAATTATTTTCTAAAAGGTATGTTTTTGGCGTAATACGTATTGCTCGTATTTCAAGACATTGCACGTTTATCAAGGCAAAACTTATTGAAAAAATGATCGTATCGAGATACAATTGTAAACAAAGTAACTAGAATTCAGAGGTTTTACTGCGCTGTAAACCCAAGCTTTTATCTAAATTTGTTTAAATGAATCATAAATTTCAAGAATACACAATGCAATATATTTTTTATATAATGATTTCTAGGCCCTTAATTCCATAAAATTACTTTTTTGTAATATTAACTAGATGGAGCGAAATGCACTCAGAATAAATAAGGATTAAAAATTCCATAAGCACTCTTTTATTTTAAGCATAATTAATACAAGTGAGATGTATTTAATCAAAAAATAATATCCTTAACATACAAATATGAATATAATTATTTACAATGGCAAATATTATATTTTTTACACTTTACAAAATTAATATTAAAAAAATATAAATGCTGTAAAATTATCAAGCTATAAAAATTTCATTCATAAAAATCGAAAACTACAAATAAAATATTTTACTAGCAACGTAATTATTGGGAAAATAGTTTAAATATTTATTTTTTGACTATCTATATTACATATGAGCCATAAGGTATTTGTTTACCTGTCCAGAGTTTTTCTCAAACTTTCGGGGCTGTTACTTTACATTCTGATTATTTATTTATTATTGTTAGTCCCAAAGTTCTCAGGATTTATTTAAACTTTTGCCGAATAAACAAAACAAATTCAAAGCTCTCAACAACCAATTTTTGGCAAAGCTTCTGAACAATGTTCAGTTATTTAATTATTATATTTATTAATATATTTGTAAATAGCTTTATTTTGTATTAGGTAGCACTGTGTTCATTATACATATATTTCACAAGAGAACTGTTATTGTATTTACTCTGATTACGAGCTTTGAGGCCATCCTGTATATTGTATGAAGAGCACTCACGCGTAACGGGGGTCTGAAATTAATTCGTAAAATTCGTAATGTCGAGTATTCATTTTCATGAAGGACCCGAAATTAAAAGCTCAATTAAAACGTTACTTGGAATCTCGAATTTCTGTAGGCGTATCGCAAATGGGCGAGGATCAAATAAAAAGGATTTTAATTAATATACTTTGGGGCCTGGAGGTGTGTAATTGTCGCAGGACGTCCGGAATATTGTCGTTTTGTGACCTCAAGGCATACACCGGTTCAATTTGTCATCCTATAATATTTTAAAAGCGATAATTTCAGCGATAGTAAAATAATGATTTGATTTTACATATTCTTTGAAAAGATATACAGGTTTTAATACTTTGATTAAAAAAATCTGTTAACAATGCATTATCCATTTCTTATAAAAAAAGGTGTAATTCCAAAACATTTAGGAAAGGACATGTTTGTTATATATTTAACATATTTGTGCAATAATGTGACTTTCATAAAAAAGTGCAGATAAATCGTTTTTCACTTGCTGGTTCAATTGGTGCTATATAAGAGCCGCTTTAAAGCAATTCTTGCATTTAAGAGAACTTCAGTCGAGTGTTTATTATAATAAAAATATTTGCATGTTTTTACTCATATACACATTAAAGTATAAATTTGTATAATTTTATCCAAACAGATTTAAAAAACGCTGAATAATCGTTTGCCATATTTTATAAAATATTTACAATAAATCGTTTAATAAAAAATGTTTTGTTATTACGCTTTTCTGAATACAAATGTACACAAATAATACTTTTCCTCTTAAAGCATTTTTTTCTATTTCAAGACAGATTTCGCACACAGTGGTAGTACTTGGATTACATAATCTCGCTACTTATAATACAATGAGCAAAAAGGTTCCGTCGTTATTAAATTGGCAACATGTTGAAAATTTCTTGTATTTTGTGATAATAACCGCACCAAGAAAAGCGTTGTGTATTACTTTATACATTGATTTTGATTTGATAGCATTTTTATATATTGAATTTTAATCATAATAAAAATCGCATAAAATAAACTAATAAAAAAAATAGAAATATTTTAGATGAAGGATGAGTTGTGAAAAAAACATTTTATTCAACGGAAAAATATATTTTAATGTACTTTTGATCTGAAAATTAACAAAACCTTAAAAATCCAGATTTTCTTTGGCAATAAGTTATACACTGTATAATTATGATTTGAATTTTTTTATATCATAAAATAAAATTTAATTTTTATTTTATATACTATTTTACGTTTTTGAAAGTTAAGAAATTAAATAAATAAATTAACTATTTTTTTTTATTTTCACTAATAAAACTTATGGTGTTAATTCTTCTAGCCATTCATTTCGTTCCAGATTGTATAAATTTGGTGACAGTAAAATTGTACCTGCTCGCCTGGAGATGATATTTTGGCTAGCCGTTTTTTGGAATACAGTTGCATTTAACGGATAGTGTAAGAATTCAATATTCTCTAGTTATTGTGTGTCAGATCGATTTGAAATGACTAACAAATTTATTGCAAGCACTAAAATATTGGGTCCTCATACTAAAATCTAGCGGACAAGAAATAGCAAAGAAACAATTATTTGTGACATAGTCAATAGAGGCGCGTAAAAGGACTTTTATAATTAAAACAAATAATGGGGGGTATTTATGCTATACCTAATATATATTAATATCAAATAATACAACTAATACATTTGTCGTGCAAGCAACATAAACAATAAAAATAAACCTGCGGGTGATTATTGTATACTAATAGTTTGTAGTACATTTGAGAAAGTTATCTGTGTACTATACATTTTTTTTAATTTAGGACCTAATCATGCTACAGTACTAAAATAATATATGCAACTTTTGACAACCCCTCATCATTTTTACCACGTGTATGGTTACTCTTACAACTTTTATTATCATCAAATGTTATACTAACACTGTTTGAAAGACAAAAAAAATTTGCAGAATACAGTGCACTAACACACACATTTTTATCTATGACTTACGTTATCTTTTGGACACACAGATTAGAACTACAGCATATAGAAAAACATATTGTACAGGTAGATCATGTATATTTTTTAATCACTCCAGCCAATGCATCGACATGGTGATTATTTACAATATGGACGTACGATGCCTTTTAAACCGATGAATCATTGATCATATGATTTCTATATAAAAGCAGCTGACTCAACATCAATGTCTACAACGTACACCAAGATTTCCGTTTACTTCGATAAACAAACAGATAAACAAATACATGGTCTGGTATAAATATACTACTCAAAGTCTCGACTTCAAGAGCTTCTTTCAAGAGTTGGCAAACGCCCATAACCTAATTAAACCATCCTCTAGAATTGGTTTATGTATCTACAAATAACGATCTAATATCTCCACCGCTTCAAATTAGTATTTAAATCTTCATATCCCTGCGATAATATTTCATAGCAGATTGAAGACTAGCTAATGTTGGCAAAATGTCGACATTCAAGAGCTTGCTACCACAGAGTGTAAGATGTTTTGAAACATGAAGATTTTCAGGAGCAACTTGTAAGTGTATGCTCTAAAATAGTCACAAGAGCCAAAGTCTCTCGCAAATTTGATATAACAAATATACATATTCTTTTTCGCTTGAAGACAAGTAACTAGCAGGTTTATAAATCTTATCATTAAAAATCTCACAAATTATTAAAATTATTTGAAATAATTTTTTAATGAAAGATCATATATTAATGCACAACTTAATTAATTTTAATAAAATTCTTTTAGTGAAACTTATTTTTTTATGTTATATAAATTTGAAAATCTGTAAAGTTGTATGACATTTTATTTCTAAGCAAAACAAAGCCACATTTAGTGGTTTTTACGTAATGAAAAGGTATTTCTTTAAACTAATATTAGTAATGTATTAAAAAAATATGCAAGTCTCTATATCTGGATCAAAGCGTTGTTATGCCGTCCGACAAACAGGGCGAGGTAATGGGATTGGTAACTCACGCGGGGAAAAGCGTGAAAATTACTTTCAATAAAAACACGCGTTAAACGAAAAACAACTACACTTGCCCTTGCCCCATCACTTATAAGAGCCCGCGTTCCATATACAAGGAAAAAAGTTTGCACGCACGGAGAAAAAAAAAAACAATAAAAAACATGAGTGCTTTTTTCGGATGAAAGCTTCGGCAGTTTGTAAAGCTTTTATGGGCAAAGTTGGTTATCTGAAATGTTTAATGATTTTCGTTCGATGGAAGGAAATGTGTGAGGCGTTTAAAACGTTTCACTCCAACAATTTTCTATTACGTTATTTTGCTGTACTACATACGTATGCTACGTTATTTTCCCAGTCGTTCGTCAAGTGCGGAGCTTTTTGACTGTCAATTTCAAAGTTGGCGTTTTGGATGGAATCGCAAATTGAACGCGATCTCGAACGAGAGTAGAATACTTATTGTTGAGCGTAATGCTTACACGATGGTTATGCTGGGGATAATAAACCTTAAAACTCAGAATTCAAAACTTATACATTCAAAACTTTGCAAGTGTTAGAGTAAAATAATTTCTTTCGAAATGTTTTCGGAAACTTTAAAAGGGTGCTAGATAGGGTCTATAATATATCCTTCTCAAACCAATCATAACATAGACTCTATATTGTGATTGGATAGACAAGGATGCACAAAAAAGATTTATAGTATTTTGAAACAGTAGATAGATGAAAATATTATGTTATACGCAAACCTTGAACATTATAATCATTTAATTTTAAACTGTCGTACTTTTGAAAATAAAAGTTACGGTTGAATTATTTGTGAAGATTTTTATTAAAATTCTAATAAATTGTATATCAACAAGAAAATTAATTGATTTTGGATATTCAACTTTTAAAATAAAACGTTTGGTAAAGTCCATTACAACTACTTTTACAAATGTTTTTTACGGGTGTAGTAAAGAACTAAATAATAACAAAAATGTCATTAACCATATTTTTGCCTTTCTGTAATATTCTTTGTATGCATAATAATTATTTATATAGTTTGTATTTTAAATATACATCATTAATTAATTGTTTATGCTTAGGTTAATACCAAAATATTTAATAATTGAATACAAATATTTTTTCAATATGCAGCAAACACCAATCGATACTTTATTCATATAGAAAAATATTTTGCTCAATATATGATTGCAAATTTTTTAAATACCTATTGTAAATATATATATTGTAATATATAAAATTAAAAATACTTTAATAAATAAATTCAGAGGTTATAGATTTAATTTATACTTAATAACTTTTATTGCGTGTTTACATAGTATACATTAGCAAAGCATAGTATTTTCTGCCCCGAATTATCTGTGATTATATAGTATATTTTATTTGTTCCTGTAAACATATATTACTATTTTCTTTATATATAAAAAAATGTTTCTGTGTTTATAATCAAGAGATCTTATACAATTTTTTTGGAAAAAAGATTGATAAAATAAATTTTATAATATAAGTTTTCTTTTTCACAAAAAAGTATTGTACATTGATTTTTATTGGATATCGATTAAGTGGTCAAGGTTTCGAATCCCATCGATGCGAAAAGGATGCTTTTAATGCGTTATCTTTTAATTAAATTAGATTTTATCCATCAATTACGGACAAAAACAATTTTACGAACAATTAAACCCGAAACCCGTGAATCACAAGCTTTGCCTTTCGCTTTCGCCCTTAGCCACTATTGTGCTCGCTAATATTTTTTTCCGATGAAACTATCCATCTGTGAAAGTGGATGGCCTTTTCTTAACTTCGCCGTAGTTGTACATACATATTGGGCATTAGCTAAACTAATAATAATGATCTTAAACAAATTCTTTTTGAGGTTGCAAGTTGTGCCAATTAAAGAGTCTGATTTTACATTGGCAAAAACGGCGGTATTAAAAATCAAATTGCTATTTACTACAATATTGTTTTGTGAAACATGCCTACGAGTTAGGCTAAATGATCAGGCACTACCTCAAGGAATCACCTAAACAGACGCCTTATGTGCTAAACGAAAAATGTTTTGTCTTGAAGTCTATCGTATGTATTTTGTTACTGTTTTGATGAAATAAAATCTATGAATCATTATTTTTAATAAGTTAGTACTAGCTAATAATATTGCAACTAGTCTATAATTTTTGCTTCACAATCATTTAACCATTTTATAAATCAGGGTTACTTTTGTGAATTTCCAAAGATCAGGAAATGATGTATTGAAAATCAGATTAAAAATATGTTTTAGAATAGCAGACTGATTTCGCAGCATTTAAAAATTAAATTAGGAAACAAACCATGATCAGAAAAACAACTTCTCAAAGCCATATTTAGAATCCTATTGCTTCACATTATAAGCAAATTAAAAGATCATATATTTTATCAAAATACATGCAGGAAAAAATACGTATTTGCTTCTGTAATATTGATCAAGAGCATTCACGAAATGTTTGCCATTTTTTTGACTAAGAATGAGTATAATAAATTTCAGCGTTATTTATTTTAATAATGAAAGATTTTTTTCTTAACCCTAAATATACAAATTACCTCTTAACAAGCGTCGTCCGGGCGACGAATTAACGTTAATTAACGCCTCGGGGGTAGAGTTTAAGTTTTGGATCTTAAAATTAAATTTAGGTTGCGGCCGCGGTCTGACGATCTACCCCTATATTTTAAGGGTAAGTACATGCACGTACATGTACGTAAAGTAATTTTGTCTTGCCCACGCGAAGATGTGATAAGTTGTGTAATTGAGAATAGCGAACCGTGATTAATGCAGTGGGTAATGTGGGAGCCTAGCTTTAATCCGGCTCACCTGCAAACAGGGTTGTCAGCGGGTTTTTATAAAAATATTATAAAACATATCATAGTAATTAAATACCAAAAAATCGTTCATATCCACTTCTAATTATAAAAAAGTAGAAAATATATCCACCAACTGCGAACCTTCATACAACGTGAAACAGTTGTATAAATAGTTGTTTACAAACCCTTGCAGAAATTATTCGTAATATTAATTTAAATTACTGATTAAGTGGTTTAATGAATTTATGGGCAATATTTCAAATTGTTAAAATAACAATGTTTGTTAATTGTTCCTATCTGTTCTTTTTATAAATAATCTTTCGTGCGAGCTTTAACTAAGAAGAGGCCGATACGAACTTAGACAATCTAAGATAGCAGAATCCGCCGCTTCTCTCTTTGCGTCTCCATGAATTAAATTTCATTTGTTGTACAAAAAAATTAACAACAACAAACTTTGTATATGTCAAACTATATTGTATTGTTTTTTTATATTTTATTTTATTCTGGCAGATGTTATATAGCTAAAAATTATTAGATCGATAAAAAACATTGACCAGACGTCACAGTACTTAACCTCACACTGGTCAATCAAAAAGGTCTAATTCTCTAGCATGACAATGCACGACCACAAGTTAGTTTTGAAATATGAATATTAATTGAACAGCATCTTCAATTTGGCAAAACGGACGAAATTCTAGATTCTCAGTAATTACTTCAAGTCTTCCACCTTCAATCCAAGCAATCCAAAACCGTTGGCAACCCTACCTGCGAGCTTAGGTGAGCTGCACACTGCTTATGCATAATTCCGGCGCAATATGCCACGGATGCAATTAAATTGAAAATTATGCGGTAATTATATACACGCGGCGCGCATATACGGATGCACATACGTATGCATACTAAAACTAGGGGCGCATTTGGGAATTTTTGCAATTGTGTGTGTATGTGTGTTTTTATAAAAACAGCGGACGTATTTTAATAACCGCGGCTGTCGGGTTATTGTTTTCTTTTGTAGGGTAAAATACAATTTTCTTTTCGACGCCCAACTTTGAGTGCACACAGGCTTTAATGAATATTCATGTATTCAAACTAGCCGTTCCTCCTCAGACTTTTTCCTCCTGACTAATGATTTTTCCTCGCTCGACGTGCGACTCAGCGAAAAATGCCCCTAAGATAATAGTTTGCAAGAAAAGAGCCGGCGCAACAACAGAAGCGCTTAAAGCGTTCATTTTAAACGAACATATTAAACATATGTATGTATGTAATATAAGTTAACGGAAGAAAGTTCAAATTTAATAAATAAATGTTTCATGTCCTATCTGATGAAAGTTTTGCTGTTAGTTTATTATTCAGAAATTAAACGCGCGCTGTACAATGTGAATTTGTTTATGTATGCTAAGCTCTCATTACAAGAACAGTTTTGATTAATGTGTATTTATTAAATATCCATTAAAGAGGTATTTAATTAGGCAAAAAGTAATTTTATGTGTTTTTTTTTAATAACCATACATATAAAAATTCGAGTGCCGCTGCCGGGGCTCGAATCCGCAACCTCAAAAGTACTAGTTTAAGTCCTTCGAACTACGCTATTCCGTCCTTATGTATTAAAAAAAAATATTGTCACTTAGGCTATCTTGCCCGATGACATTTTATGGCGATGTTTTGCAATTAAAATAAACGTGTTTTTAAATCACTAAGTCGCAAAAACTTAAACTTAAAATATTTTAACTAAATGTCATACACGCGGTAGTAAAAATATAAAAGCAAATAGATAGCAAACTATAAGTGAACCTGCTTTAAAGATAGATCGGCGGCGTTCACTATTTATAGTATTGGTTACAGGGATGCGGAGAAATAAGGAGGTGGGATTGCTTATAAAAGATACATACAATTAAATATAGTAAACATGTTTTATTATTAAATATTATATATAATCGTAAATTATGATCGATAAAAGTATTTAGTTTTCAGAGGTCAATATATGAAAATTAACAATATATAAATATGGTTCTAAAAATAACTATATACACGATCGTCTTAAGTTTGAAAACATTCTACATTTATAGAGAATCAAGACTAACTTTTGATTTTTCGTCTGAGACAGGCTATACAATTTTTAAAAGACGACTGAAACATTTATTAATGGCTGTAAGTTAGTAAGCTTATATGATATTAATTTTTATTATTTTTCGTCTAAAATGTTAACTTACTTTTAGTTTTCTTTCAATGTATTAAGCCCAACAATTTATATAAAATATTAAAATTTGGGGGACTCAAAATTTTTTCGTTTAAAGTAGGCGTTAAATTCAGTTTTTTATATAAGTTTTGCGCTCAAAACACATATATGTTTTGAGCATGAAACTCATATAAGGCCTAAGAATTTGTGAGGTTAAATTAATTCTCTAAAAGTGATTTATAAATTGATTTAGAAATTTATCCATATTTTGCACTTTTAGCATAATTATTGATAGTTCATGTCCAATGGTCGCATAAATAAATTATGTGTGTTTTTATTTTTTAATCAATAAGCAAATTTATATATACTTTGTAAAATTTAGTGTTCTATTTATTATTGTATATTGTTAGTTTAATTTTTATATTATATTAAAAAATGTTCGTAAATTTAGCGTGTATTTTATTTCACTAATAAAACAGATAATCATTTTATTTTTACTAGAATTTTCAATTAGGTAGTATTATTATATATTAAAAAGAGTAATTTAAATATATTTGATATATATAAGCAAAAAAAAAAATTATATAAATATAAGCAAAACAATGTTTTTTAATTAAGTAGTGATTCAAAATTTTTAGGTAGTATATATATTATTTAAATTATTTTTATAATATAAGTTCTTAGACTCTTAGAAAAAATTTGCGACAAGGCGTTAAAGATACTCGACTTTATTATGCGGAGCGCGTGACACTTTATTGTATGTTTAGCAGTTTCTTGTTTAGCGTCTTCTCTGATGCAGGTTTCCAGGATGTATTGTTTTTTGCTTTTAGCTACAATTAGTTTAAATTTTTACGCTTATTTTAAACCAAGATATTCATAGTCGTTAAGTGTGATTTATTTTTATTTAATAAACGCTTAAGATTATTTATAATCTTTTTATTTATTTTTGTGCCATACCGTACAGATTTTTTTAATTATCATCTTTACGTTTGAAAACAGCCGTAAAAACAACCCTCAGTTGCCTATATCTCGTTTTTATGTCCGTATAATTATGTATACACATGTAGGTATCCGTAGCAACTTGCCACAAGTTGGGTGGTTCATTTTCTTTTACGGTTCGACCATATTTCAGTTTCACGCCAAATCGGCTACCTGTTACGTCAGCGGCCATATTTTTAACCGAGCCGACGCCAAACAAATAGAAAACTCCTACAAAAGCATATGAAATTGCAAAATATTTCACAACTAAGAATCGTTCGTATTTATGGGAAAGCGCTTTAGGAAAACAATTACGTTTTCCTGCAATAAATACGTCGCGAATAAATGTTTTCCCTTAACTTCAGAGTACATGAACATAAAACTAATATCAGTTTAACTTAAAAGCTCTTATATATTTATTGCTAGTTATATTACTACTAACATATTTATTACCATTATAAATTTAAAAATATGTGCAAAAGGGATCAAAATAACTAAATGATAAGTTTCAGTTTTAAGACAATAAACCAAGCTTTTTAACGGGTATGATAGCATTTAATATTGACCCTTGCTGCGTTCAAACATGAACGATTTTTATCTTTATATGAAAATATATATTATTTTTATCAACGCACGAATTTATATATCCTTTCGAACGAGCGTTTAATTTGCATTCAAATTTATCACGCCATAAGCAGTGACGTGACTATGAAAAAGGGTAGACGTAGAAAAAAATATGCGGTGACCGTAAAAAATATGTATACATACTTTTATGTTTGTATACAAAACACAATATGATTTAGTGGCTAGATAGAAAACGTATAAATAAGGGAAAAGCTCTCCATAATGTAAATAAAGCAAAATAATACTTACTTATTTCAGTCGAAATGACTAAAAATATTATTATATCTAGCTTCAAGTTTGGTACTTGGATGGAGGATGTTAACATGAATTTCCTACGATTCTCTTTCGATTCAACTAAATTTGCATAACGAGCACAAATCTTTGCTGCTCGAAAGAGCAATACGTGGATTTATCAGAGTTTTATTAGCCATAGCACAGAGCTTTTGGCCTAATTCGATTTGGTACTAGCAAACTCTATTTTTTTCATACATAAATTTGATGTCTGATTATATGTATGATGTACTTTATAAATAATAATAATACTAATAATAATAATATTTATATAATATGATTATTAACCTTATGTATTTTTTAAATATATTGATGTTTATTTAAAATTAAAAAATATATAACAAAATTATATAAAAGCCCCTGTAAATTTTATTACATGTTGTGCTTAGAAATTCTGCGTTGTTTCTAATTATATGTTTATTTAAAAAAATTGTAACTCATTAAATAAAAAAATAAATATCAATATCATACAAAACTAAAAATAATAAATAAAAAATGGATAATAATGTGTCTTTTAATTAAATGGGTAGTTTATTAATTGCGTTATAAGATTTTTCTTTATAATAAAGTGATTTTTATATTTCAATTGAATAGCTCTATAAAACTCTAATACGGCTGTCTTGGCCTTTTAATTGAGGTTCTGAGCAAGGTTTCTAGTTTGTTCTTATCCCATGGGAACCATCCATTTCAGTGAGCTGATTTTATATAGGAAAAAGTAAAAAAAAAATGTATATGTAAGATATCTAATTAATATCACTAGCAATAAAAATATGCTACGAATAAGGGAAACTTAATTGCATTTTTAAATGTAACATATTAATAATAATATATTATTTATTTTATTATTGAGATATAATTTTATTATGCAAAAAAGAAAATAAATCAATTTTTATTAAAAATTAATAACTGATACATAACCTTGAGAATATATCAGAATGCTTTTTTTTAACACTTTTATGATTGGTCAAATGGTGAACAATAAGTTTTAAGCTTTATATTTAATTATGTTCTATAAATAAATAATGAAATTTTTATTTCTTAATAATCGTAAATAAAGCGTCGATTATTTAACACATAGTAATGAACGTAGTTATTGACTTAAATGGAAGTATATAAAATGTGGTTAAAGACTACTTTTTTATAGTCTATGCGTCTGGTTTATTTTAACAAAAACATCGTCTGATTCAATTATTATCCTCCAGCAGAGTCACTCTTAGATTTTTTAGTATCAAACAATGCTTTGTAAAATGTCTATAGAGGAACATCTTAATACATAAAAATTATATTTATTTTTTCCCTCTTGCAGTATCCATGTGTTTATTTTGCAACTATGATAAATAGTAGTGATATCAGATTGCAATTAGCATGTGAAATAAAGTTTGTATAATATTATTAGCATAATACGTTACCATCTTAGGTAATCTATTTACCTTGTTTTTTTATTATGCCAACATCCGATTGTTGAATACACATATCTTGTAAAGGGAGTCCGTTTCGCATCTGCAGGGTCATAAAGTTTTATGGACGAGACGAAGATGTCGTTCTTGGAACAATTTTCTCTAGACGTATTACGAAAGCTCCAAGCCTCGAAGAAGCAATGAAGCTTTGTGACAGTATCACCGTCTCCATTTTAGTTTGTCGAATACTGCTCTGTTTGATTTATCTCCTTTGTGATAAAGCAGGTTTCACTCTAATTGCGAGCACCCACACAATAGTCAAAATTTATGACGATAACACACATACACACAAACACACGTACAGGTAGATTGGCACGTTTATGAATAATATCAAAAATGATTCATAGCCAAAAGAGATAACACGAATTTGCGTTTGGTAGATATTAGATACAATAACAGTCTGCGTCGAAATGCTATTTTATTTGATGGGACAATTGTTTCGAAATTTGGCAGCAATGTTATAATATTATCTATTCGATTATTGAAATATTTCAATTAATAATTTATTTGTACATAATAAGTTGGCATATATAGAAACGATATACAAACTTAAAACTGTGTACATAAAAAATATCATATCGATAAAAACGTACCACTTTGATTTTATAATAGATTATGAGAACGCAATTTATTATGTACGACTTCAAAAAAGTAACAGTAAATAATATTCACGACATTAACAAATGGCAAAAGTATCTATCGCTAATAATTAATGTATTAACTGAGCTATAATTGTTGTCTGAATATTTATTGTTTTTTAGCCTTGTCTGAATATTTATTGTTTTTTATTGCAACGTTTTCGCTATTACATTAAATATAAAAAAATGCCTTTAATTATACATATTATTCATTGTGTTTTTGTAGTATGTAAAAAGCTTTTGTAATTAGTAAAAATAAAAAATATGTTGATTTGTCTCTCTCATTTTAACCTAATCAATAAGCTTTTATTGTAATTGTACTAAAAGCTTTCTTTCGAAATAATAAGAAATCCTTAATAATAAATTAAACACGATTAGCCCAGACATAAAATACATCACTTTACCTGTTACACGCGGCCAAATCCCTTTTTATCCCTACCTTTATGGCGGCGTGTCATTTCGTAAGTAACGATTTAAAGAGGCCCGAATAAGAGAAAGGGAGATAGAGATAGAGAAGGAAAGCCTCACACAAAAGTGAAAGCTGAAGGTTAAATACTGTAGGTAAAAAGTGGGTTCAAATAAACGCCTATTAGTGTTAAGCGCATTTGATGCGAGAATTGCATTTGTTATAAGTTTCTGGCCGTAACATTTTTGAGGTTTGTGGCATACGTTTAAAATTATTATACCTAATTTTGGGTCTGTATTTTACAAGACATTAAAGGATTAACTGTGACGTGGTAAGCTTAAGCGTTGTATTTAATATATACGAAGTGATAATATCGAAAATATCTTGATACATATAAATAATATTTTTATGTGACATATTATTTTAGAAACCATACATATATATATTAAAAAAAATGTATGCATACATTAGTACTAAATGAAAAAAAAAATCTAAAAATAGACTATAACTATTATCGAATAATAATGGTCCTGTACTTGACATAAAATTACACCCCTCGCGAACGCATAAAAAAGTCACATGTATTATTCCTAAAATTGATCAGTGATAGATAAAAAAGCAGTTAGTTTATTTATGTAAAAAAATAAAAATTATAAAATTCCCTAGGCGAGATAGATTCTTAGATCCCATCTTAATAAAAAAGTACTTTATTGACTTTTACAACTCATTAAAAATATTCTGCTGATTATTTGAGTATTTCTTCATTTTTTAAAAAACATCGGTGAGAAGATTTAGATTCATGATTAGCTTAGGGGTCGGCAAATCGCGGCTCCCAAGCCGCAAGCGGCGCTTGTACGCGCGTGCGGCTCTTTTTTGAAAAATTAATAATTTTTATTTTTTGTCATTTTTATGTACACTAACTATTCACCGTTCCACTCCAACTAACATTCTGTCTTTTACCAAAACGGTGACAAAATGTCTCGATGCGGGAATTGAAGTAAACGTCGTCTATAGGGATTTTGAAATGGCATTTACCAAGGTTTGTCATAGGTTATTATTAAAAAAATTGTCGGAACTCGGTTGCTCGGATAATATTATTAATCTATTTTTTAGTTATTTTAGTGATAGTGGTCAGTTTGCAGCCTATGGCGGCAGATTGACGAAAGAGTCGAAGATGGTTCCATAATGGTTCAACTTGGGCTCTTTTCTCTTCACGGTATTTATTAAGGACATAAATACGGTAGTTAGAAATTCTACGGTCATCGCAAAATGTATGATTGTTTTTTATTTTAAGAAAACCATTCAGATATGTTGAGGACATAAAAGTTATTTTATAAATGCACCTAAATAACTTTCTCGGGATTTTAAATACAAAGCATACATTCTTATAAAAATTAGGAATTATGGTTATCTGCTAAAAAGTGGAAGAGAAGCTGTTAAAATGTCTTTAAATATAACATATTTCCAAGTCATCAAAAACTCTAGATGAGTCTTGAGACATGAAGGACATAGCCCAAGTTTCCCTCTTTATCGACTATATACCATCTGAGGGTCCTAATGAATAGCTTTTTTGATTACTGCCACTTAAGTGCCATATACGCGGAGAGAACATAACAAAAACTGTCAAAATCATGCTTCATTAAATAAAATTGTATCAATTGCAACCAATTGGGCAAAAAGTATGACAGGTAGGAAAAAAATATTTTTCTGAAATATAAAAAAAAAATTAGTTACAAAAAATTGTATCCACCAAGAAGCGCTTTTAATTTGGATTAATACTACCAAATTTGTAATGATATACATCAAGAAAGCAAGTTATGTTTTTTACTGGTTTTGTTTGTAATATATCAAAATCAGCTTCAAAGTGTACGCATAGGTTCGCCTTTTCAAAAGCAATTGAGATAAAATCAGCAAATGCAAAGAAACTAGATTTGTATTGTTCATAAGAGCAATATTGATATTTTCGCGTATATGTGTATTGTATTCGCGTTTTCAGCTCTGCAGATTTCCCCGGTGGATACTCTCAAAGTGGGTTACTCGAAAGCAAACGTATAATTTATGCGGTCTTGCGGCGCCCCACGATCGAAGATTTACACGGTGCACCCACGGTTTGGGAAGCTGTGGCGCCGGCCGTAAAACGCGATACTACCCCTCGTGCAGCCATTGTTTTCCGCCAGGAATTGAAAGCTTTCAATTTCCCAGCCAGGATCACAATGCCATTCACTCTATGTTCTCTTGTGTTGGTATGTTTTATACTTACGTATGTATGTGCAATCTTGTCTGCTTAACCATTCCGATAATTTATAATACCTGAATCGGGGAAAATTCCAAAGGGATGCAAATAACGATTTTAATTAGAGCGCGTTTGCAAAACGATTTGCACTCTTTGTTAAGCGTCGTTATGTAAAGCTAAACGGTTTAATATTATAAGATCACTTTGAAAAGATGTAAGTACTTTTCTGATTTCGTTGTAAATACAATAAAATCTTAATAGATTAATATATGTATATTACTCAAATCATGAATAAATAAAAATCAATATGTCAGGAGCACGGTATTCAATAAGAAAAACAATGATGTAACTGATTTTTGACTCTAGTTGTAAAGGTATCACAAAAAAATAGCTTTCAAAATGGTCTAAAGAGTGGCAGTTGATGTTTATGCAAGATAATCGCAAGAGAGTGACTGTTATAAATTTATCTATTTATTTATTTAAATTTTGGTTTGACTTGTTATCAGGAAAATTACTAGAAGAATTATCGGTAAAAGGAATAAAAATTATCAAAATATTAATAAATGCCATTTTAAGGCTGGAATAATTTCCTTTGTCATGGAAAGTAGCAGATGTAATAATGTTACCAAAACCAAGAAAACCATCTGAAGAAACAACGTCGTATAGACCGATAAGTCTGCTACCTGTGTTGTCTGTTATATACCCAATAATTAAAGAAAGAAGAATAATTCCAAATCTTCAATTTGTATTCAGAAATCGTCACGGGACTATAGAGAAAGTCCATAGGATTATAAAAAAATCAGCGATGATGTTGATGATAAAAGTTACTGCACCGCTGCGTTCATAGATATCAGTCAGGTTTTTGACAAAGTCTGGCATAATAGACGCTCTATAAGATAAAAGTAAAGCTGTTGAACAAAATTTAAAAATATTAGAATCCTACATAATAAATAGATACTTTCACGTAGAGAATGAAAGCAAACTTGACAAAATCAACGTATGTAACGTTCACATTAAATAAAAAGACCTGCCAAAATGTTTCGCTAAATGGTCAAATATAACAACAAAAAATATATCTGGACAGAAGGTTCAATAACATATCTTTGCCAAAAGGAAACAACTTGGAAAAATGCACCAGATGATGAAAAGAAGATCTCAGATGACACTGGAAAACAAGTTACTAATGTACAAGTCAATTATCAAACCAGTATGGACATACGGGATTCAACTTTGAGCCTGTGCTTCCATCATCGCCATCATCAGAGATTCCAAAATAAGGTTTTACGAATGATAATCAGCGCTCAGCGATGTAATATATAACGACCATAACATAAAATTCATAAAAGATGAAGTAACAAACAAATACACGACATACAGAGACAGACTAAAACTCCACCAAGAAAAAAACTACGACGACACCAGATGACTTTTATGCATAAGTTGTAACCTTATTTATAAATATGGATGACCTTTATG
This sequence comes from Plectrocnemia conspersa, assembly GCF_051122295.1. NCBI lineage: Eukaryota > Metazoa > Arthropoda > Insecta > Trichoptera > Polycentropodidae > Plectrocnemia > Plectrocnemia conspersa. The sequence goes on from NW_028277173.1 coordinate 18,698,103, forward strand.
CATTGCGATGACAAGAAATTATTAAATGAATGAAAATCTCATAATGAACGAAACTCTTCGACAACAGACAGATTTCCTGACCTTTCGGGATCGTTATTTAACAGAAGATGTACTTTCATTCTAACAATAAAATTATCTAATCAGAAAATCATCTAGGACGTCAAGCATTCGGTAGAAATTTTTAGTAAAGTACTAAGTAGTAACTAGCCCGCCTACTCATCACCAATCCATACCTAAAAGTAAATTATTTTTTTAATCACCGAAGTGACAATTTGGTTATTTTATAGATTATTCGCTAATGCTGTACTACAACGTTAGTATTAATTTTGATTATTATTTTAATACTAGAAAAATAGTAAATTACCTTACTAGATTATTTATTACCGAAAAGTATAATTTATTATTAATATTAAACTTTCAGACACGTTTAAATAGTCCAAATGAAATTTTACCTTAAGGCTTGGTAAACAATAATAATAAAAATTTGTAAACTATATTTATTTCATATTATATGATTTAATTAAATATAGTATAGCAAAATATGTTGCAAAGTCGTTCTGCTTTAATTCAATACTTTTTATCACATTGTTGAATCATACAACCTGAATGCATAAATGAATAGCAAGTGCTGCGAATCAAAACTCACGTGAAATCATAACGAGTTACTACAAACTAACAAACCCATTATTTTAAACTACGCTTAATTGAGGGGTTGCGTTATGTCGTGGTGAAGTTTGCTTCTTTGTACGAATTTGTACAGCGCAACAAATAATAGCCCGTAATTGCGGATGGTTTTATCGAAACAAACTATGCAAAAATAATTTAAAAAAATACACCAAAACAGGATTTTAAAAGACATATAAGAACGGAGTAGCGTGGTCCGTAACATCTCAGACTAGTAACTCTAAAGTTACGGGTTCGAGCCCGAGCAGCGATCCTCGAATTTTTATTTATAAAAAACTCGCTATTATTAAAAAAACGGCTTCTATTGATTAAAATTGTATAGCACCTAATAATTATAATTAATAATATAGATGTCACCGATTCCCAAACTTTCAGTCTGGTGGTTAATATTTACTTGTAGGTATTCATTATGCCTGATTGATGAACTCTTGGTACAAATTTGCCCGTTGTTACGCATTGGGCTTATGCTTGTCAGGTTACAACGGAAGATTTATTAAAAATAAATAAATAAATAATATATAAGAACTGAATAGCTCAAAATAATAATTGTTTATTATTTATTATTTTGTCGGCACGAAGGTGTTGTATTCTAGGATAAAATTAATGTTTTATCTTTGTAGATAAATAGAGCGCAATTCTTAATGCTAAAACTAATTACCGCACAGATGCTTTTTTCCATTCATAACACAACATTTTCTCCAACAACTATAAATACGATTAGATAACATAGTTTTGACGTTATCCAACCGTTGAATAATATCATGTAATACGTATAAAAGTTGGCAGGAGCAGCGTAAAAGCAAAAGTTTAATTAAATGCTCACATTAAAACGCTTTCTGCCATTAAACTTACATAGCGGAAAATACACGTAGCCCATAGTAACCAAAATTATTATTAATATAAGCGACATATATTAATATTTAAATTTATTAAAATTAATGCCATAAAAGAGGTATAATTATTTTTCAGAGAAATCGAGAGAATAACACTGTTAATCACTTTTTTAACCTGGGTAAAAATCTATTTATAAGTTTTAAGACTGACTTTAGAATTTAGTAGGTATATCAATTCTAATTAGCAAATTTTTCGACTTTTTTGAAAACATTTGTTGGTTACCAAAACTTTGGCAAGAATTTTTTTGCCAACTCTAGCAAATAAGATGCTTTTTATTTGCGGTAAAAATTGTACAGTTCCTAAAAATCACTTTATAGTCTACTTAAATATTTCTTACTTTTATAAAAAAACGTTTATATTATTAGATCATCCACTATTAGCGCAAGTTAATATTTATTTGTATTTATCCATAACGTCCTTACTAAATAAGAAAAAAATATTGGGTTCAAGAATGGTGCATGAATGAATGAATCCAATGAGACGTGTTCGAAGTGTAGTTATCTTCTCTAATTACAACTTAAAAGGTTCTCTTGCACATTTAAGCGACAATTATGCAGATGAGTGGAGATAGGGCTTAAGAATTCAAGGAGCTTACAGACATTATCAAAAGCCTTCTTGATATACAAAAGAGCAATTTCATCACATTTAAAAATGTTTATATATTCTAAAATAAATTATACAGCTCAAGTGCACAATTCTGAAGTCAAATTAAATACTCCAAAATCATTTCATTATGTGTAAGATATATTATATTTATGGGTTTTGCACTCAAACATTTTTCTTAGGGTTGATAGTAGGCTGATTAGTCTGTAACTTGCGGCTTTTTAAAGCCGCGATATTCAACAGCCATTCAATACATGAAATTAAAATATCCGGAATTTTTTATATGGATCGTTTTGTATTTATATTTTGGCGGAAGGATAATGACAGGAGGTACTTAGACAAATCCGCAATAAAATTATATTTTATTATAAAAATAAGATTTTGTTTATATATAGAACAAATTGAAGATAACGAACATTTTATACCATCATTAATCCCTGAATTAACCGTATATACATCAATTTGCAAACACATGCACAATATACGTGTTTATTATACGCGCTGCAAGATATAAAATCTCGCACAGCAGACGGGCGCCACATTCATAGGGAGTCTTGTAATATTGTCACGAGTCAAGTTTTATAGAGCTTTCGGTGGTGTGGGCGGGTGAAAGGTTCTATTTTTAGGTGCCACAAAGTATCTAGTACCTATGTGTATCTATGTGTGTACTCTCTACGGTACATATATGAGAGAGCACGTATCTCTGGCACCGATATCGTATCTTGTCGCGAAGCAAAATAAACTGCTCTGACACGCAAAAATCGGTCTCGAGAACGTATTAAGATAGCTCGATTATGAACCTAAACTCGGTGACGGTCGTTTGTAGATAAAAGCCGTCGTTTTATCGCCATACTAGGTGTATTAGGATTGTGGGTGTATGTTTTTGTTGAGGTTATTCCTAAAATAAGTGCCAGGTCGATCTGGAGGTTGCTAAAATGGGTAGTGATATTATTGCAGATATAAAATGCACCTGTCGTCTGTTCAACTCCGATTACACTATATAACAAGGTCTATGCTACAACAATAAGACATACTATTATAGCTACAAGCTGGTTAATATAACATATCAGTATTAGAAAAAATAATGCTACTATAAATAAATATTTATAACTACCGCGTATTATTTAATTTAAAATCTGAATGACAAGAAAAAAACTATTAATCACGCGACAATATTACATTGCTAAAAGTAAAAAGTAGATATAAAATAATTTAATGGTGCCAGCAATGGTGCTAATAAAAAGGACAGTGAAAGCTCTAAATTGGCGGTAAATAACTAAATATCTCTAGAGTGAGAAAAATTACACGAAAACATAATATTGTTTGTAGTATTTTATTATTACTTTTGACTATCGTGACGCTAATGCGTAAACCTAATGGTTTACCTGTCAGGTCACGATAGTTATAATTTTAATAAATAAATAAATAAAAAATAAATAAATAAATAAACTATAAATTATTTTAAGGTACATTAATTTGCAAACAAATACATTAATAAGCCAAGCGAGTAATAATTTATTTAATACCATTGAAATGTGGTTAATGATAAATAATAATTGAATAAATAGAGGTAATTTATTGATCTAAATATTTTTAAAAATCTGCGCTTATTTAATTTGTTATATATAGTTATAGCTAATTGTGTTTTCTTTGTATTGAACACTTAAACGATTACAATTTATTTAGTACAATAAGGAAACTCAGAAGATGCGAAAATATATCCTGATTTTTTTTCTCTGTTCCCATTGTTGACGGTGAAAGCTCGTTTGTTTTCATACGAACATCTTGGTTTGGTAATTAAGTAATTCCAGTCACGATTCGTTCTTTCCTCGAGATTAGATTAGCGCGATACTATGAATAGTCCGCCGGGCATGTTCATATTTATTCTGCAAAGACACGCGAGTGGGAAATCGAATTTTCTCACCGAAAAATTTCCGTCAATGCCGGCGAAAAAGAATAGATTAACAATTTATATTGTAATTTACCACACGCGAGTTCATGGAGCCCAGAATACCCACGTGATTTATTTCCACATATTAATAAAATAGAGGAAATAACATAGAATATGCCTAAAAAAAACTTACATGCATACTCTTATTTATATTTTGTATTTTAATATTACAATCATTTATATACGGTGTATATTTAAATTAAGGAGAGGTTTAACTTATGATACAAATAGGCAATTATTTAAATATATAGTTGGTAAAATAAATTAGGGTTTAAAAAATATAGCAGCATCTTCGAAGAGAAACGTAAAACGGTTGATTTTATAATTTATATTAAAACTAAAAAATTATCTCAGTCTATAAACATATTTAATCAGATGAATTAAGCTAGTTTAAAAAAAGAGTTAGTTAATAAACCTTTCGAGCTAATTGCCGATTATATTGCAACGGACATGTTTTAAGTTCTAAGTTCGTCTTAAAAATTCTCAACACTTCTAAATACATAATAATGGGGCACCTCTAATGCTCAGTTAGTTCTATTTACACCTTTTTTTGTAAGGCATTTGGATAACATATGTTAAGTTACAACCACAGATTAAAAAACAATAAGAATAGAATACATTATTAAAAGTTTAATCCATTTTGATGTTAACGAGTTGTTCTAAGCATATCCAATAAAGAATGATATAAAAGTAAAAACTTAGTGTTGTGTGGCACACTTATATCATTAAACATACAAGATCGATATAAAAGAAAAAGGAGGGCTAGTGTGTATGTCTATAAGCAAACGAGTAAACAAAGAGAAAAACAAGGCAATAAAAATCGCTGTTTCTCTTAAATGAATGTCGGCATTAACATAACACGGCGGAGTATTGTCTCGATAGAGGCGAAGATGAAAATCCCAGAACGAGAGCAGAAACGAATTATGCGAATCTTCCGTTCCTTTGTGTCTGCCAGCGAAATGTATACACATTTGAGATTTTCCGTTATTTGGCGAGTGCGAAACGACGTCTCTTCACTATGACTCGGTAATATTTCAGCTTTTATGCGGACAGATATAAAAAAATATGAGAAAAAAAGACGCAAAGGCGCCGCCTTTCTGTCCTCGTTTTGCTGCGGATCTAAATGACCAATGGAAAGGGAATAGATTTTTTTTAGTTACACTAACGGTCAATATAATACAGTAACCCTCTGTTAATTGAAAACGCGTGGGACTAACATTTAATAAGTTTAAATGTACAGGTCATATGAAGTTGCTTTCATAGTAGATCATAGATCATCAGTACTTATCAAGCGCGTATCCTGGAAATGACGTGCAAACAAAAGACGAGATATAAGAGGCGTAGTGGAGTCTTGCGTGTCTAGTCCAGTTTTGTGCCGCGTTATATACAACGTCATGTGATTGAGCCGTATCCCAGCGTAAGAAAGATGACTGCAAGCTCCGCGGGCACCGATCGCTGGAGTTCAGACGCGCATGTACCGTTTTTCTAGTCTCATGTTATGTATAAATTAAAATACTCGTGATTATTTAAATTGAATTTTTATATTTCTGACTTTCTGACTTTATTATAGATATAAAAAAAATATATTACTTTTAAAGGTAAATTTTTTAAAGAAACATATTGACCAGTTTTTAAAAATTTAATCGTTAAGCTTTAATCTTTTCTGTGTATCAAAAAAAGCCTTGTTCAGAATAGAAATAATAGAGCATGTTCAATGTTTTGCTAAAATAAGTAGTATGCTTACATATGCTTATCTAAAAAACAAATGCAGAAACTCTTTACGTTCCTTAAAACACAGACATCCTTTTTAGGTCAAATATATAAATATCCTGTTTTGGTTTGCAGGAATAAAAATAAAGTCGGACATTTTTTTAACATACCGTGTATATTGAAAACAATGTACCACATAACTGTTAATCACGATTAAATTTCGTTTAATCCCGATTGCAATCGAATATAAATATACTGAATATGATAAAATTACGATTGTAATAAGATACGTTTGTTTACGGACAGAATTATAGAGCATTCAACGTTATTAATTATTTAAACCGAATAAAGGTAATAACAAGAATAATAATAATCTATTATTATATAAAAGGTATTATTATCAATAAAACTTATTAAAGCAATACATTTTATAAATATATGTTATTTATTTTTAATCAGTTGATTGAATGAATAAAATCGCTCTTGTGTGGGTTATAAATATTTTAAATTATCTGTTAACATTTAATCAGTTAAGTAATTCATATTAATTAGCAGAATATTTATTTAATTTATGTATTATTTTTGTGATTTAGTTGATGGAATATGTGGAAATCTATGCGTTATTTTAGTGTCAGAAATTGTTAAGCTTATGCAGTGATTTCCAAACTTTATGTAACTACGCCCCATAATTAAAAAACAAAATTCCCGCCTCGTTTTTATTATATTTATAAAACAATCCAGGCACATTTTTAAATATTAAAAAATATGTTTTCCTGCAGAAAAAAAAAAAAAAAATACAGAATAATGACAACTAGGTTCACTTTTATGTATGATTATATATGAATTTATTTTTAATGAATAAAGCAAAAAAATATTGTAGTGTTATTAACTGGTTTTCCACACCGGTTGATGAATCGGTAAATTGGACCTCACGCGCGTGTGGTTCAATTTACACAGCTTTACCTTCATTCCCTAGGTACCCATTCAGTCGTTTTGAAATATACGTGTATTATAATAAAAGCTTCTTCAGTCAGGGTGCACGGCTTGAAATAGAGGCATGGCAGCGTACGAAAGCTATTTTCACTTTAATTGCACAGATATAGAGAGGGCTTAGAAAGAAACTCGTTTCACGCAAGAACAAAAGGCACAAATAGAAACAATGAAACGACTGCGCCGAACGAGTTCCTCATTTCTAAAGAGACCTTGGTAATTAGAGATAAACGAATAATTCATCATATGCCTTTTATTTAAAATTAATAATTACTAGCAAGTTATGCCATTAAAGAAATAACGTATTAATAAAACTACAGTGTACTATCAATTATCCGAGCCCGGATTATCTGTGCTTGAAAAAAATATAATAATAAAGGATGCGACAATGAAACGTCCTGCTTGAATTCAAAAATTATTTCCTTAAACTATTTGACTGATTGTTGCAGAATTAAAAAAGGCAGTCAATTCTTTCAAAATGGCAAAAATTATTTATGATAATTTCAAAAATTAAAATATAATTAAAAATTTAAGCGAATTATATCAAAAGTACAATAAGGCATGGATTTTTTTATGATTATACAAGATTTATATTATTTACGGTACTTTATATCTGTCATATTACAAACTTTACATTCATTGTTAAACATTTTTACTTTAAATCAATTATCTTTCTTATATTTTTCATCAAAATGCAGTCGGCATATTTAATAAAGAAAAATCCAAAAAACAACTTATTATTGTTTTTACCCCTTGCCAACGAAGCGTGAAATTTGAAAATTAGATATGTTTGCCCTAGGGCCAAAGGTGACAGCGACCTCTGAAGTCTTGCAAAAGTCCCTTATAAATAATAAATTGCACGTGCCTTTGTGATTTCTTACTATGTATTTGTTTTTCAATTTAAGACTGCCTTCGACAATACAATTAATATGCTTTATATATATATATATATATATATATATATATATATATATATATATAATAATTAATATGCTTTATATATATATATATATATATATATTATAAATATGTACATAAAAAATGTATTATTTTTTCAATACACTACATAGTATTTTTCTTACGACACAAATTAAATTACATGTATTTGTAAGCAATTTAGGGCACAAAAGAACTCGTGCGTTAAATTAGTAATAGTATACGAGTATAAAAAGCCATTTAGCGTAAAGTAATATAATAAATAGACTTTCATTTTTGAAACGTTATATTTAATTTCAGACAGAATTTAATTTATTATTCTATTATATGATGTATGTATTGCAAAACAAACATTATCGATTTTATCATAAATTTATACTGGGCACTATTAATACGCATGTGTGTACATAATTGATTAAAAATCTAAAGTTACATATGACATGAAATTTACCACGAGAGAAGCATCGATCTCTTAAGTAAATTCCTGTCTTTAATTGTTAGTTGTTAAGGGTTAGATCGTATATATATTATATGTGATCAAAGCCTTCATAACCGAAAGCCTTTAAATTAAAATTCCTCAGCACAGGAATAGGGCTTTAAGCATTGAGGAATAATATATGTTGTGGTAAGGCTCTTTAAATTCCAACTAGATAACTGGCTTTCGTTCCTTCATCTACTATTTTATGATTTATATAATATATATATATATATATATATATATATATATATATATATATATATATATATATATATATATATATATATATACATATATATTTAAAAAAAAAATTATTTACATGATTTTCTCGCGTTGTTTTTTTTAATAAGTTCCTCTATATTTCACCGGAGATTTCCCAACATCTTCAGAAGTTTTCACATTTTTTTTATGGTACATTTTTTTTGGCAACGTCACAAATGAGCACGGGCAAATGAGCGTGTATCTAAAGAGCGCTGCATTATAAACGCTGTAACAAAATAGCGTGCGTCAAATGCGCAGAGAGTCATATGAGCGTTTGACAAAAAAAAGCACGTCATAAGAGCGCAAAACTACTTGGAGAAAATTAAATAATAAATATTTTAGGATTTCTTTTTAAATATATATATATATATATATATATATATATATATATATATATATATATATATATATATATATATATATATATATCTTATAAAAATATATTTCATTGATTATATAAAGCCTAAAAACTATTTATTTAGTTTAAAATGATAAAGAACGCATATTGCTTTGAAAATAAAAACTTTCAAAAACGCTGCAATTCAGCCCCTTTCTATCGATTTATAAAGTCAAGGTCGTATCACAGAGCCGGTCCGTGAGTTGTGTCATGGGGTATTTGGGGAAGATGTAGCCAACATATTATGGGTTATTTAAAAAAACTATGTTCCTCCTGTAATATTATGTAAGTAAAAATGTGAAACGTTAATTTTGTATATTAAAATAATCTTTTGACTAGTGAGAAAATTTATATTTAAAGAAACACTCCTTCTTTGCTAAACACTACAACATTTTTCAGTTCAAATGTTTTTTTGGCATTGTTAAATAGTTACTGTGACAAAATACAAAATAAGTCAGTACTGCTAAAGAAGCATTAAGGCGTCTATATGGTCGAATAAAATAGTTTACGTGTCAATTTTCAAGTTACGCCTAACTTATTTATTTTATATAGTAAAAAGTTTTCTGTTTGAATTTACCATAAAATCTGCTTGCGTTTATGCGTTTATAATGATAAAAAATATTGTGTACCGCCACTCGTCGTCGTCTAACGACTGTGACTTTTAATATAAAATTGTTTCTCAAGCTTGTTCTTAGCAAGTTGCTGAAACGTCTCAAATAATATTATTCAAATGAGATGTAGTCTACGAAAGTCAAAACTATAGTGACATTAATGTCTCGACATTCGTTAAAAAGTGTACGAAGTACGCGCTTCGAGTGTATGAAATTTACACCACATGCATTAACTTTGTCGCCGCTTATTACATTCTCCGAGCACTAAGGCGTTAATTACTCAACATCACCGGGGCGAAATTAACTACCAGCACCGGCCCTGGCGACAGGTATGCCGGATATTATCCACGGGGTCAAATTACTTCGAGCTTTCGTTATAACGCGACCCCGCCGGCTGCAATATAATATTTCGCGAGCATTGCGAAAAGTAAATTGTCGCTGGAGCCGTCTGGCATTGTGTGTGTAATAGGAATGAGACTGGGTTATTTATTAAGCAGGCTTGACTTTGCAATTCAAAGCGAAGAGTGCCATTCTAATAAATTAGATCAGAGGTCTTCAACCATATTTTTTTGGGAGTTATCAAAGGCTTTTGTGAAAGAATATTATTTGCAATGAAAAAATAATATGTTTGTAACACAAAAAAAATCGAACAATAATCTAAGCAGTTTTGGATAGATAGAAAGAACGGGGAAAACTAGAAAATATAAAAATTAAAAATACAATAATAAAATATAAAAATTGTAACAAAAAATAAGTTGTCATAAAAATAAGTAGTACCTTAAAATATATTACATTTTTTTTGCACGGCTAACTAAAATGTATATTTGGTAATAAAAACCTAATGATATAATTAAAAAGAGTATAAATCAACTTTCAGTGTTGATAATCGGTCCGTATGCGGCTCATGGGCCGCGTGTTCAACTTCACTGGTCTACGATATCGGATTATTTTTTTTTCACAAGCTTGCGATACGTTTTTTTGTTTGTAAAATAGCACATTTGACATTCTTTAACCAAAATATGTTCAATGGTATTTCAGGGTAATTTTCATGCATACGATAAGCATAGATAATTCGTTCACATCTGGCGTCCGCAAGAGTTGAGTGGCATGGTTCTGACAATCACTCTCGGCCACAATGACACTTAGCAATTTATTTTAAATTTGACGGGTGTACACGGGTAGTGTCCGCGCCGGATCAACGAGGTCACCGCGCATGGGCAGTTGCCCAATAGCCGCCCCCTGGGCCCATTCACCTTGCCAGGTGTTTCCACCCCGGATAAATGGACACGATGCACATAAAACGTGTCTTTGCCATCTGAACCGCTATGTGTGTATAAAGTGGAGCGCGCACGTTCTGTCTCTTGGCAGCGAAGACCTCGTCATTCACATCGGCCAGAATTCTAAAGAGTGAAATCAGGATTCAGATGATAAGCGGAGCGCTTCCACTAGTTTCCAAGTGAATAATTTAAAAGAACACACATCAGTCTACATGTGCAGAAATAACGTAGACGTATTTTATTTATTTTATAAATACACGCGTAGGAAATAAATGGTTGCATATTATTTTTAAAATAAATGAGATATGTCTTCTTATAAGAATAGTCTAAGATTTGATCCCTAAGTAATTTCCTATGTGACAACTTATATAGTCCACATTCACAAATTGAAAAAAAATATGGAAGATAAGATTTGAATAGATATTTATTTTGGGAAAATAAAAAGAGCTTACTTGTTAATAAAATAATAAAACTTGACATACTTTGTTAAGTTTGTAGAAAACATCAACCTTTATCAAGATTACTCGTAACAAAGTTAGAAAAACAAAGAAAATTTGTTTTCACAGAAAACCATCTTATTGATTAATCAAATATCTTTCAATAGGATTAGAATAATTCTTGTGTCATATATATTCCTAAATATTTCAGTAGTTAAAATAAAATCGACAGTAGGTAATGATAAGTGTAATGTTCTGGTTTTCGTGTGTTTATGTTTAAAGAAGGCTTGTTCTTCGTTTTACACCTAATTATTTGCCCTCCTTATCCTATTTTGATCAATGTAAAACAACTGTCCATCGAAAGAGCAATAATAGAATTGCATGCTTTACAAATTCAATTAAAAAATAACGTTCAAATTGCTACTGAAAATGTATGTAGTGCTTATGGTAACACGTTGGACGTAGAAAAGTTCCAGAGGTGGTTTAAAAAATTTGAATCTTGAAATTTTGTTGCAAAAATGAGCTTAAATGTAGAAGACATAGCTTGGTTGGCAAGAGCTTTTTACTGTCTGAAGCTAAATCAAATCAAAATAAAAATAATTAAGAGATAAGAATTTTTTATTTAGAGACATAACTTATTTAGTAGTATTACATCTTGTAGAAAAGAATTCTGATGTGAAAGTTAATTTTTTATTGTTAATATTTTGCGCACAAAACTTTTATGTGTTTTGTATTTTCTGTTGATTGAATTAATTTTATATTAATAATTTAAAAGATAAAATAATAATATTATATATATATATATATATATATATATAATGTAAAACATTGTAGTTCAAGAATTGTCTGTTTTGTGCAATTAATCCGATACCCGTCTCCCAGCTAAGCTTTTATAATGTCGAGAAGACTCATAAATACATTAACGACCGTTTGGATTTTTTTCTAAAGCTTACCGATGGACATTTGAATGCCGTGTAAGGAATTCAAAGTCGGTTGAATCCCTGTTTATTGCTGGATTCGTGGAATTATTTTTACATTCTGTCTAAGCCCGGGTGGGGACGAAAGACCATTTTCGGATAATGGACCATGAAACAATTCTTGCGATTTTATTGTTGCCGGGTTAGAGTCAACATTAACCTTCAAAATTGAAACATGGCTTTTAAGCATTTAATTAAATTTGAAAGTATATACTTATAATAACGTACAATAATATTCTTCATTGCATAAATCGATACTGCTAATAAAAATGGCATCATTATTTATTGTTTTAATTATAAAGCAATATTCTTATTTATTGATGTGTTTGTCAAAGTATAAATATAATGTTTATATGTGATTTTTTAATTATTGATATTGAATATAGTTTTAAACTGAATAGAGAGTTATTAAATATAGCAATATCACAATAGTTATTCCCTAACCGATGCAATCGTGACGGCACGGAATGAATGCGGTAATTTGTGCTTTTATTGCTGACATAAAAATCAGTGTTTTCCCGTATATGTCTGTTAGACTAAATTTAATTAAATTAAATATTCCAGTACTACATTACTATGTAATGAAGTCTGAATATCTAATCATTTACATATATAGGTGTACCGTGGTGAAAGTTTAGAATTCTTGTTCGTGAGGTGCACTTCAACAGACCACCAATTACACATGTCAGTATATAATTTTCTTATAGACCGTAACTGAATTAACCAATTGGCAATTGACGTTAACTGAACGCCAGTTTCGCTCCATTTGAGACCTCGCCTGCAAATTTGCCGTTACGCCGTTATGATTTCGGTTCCGGTTCTGAGCAAATTGTCAATGTTTGATCGTCGTCAAAGGCTTGGTTCGACGGGCAATTACTTCACAAAAAATGTATGTAAAACAGAAGCAAAAAGTTGTGCTTGATATAAAGCAGTAACTTTTGTCAGTGAAAAACTTTTAACACTTGTCGGTCCCTCACTAGCATGAGGTACCGCAGCTAGTTTTATGTAAACTATGTAAATCACACATCAATATTTACAAGACGTCTACAGACAGTATTAAATTATTAATTATAAAATACACTTTTATATAGTGACAATTCACTATATAAAAGTTTGACTGTTCAGTTCTGACTCAATAGTCAGAAGAGATAAAAATAAATTGTTTGCTTCTATTTTTTGTAACCAATTTTTGCTATACAAAAAGTTTGTTTTATAATAACGAATTCATATTCTAAAACAAATTCATTTCTCATCATTTCAACTAGTTCCTATCTATCTGTAGGTTCTAAGATAATTCACCAACAGAAATATCACCGGCCACAGTTCAACAAGCAGAAAGATCACCGACTGGTAAATTCGTCAAATGAAAAATTTACGGACCCCGCAATTTATCTAACAGAAAGTTCACTGATTCTACAATTGATCTTCGATGATTAAATTATTAAAAACTATGAATTAGTTTATCATTTTATCAGTCAAATGCATATGATTTAATAAAATATTCCCATAAGTATTGATCCAATTTCAGTGAAATTTAAAATGAAACGAAAAAATAAAGGTCTAGGACGTTCCATCGCTGGCCGATTTATTATTTTTATCGTCACTTTAATTTTTTTAAATTGTTTTTTTTTTAAATTTATAGTCAATTGTCAACTATTCTAGTGTTATAGTATTTTATTGTTCGGGCAAATTTAATTTATCTAATTGCTTGGAAAAATCTAAGCTGTAAATTTTGCTTATGTTAATGCAATGTACAATTGAAATAGACAATATTGAAATAGACAATAATGTGAAACCATATTGTAATTATTTTTTCCCGATAATAATATACTTTGTTATATAATATATTGGTAATTGAATAAAATAAGCGGATTTGATAAATATGTGATTACGTGAATATAGTAATAAAATAATAATAACGATAAGTTACGAAGCAACACATGTGTGTATAATTGTTATACGAAAGAACTACATATTACGGGAAAACATTATATAGAAAAAAGCAAATCATATAAAATTACTGTAAGTTTAAATAGATTATTTTACTTAAAAGTCGTGGAAAGTTTCAATTTTTTAAGCATAAAGCCAAATTGTCCCGTCTTTTAAGTGCTTCTAGTTTTATTTTTTTCGTTTGGGCTTATAGATATCTCAAAAACAGTTTTTTAAAAATATAATATAATAAAAAAAAGTTGAAGTACAACTTAATAAAAATAAAATCAAAAATAACTGATATTAAATATTACTATACAACCAACTTATGAATCATTATTATAATTATGAATTATTAATTGCTACATATTGAGTTTTAAAAAGATATTCAATATTTTAAACTTAATTGGTATTAAAGTAAAACAATCATGTATTTTATTTAAGATTGACATTTTGTTTTTATAATATATTTATTATAGGGGTCTAAAATTTGTCTTTATTCAGTTTTAGATATGTTTCTATCAAAGTTTTCGACCATCGTGGCGCATTGGGGTAACCTGTTAGGCCACGATGGTCTTAATTTAATCTAAAAAAAAAAAAAAAAAAATTAAAAAATATCGACATCTATGGGCTACTGGTGATCGATAAACACTCTTGCGTATCGCGGCTCATCATCGTTGTGAGATTTTTATTATTATTCCTATTATATAGGTGTTGGATTTGCCTGTATCCGTATTATACGGTGAACTTAAGAATCTAGGGTGAAATTTATCTCGTCGAAGGCGGTATTAGAAATATCTTAGCCGACAACCTTTGGGTGCAGGTAAGAAGGGTTAAAAACCGCGACAAGATTAATGGCGGCTGTGAAAAGCGTTACAAAACCTGGGCTCTGGGTATTTTTAAGCGATTACCGTCCAATCGATTACTCTGACCCGGTCGTGTATCTTATTTTATTTCGCCCTTAATTATTAAAATGGCGCGGGTCACATGTGCTAGCGGTAAGATAAATCGTGCTTTACTGCCAATGACACACCCACGGAGTGAATTGAAATTACGCAGAAAAACGCGTCATAATTTACAATGTGGGTTTGTGAATCGTTCAAATAATATAATTAACGGCTAGAGATGTACAAACAAGGAGGCCCAAATAAAAACGTGTTTTATGATGCTAATATATCATGAAATTAATGTTATAAAAAATTGGATTTAAACAAATTCAATAAATAATTTAAATCTCATAGCGCATTATCAATGGGTCGTTCAATAACAAAACTCACATTAAATGCTTTTAAATGATATTATAAAATCAACGTTTAACTAAAACAAACTGGAATAAATAATAGTGTAAATTTTCATATCTCACGATCTTAACGCAAATACAATATATTAGACAAAAGGACATTTAAAATGCAAGAGGCAAAGTAGGTAATATTTTCTCAAAGGCGAACAAAGAGTAGACCGAGATCGCTTAAAGTGCATTAACCCCTATATCACAAACTATTTGAATATTATGTATTATGCTTGTAATAAATATGTTGTATCAATCCCTTTCAACTATGTAAGGATAAATTCATTTGCTTATAAAAACCTTAATATGCTATTAGTTATACAGGTATAATGTATAATTTTATAAACAATCGTTTATATACATTTAAAAAAATATTATATTTTTCAAAAATACGTTGATACAAAACTGAAGGTAATGATCCCTTGGGCTAACTCGGTCAAATACCTCAGTCTTTATTTACTCTCCCGTCTGAAACGAAAGAAATAAACGTAAACCATCAAGCGAAATACTTTCGGCCATTTCAGATATAGCTCTAGTATTCTGAAAGAGAAGTGGCATAAGTAGCAAAAACAAACTTTTTCTGTATAAATCCCTAATACCCAACTGACACGTGGACCAAACTGCCTGGTTTATCGATGTTTTTAATTTTTTAAGAAATGAGAATTTTCATTTTTAATTATCGATTTTCTCGAGAAATTACTACACATTATTTGTTATAATAAACGCGAATATTCAAAGGAACATAACTGATCGATCTTCTTCGATTTATACAGAGAGTTACAATAAAATCTTGGTTCCCAAATTTATAATAAATGATAAATAACAGCTGTTGTTACTTTACATATTTCATATTTTGAACATGATAAAAATAAAAACCTGCGAAAAACAATATTTAAGTTCGTCGACTGGCAAATTTTTTGGCGTAATTTTATAAAAAGCTGATTTTTATGCGAAACAGTTCATTTTTATCTAATTAATATTGTGGTTCTTAGATCACTGAATTAAAGGTAAGAGCGATTAGAGTAGTTCAAAATATTTCCGACCTCTATTTAATGCTTCCAACAAAGTATATATGTAACAAAACAACCCTATTTTTACCAGCCGTTTAATTTTTTTAACCGCAAAAACTACAACGATTGTAAAACATTCTTAAAAATTCAATTTTCAACTAAAACAATAAATTTGCTAATTTCTCGAGAGATAAAAATTACCAATTTGCCATTTTTTACGAGAAATTCTCGAAAATTAATTCTCACAAAGAAACACTTCTACATGATTTCCTAATTAAGTTGCCCAAATATAAAACTGACTTTATTAAATTAAAAATCATTTGAAGATGGTTTATCACATTATCAATTTTTGCTGATTGAAAATTTGAAAATTGACATTTTTATCTACACATTGTCGAGAATTAATTCTTAAGAAAAAGCACTACTCAAACATGATTTTCTGGTCTGATTGCCAAATAATAAAACTGACCTATTAGTATCAAAAAAAAATGTTGAGAAATTATCAAAAATTAATTTTCAAAAAGAAGCACTACTACATGATTTTTTGGTCTAGTTGCCAAATAATAAAACTGTCCTACTTATGTCAAAAAAATGTGTTAAAATATTTTCTTATATTATCCATTTTGCTGATAGTTCCAGAACCTCGATTTGATATTTATATCTAAAAATTCTCAAAAAATAATCTTCGAAAAAAACACTAGTCGACCACATCCGATTGTTCATTTCGAAAAAAGGTGTAATCTTAAATAACTGCTGAAGAAGTTCCATAAATGTTTAGTTTAAGACAAACCTCAACCAGCTCCATTTGCAAAATGGAAACTTAGCAGCCCATAAAAAGAAAAAAAATTATAACAGAATACTTTTTGCCATTTATATTATTATATAAAAAATTAAAATAAGTCTTGGCAAATACACATTATATGAAATACAGTTAGATACAATAAAAACATAAGTTATCTAAACATATTTTAAAAGGTTCAACGATCATAACCCTGGCAATTACTGCTTTGACACCTGTAAGTCCCCAGAAAAAGTAAAAGCACTAAATGTTCTGCTTTGAATCTGTTACATTAGCTTTTTTGGAACCTAAATTTATATTTTTTGTGATTTATGTTGTGTTGTTTTTTAATTAGAACTCGTAAATAAAGGTATAGTAAACATATTATTTTTCCTACAAATTAAAAATATAAAAACAATTTTAACTATAAATTATCAGAATTTTAACTCTACTAATCAAATTCATAAAATAACACTTTAAAAATTTAGAAATATCAACTCGGTTGTTTAAGCTGTTCACGATTGAGGAAAATTTGTCTATGTGCAATAAATCAGAAGCAATTATAATTTTATGTATTGTAGTAGAAAAAACTCACTTTTCAGCCTCGGAGTCCGTCGACAGGAATCCAAAATTTGAAGATTTCATTACGAAGATTGTCTTATGATTGTTATCTAGTTTGATAAACGTATTTTGATAATCCTTACACACGTGTATATATTTAATATTCATAGTTATAACATACCTGGTTAATTTGCAATCCGATTATTTATATACAGTCAAATCGAACAACGCAGATGTCAAAATAATGAAAATTATTTACATCTGTTGTCACGTTACTGTCGGCCATCTTGTTTTCTAAATGAATGTTTACTTTTTATTGATCGATAACAAAAGAATTCATTAGCGGAGGCTCGAAAATCATTGTGGAAACACTATTTTTATTTTTGTTGATTATGATTAAATATATTTCCTTTCTTCACATGTATATATTATAGAGATACGATTTACAGAGTAGAAAATTAAACGGAGAATGTTTCATTTAAAAATATGCGCGTCTTAGAACAATTAAATATAAGATTTTTACGTTTTTTATTATATTAAATTCAATAGATATCACAAAGAAAAAATACATTGTATGCACATTGTCTCTCTGTGCTAGAATATTTTTAACATTATTCTTTGAGAAACGATGAAAATTATGATCAAAACCATAAAATTTCACCTAAAAATACGTTTTTCATCTCAGTGAAGATTACTCAGTTTCCATTCGTTCGATTAACATTTTAGTCCTTTCTTATGCAAATTTATCTTTTCATCACCTGTTACATTTCCTTACGTTATAAGCTCTTATATATACAGCTAAATAATAAATATAAATTCGCCTACACGTGACCGTTAAACCTGTAATACTTGTTCAAAATATGTTTTAACAAAAATAATTACAGAAATATACTTTATATTTTACAAAAATATATTATACAGGCATATTTATATTTAGTTAAATCAGTTGCAGCAAAAATAAGTTAAGTACGTCAGTTATTCATACGTAAATAAATAATATAATGCCAACTCTGGTCAATTGTAAATTATTAAAACATATTTTATTAATAAAATATATTGCTGTAATTACTAATAAAATTAAGACAGTACTGAAATAATGTTTTGGATCAATTAAAATTGCAACACTTTTTATAGTATATATTATTAATATCTCATTTTAGAACTTTATATATATAATTTAATTAAAATATTATTTTGAAAGATTATTTAAAAATATTATCATAATAAAACCCTACCCCTTATCGTACTTTTAATATTTAAAATGAACAATTATTGATTATTAAATACATATAGCGATCTAATAAGCGAAATAAACCCTTAATAATTAGTTACATCATAAGCTTATAAATTTTATCCGAGTACAATAGTGTATTTTAATATAGACAACCACACTTGAAGATAATGCTATCGTACAACATTGTGTCATTATTTTCGAAACTCGATGCTTTTTAGCATCTACCATGAATGCTGCATACAGCGTACATCATCGTCTAATGGTTTCCTGGGTCTTGGCGAAGCTTATCAGCAACCACTGAACATTAACCCTACATTGTCGTTGCTCAGCTCAAGACCGATAAGGAACGTAAAAGCGAGGCGACAAAGTTAACTGACAAAGCAATACCCCATATTTATACACTGTTATGTTCGTTAACAATACTAAGGTTAAATTTGAGCCCGACCGACATGTTGGAAAAATGTTCCTCATAAATTTATATCTCAGATTTATTTTGCAACTGTAGATTTATAACACACCAAAAGTTATAACTAGGTGACCAATAAAACTTTTCATATAATATGATCATTAAACAATGTATTAGTTAGTATTATGCAAATAATTAATTATGCATTTATATATTCATGATCAAATAAACCTTATTTTAACATTTTGTATATATAAATACACATATGTCTGAGTATTCTTTTAAAAGCATTGGAACTAACTGCATGTTTTAGCTATATATAATGTATCTATTTCATAATTATCTACTCGAAACTTTCATATTATTTTTATTTAAATATTGATGGAAACCTATGTGTAGATTTTAAAATTATAAAATATATTTGATCACCTAATTTAACTATTTTTATAAAATTTAATATAGCTTACACAATATAAAAAAATCACACTAACCTTTCAGAGGTCAACTTCTTGCGGCTAGACTGCTTTGATGCGTTACTATGTTAATTAAATGAGCTTTTGCACAAACCAAGTTGTGTCGTTATGAATTCAGATTGCAAATTATGAAAGTCGAGGATTGCGAATTTAATATTTTTGGTGAAAGTAAAAATGTCGAATAATTTGCATGCATGTAATAAAAATTTACTTTTCATCTCGTCGCTGATACTTGGGTAAAGACGTGAAAAGTATCATGTGCGCATATGAATTTATTTAATGCACCGTTATTTTGGTGAATCCATAAGGGACAAATTAGTGGATATCTGTGTATACAAAATATCAAATTTGCTCCCTATATTTTCAACAGTACTGCTGTATGCTATTTTTGTGTACATGACTTCAACTCCTAATATTAAATTTTGGCTAGGAATATGCTTTTTTATTATAAAAACTGGTATTTTAAGAGGCAAAATTTATATAAAAGTTCAAAGAAAAATATTTAATATTTATTCATATTTTTATTAAAGCAATAACGGTATTTATTATTAATATTTTTTCAAGCATGTTCCGAGTTATTAATATTAAGACAAAGCAGTAACTGGTAAAATGTTCATTGTTTCAAAAATATCTAGTGTGTGTTTCATATGTAAATTACTTACCACATTGCTTTGTAATACATATATACATTTATAAAATTATTTCAACTCACACACATTAATTCACAAAAAAAAATACTAGAATTGCCTAACTGGTAAATAAGTCAAAGTTTAATTAAATAGCGGTTTTTCAGTAGTTTGCATGTAATTTTCATTGTATTAAAAGGTTTTTATTATAAAACTTTTATTAGAAAAAAATTATATATGCTATATGTGCCACAACAAATATTTAAGTAGTAATTTTAAATAAAAGTTACAGTGAGTTCTTAAAAAATATATCTAGTCATCATTTAGGCTAGATCTAACATAAGTGCAAATTATTTCTGTTAAGAAGAAAGCTCTTTTTGATACTTTTTTTGTTGGTGAATTATGGCCAAATAATTAAATAATGTTATTTTTTATTTAAGTATACGATTTATCTTTTTAATGAACTTGTAAAATCATTCGTTATATTATTATTTTTTTATATAAAACTTTTTTTATTTAACTTTGAAACTAGCGTTTTCTTTGAATTTTTACTTGTGCTTTCTTATTTTGACTTAAATCAACTATCAATTATAAATTAAGTCAATTCTAATATTTTTTATCAGTTAATGGTTTTATAAACTTGATAAATTGTTACCTGATTATTAAATTAATAGGTGTTTAGTCAATTACAAATTATTTGCTAAAGAATTACATGCAAATTTAATTCTTATTTGGATGGAATGAAATAGATAATAATATTAAAGCTGAACTTAACTTGTGATTTTTGTAAATAAGCTTTTAACCTTCAGATCTTGTTAAAGTTAAAGAAAAATTATCGTAATTCTAGGTTAAAGAACATGATAATTTAAAAATAAAATGACGCAAAAAGTAAAAAAAATTGTGATTTTTAATTAACAAGAACATCGGTAATTTGGAAATCGAATTTAGTCATATTTACCAGTAATACTTGTTCTACAAAAAAATGTATTGCATATCTTAATCTACTAATGTTTAATAGCTTGAAATAATTAATATCAGCATATTAAATATTACATAAAAAAAAACATGAATGAAAGTATCTCTGAAGAGAATATTATACATTTCTGTTATATACACTATCATTCTCGGCAAGCGTTAATGGACTGATAAGCAGTTTTCGTCCACATCGTTTCATGGTCACTAACATCTTGTACCTTTCAAAAGCAGTGACATATTTCCTTAATTCTAAAATTCAATTTAATGTAATTTATATTTCCTTTCAAAAATCATTTGACACGAATATGCAGTTTTTCATGAACTTCTTAGAAAGTTAAGTAACTTTGGTATATCAAACTTTTTATCGAGTTACATAAGTGGCTATCGTCGGTAGTTAATAGTATTTTGTTTATTTTTAAGTACAATAAGGATTCAATTTGGGTCAGTGCTATTTCTTCTCTTTATCACGACATACATGCAGCAATTGATAATTAAGATTATGTAATCTAGTGTTCACACAAATGGGGATTTCTTGTCTTTTTAATAATACCCGGAGTTTCTGTGGGGATGGTTAATTGGCAATAGACTATTTATCAGGTTTTTACTTTGATCTCCTTGTCCGTTGAAATTTTCTGTGTTTTACCAAAAAATATTTAAAATATCTTCAATGAATTGTGAGTGACATTCGAACTAGAAAACATATGTACGCGTATCGCCAAATTTTACTATAAGGCGTCAAAGATTCTCGGCTTTGTTATGCGGAGCGCGTGTCATTTTAATTCGTGTTTTGTATGATATGCTAGTTTATTGCGTCTTTGAGCACATCTTTATTGTCTGGAAATATAGCGAAGCGAAGAAGTCTTTGTTGTTGGAGAAGACTCAAAGAAAAAGTCTTATGGTTCGAATTCGTATTTTTATCCTTGTGCGTTGGAATACAATTTATTATATTCTTGACGTATTGTTTATTTAATAAAGCACATTTTATAAATGCTAATGAGTGGTGTCGACAATCTTTTAATTCAAATTCTAATCAATTTTAATAGTTTTAGGTAATTCTAAAGTACAGTTAAATGATAAATATTTGTTGATATAACCTTGACTTTTGATTAATTTTTAATAAAATTTACAATAGTGCAAATACAGTACAGTTCAGATATTTAATTCTAAATATAAATTCACATATTATTTTGGGATTTATAGATTTATTCGAATACAATATTCTTTCGAGCTTCCTTTATGTCTGTTCTGTCAAAGTCTTTGCCACTCCTGCTCTACACCTAGTTGAATTTATAACATATTCGCTTGTTGCGCCACCAAACTATTCATATAGCTTCATATCACGTACGAGCTGCCACACTGAGACACACTTACTTATTCTGCTACGAGTGCACGGTTAATATTTTGGTATTTTTACTATAATTTTTGAAGCCACTTTTATTTAAATCCCACTTGAATAAATACTGTTTTATTATTTAGAAGCTCAAGTGATGTAGTTAGGCCATAAAGTTTGCAGTAGCACCTAAAGCCATTTTACCGGAAAGGGGCAAATAAAAAAAACTGTGACGTCATCCGTCGCACAAACACGACCCAACGCAAAAGTGGTCCTAAGCAAAGAGAATCTACGTATAAAATTGTCCTTCTTTGATATATGTACATATGTCCATGTATTTTTTCCATGAAAAATCCTTGTGTCACACCAGACCAAAATACGCGAAAGGATTATTGTTGTTTTTTAACGTCTTTACCTTTTGGGCTCTGGAGAAAACACGCTCAAATGTTAGCAGAGATTCGCATGCTGTTTGTTCGGGATTTTTGGTGACGAGTGTGCGTAAATAATACGTTCAAGGACTATAGATACCTCTGAAATGGCGCACAGTGGGACATCGTCTGGAATTCCTGCGAGGTAATGTACTCATTGTTGTTAGTGAGGGTTCAGAGGATTACTGAGACATCTGTACAATATAAGAACATAACGTATATTCATAACATAACATAATAGAATTAAATTGTATTGTTTGTATATGTGTGTTTAAGTATTATACTTACAAGTAGGAACATTATTAAAACGTCTAAGCAGATGTTGTATTTATATATTTACATAGTAGCAAAACTGTACGTTATGTAAAAATGGAATTTACTGATATGGATTGCCAATTCTTTAGTGAAAATACCTCTAAAAAATTTAAATTTAAATATACACAAAGTCACTAATATTTATTAATCCTTGACTTTATAAAATTAAATTTAATAATAAATTATAAGCTATAATAATTTATCATAATGGTTGAACACGCCGTAGATTATATTTTATTTTGTTTGGTGTAATCAATTTTTAGTCTAAATTTTTACTATTTTGTTTATCTACAACTTGCCAAACAGATTGATTGGCTTCGTTAACGTTCGTGACGATCGGAGACTCAAACATATTATTAAAATGCATCCCAAAATGTATCAAAAGCCAAGGTCATTTATTATCCTTACAAATATTAACTAATGCTTTTAGAAACCGACTAAAGCAAAAGTACTTTTATTTGTAAATCATGGCAATTGGTCCAAACGTTAAAAAATCTTTTTCCAGATTAGGTCAAAGTATGTTAGAAATATTAAAGGTTTTCGTTACAACACCGTGGGATAGAAAAACACAAGCATTCGAGATAGCCATTAATCTGCTCTAGCGGCCAAAGAAAGCTTGTTTCAAAAGCTCATAATTTTTTTTAATTGCCTGTTTTGCCAAAAAGGGCAAAAAACAAAGTTTTTCTATAGGAAACACTGACAAACAACGATCACCTCTCAGACACTTTCTCATAGGTTTCCTCTGAGTTGACTGACATTGACAATTAAATATCTATTTAAAGGCATTACAACTTTAGGAGCTCTTCAACTTGGACCCACTAAGTTCGTAAGAACTTCGGCTAAGATAAGGCCGATTCAACTTTATACTAACGAAGATAATAGAAGCCGCCGCTTCTCTCTTCGCATCTCCTGGTCTAGCTCAAAGTCCTACAGACAAGTTAGAGCCTACAGACGCAACAATAAAAAACTTTTTGTATCATTTACATATATTATATAAATTGTACATGATAATCTCGCTGCAAAAAAAATTAAAAAACAAAAAACTTTGTCTTAAATATCGAAATCAAATACCAGACATTTTTATCTATCATATATACTGGCGGATTAGTCGAGACAAAATAAAATTATAAAAAATATCTTTTAAGGGTTGCTTCATTGATAAAAAAATTCTTTAGTTTTATACATAAAACTGTTATTTTAATTTTAATAAATTAAATATAGCATGAGTTTTGTATGTATTTGTATTACTGCTTAACACGTATTTGATTTTGATATCAGTGTTAACATGTATCAATGTAATATTTATGTTTTCGTAAAATAAGTTAAAATAATATCATCTCAAAAATATTTTACGCTTTTTCTTTGTACCTACAGATTGCGTTCTTTGCGTAAATCTATAAAGTTTTTTGAGAAAAAAATCTCTTAGGACTTGGCTTTATACATTTTTTTGCCTCTTGCGTATCATGAACTTTTGCTTCGGATTGAATTTTTCTCTGCCTACCTTTCTCTCTACTTTCCTCTCCCTTTCCCAGCTCTTTTTTAAACGTTCGCAGAGAGAAAATCTCGAGAGAGGCCAATTAAGTGCTATGTCACAGGTAAAAGTCGCATCCGTTCTAGCCTAATTTAAAATAATATTTAGCCTGCGTTAAATTTCAACGAAGTATATATGTCGGGGAATCTAGATTATATTTTCTAATTAAAATTTGTATTATAAAAAAATGTAATTTATTATATTTTTTTGTTAAATTAATATTCATATTGCTGAATTTCGTTTACTTGATAATATCTTGCCATAAACATTAAATAAATAATTAATAATTAGTAATTCTGAACCATTATAAAAATATGTTAAATCAAAATGTGTTGTTATGAATAGTATAAAGTATAAAGACACTGTTTTCTATATTTATAAATTACATAAACACCGTAGCGATTGTTTTAAATGCTTTTTCGGTTACCGGAAACAGTTTTGAGTTGTGACGTTATTGTAGTCGACGTGTGATATAATTTCGGTCATATTAAAGCCTCACGTGTGGTTTTGGATATTATAAATATTTTGAAATCCCTCAATCCGTGTACCTATGTATGTACGTGAAGTGGTTCGCGCTTTGGAAACGGCGCCTTTGTAACGGACGCCGCCCGGTAACTAAAGCTTTCAAAAGCTCGCCTACTTATTTCCCGTCGGAGCTTATCTTGCTCCAACATCAGCCGCGAGAATTTATTTTCAGGCGCCGGGCCCAATTAAAAGTTTACAGCTTTAAAATTACAAAGAACACTCGGCCGCCGTTAATTTAACCCTATCGAAGTGCACCCGTTACTTTTTGGGCTTTGGCGTTGTTTTTCTTCTTTTTTTGGGACGAAATTTATTACCATTATAATTTTTAAAACGGTTGTTAAAAGCATTCTTTCCACGCAATTTGCTTTACATTACTGTAATTCAAACATAATATAAATAAATGTTTGTTATAATTTTATTAATTACACTAAAATTAAATAAATATGTATTAAAATCTTATTTCTATTATCCTCGTCAATATTAAAAAAAAAAACATAAAGAATAATAATTTTTAATAATAATATATTGAATTAATTAGTATGAATTTTTCTATATTTTTTTCATAACTATCTGTGACTACCAATAATCTATATGGTTTAGGTAAAAGCTTTCTCATGTTACATTTTATTCTTATGTGACTATAAAAGGCTTGAGCAACGTATTGAAATATTTCCGAAAATATATTTTTTATTTTTAAAAGATATCTCAATAATGCTCTTCTAAAAAGTCAGACTGAAAAATAAGTAATCAGCTGGTACTACTATGCTTAATGTGTTAAAGAGCAACTTTTCATATAGCTTAAAATAATTATAATAACTATATGTTCATACATAATATATACTATCATATTTCTTACAATTGCATATTTTACACTCATATATGACAAAAAATGGTTTAGAATAAAATGATGTTTCCCATACCACATAAATTGTACCTGCATCATGTCAAAAAAACATCTTTGTGTATGACAAGTTTATTGAGAAGATGGATGGACGTTATGATCTGAAATAAGAGACGCAATCGCAATTCTGGAGCACTCTAGATCTAGTAACTGAATGTCACATTTTTTGACTGAAGACACCGCCTTTTAAAAATTAAACTAAAGAATAAACTTAGAAAGCTACATTAAATATTAAATGAATTGTATCTCATGCTATGAACAAGAATGTAATAGAATATAAATATAGATATGAAACTCTCTCTCTCTTATATAATATTGTATATACATATTTATAAGGAATTTCATCTAAATTGTTTCTAACAGCAAAGTACTTTGCTACATCCTACAGAATGCGAATCTTTGAATTATCTCCGATAATTTAATAAAACTTCCTTGATTCTATGCCTTAAACTTTGAAGATGCACTTACTTATTATCCATTCCTGGTCGAACTTTACTCGACTAAAGTATTTATATTCAGAAATGTTGCCAGGTGAAGGAGCCTAGAAAATATAACTATGCTATACTTACCGATGGTAAGAATCAGTTTTGAAGCGACCAATCTATATTTTTTATTATATTGTAGCTAGTGTTAAAATTGTAAACATAAACATGTTTATAAACCAGTATTTAATAATGTTTGTAAAATTAATGATCGTAATGAAATTAACGTTTAATAGGAATAAAAAACATTGATTTGTAATGAAGTCGAATCTGCATTTGTGATAATACTCATTATCACTTTTTTGCGATTAGTATATAATAAATTGTTATATTTATAAGATCTCAGTATAAAAATATCATTCTGAGACTGCGACAAGCAAATTCTATGAATTTTAATCATAACAGGCACAAAGACAGAAAAACGAAACCAATCAATCTCATAATAAATAATCAAAAACAATTTTATAAAATCAGTCGGTGTTGTGTCCTCTGATGTTTATATTTAACTTTTTCTGCATTTAACGTGTTTTATGATATTAAAAACCGATAACTGTTTGTAATAAAATATTTTCCGTGCAATGTAAAAAAATGTGTACCACAATAAGTTTTCTACTTTTGAGGATGTTCAGAGACAGTAAGTGAACGGTGATCGCAGAGAAAAACGTTCATAAAACTTTTTATTTAAAATTTATATTTGCGTATTTATTAAGATGTATATTTATATAAATATATACAAGAAGATGAACATATTTACTATAAAGTATATTTTTATTTATATTTTGATGTAGTAAATGATTTATTCACAGTTGCATTCCGGCGCAAACTGGCTGAGTTTGGAAACTTCGTAGCGCTAAGCGTCCGTTCGAGTGTCTAGTCGCTTATGTGAATAAAAAAGTTTTTCTCAAAAAGCGTTTCTCCTGATTTGTTGTCGTAGACGTTTGTTTTCCGAACGTCTCTGGATGAAAATCCATGGGGGATGAATGGGGGAGAACTAGAATCATTTAGACTCTCCCCGAAGGCGAGAGAACTTTTCCAAAGGGCGGAAAAGTTTCATCCCAGCAAATTGCACGAGAATAGCTCACCATAACAAACAGGTTGTTATTTATATGTAGCGAAAGGTACGATTAAACAAAAACACTATATATTATTCAATAGTTGAGTAAAAATAAAATATATTGTAAAAATTAGCACTCTGAAATATATTATTAAAAATCGCAAAAACTCTAATGTTGAAATGCAATTTTACAAAAAAATCTCCTCATATTGCCATTGAAATTGAAAACATATTTATAGCAGATTTATTATATTAAAATATTATTTTTAACAAATATAAATAAATGGTCAATTGTTTAGGAATTGCAGTCTTGACCCTCGAGTATAGAAAACATTATATAATATATAGCTACTGCCATAATAATCATATATTCAGAAAATATATTTTATTGGTAATATCAAATACTATTAGTGTACTGAATGACTAATCTAATATTTCAATAATAATCTACTTTTTTTTTCAAAGGAAAAAAACGGCATTTTAGTCTCATGTTAAAAACAATAAAGCGTCGCGGATGCCTGGCGGACAAATCCGATCGTGTGTGGTGAGAAAAGATACAGATTTGTCTGTCCACTGTCCGTGCTCAAAACGAACAGATCAGACACGGACAGGCAGATCCGAGCACCCGCACCTGATAGTTTGTGTATGTGTGGTGAAGCTCGGACAGATCTGTTCTGGTGTCTATCGGACATATCTGTGCGTGTATGCTTAGCTAATATGGTAAGAAATCTCTTAAAAATAAATAGTACTACGGGGTGTGTGGACCGTTCTCTGGACATAAAAATTCATGTGGGCTAGCACTTGCATGGTGCCGCGCTTACTCTCTTTTTTTTCACCTAACCATCTAATATGTAACTGTTTTCTAGAGATCAATACTAAATACTGATTTTTATTTACATTGCTTACAACGATATTACAAATTATAAAAAAACATTAAAATAACTACACAGAAGTATAAAATATTGTTCTTAAAATAGATTAATAGTTTGCATACAAATAATATAATTATTTGGCTAAGTTCATTACAAAACACACACGTTCATTTAAGCTCTTTTACTCGTGTAAAAATTGAAAAGCGTCCAGCGTTTCCTCTATCACAGCATCACATGTGTGTGTATTTGGAAGTGATTAAATTGTGAAACCAATGTTGCGATGTGAAAATTTCCAATCTAAGGACGGTTTCTTGTTGTTTATTGGAAAATTGGCGAGCGGCGCAAGGAGTGCCGAGGACGTGCAAAGACTTCTTTTCACAAAGCGAAGGAAAATTCAATAAAATAGTTCCGGCTGGCAGGAGATTGCCCGTGGATACGAGGTCATAGTAGTGGCCTATATTTCCAGCAGAAGAGATTCTATTATATTATATTATATATACCATATACTAGCCCTGGTGCAGGTGTTTTGTGCTAGCATCTTTTAACGAGTTAATTAGAAAAATATATAGGAAATAGCTCGGCAAATTGGATTTCTAAATCTATTTTTCTATTTTCTTTAGCTGATTGATGTGTATTTATGCTACGAATCCATCACTTGGGCGATGCTGTAATTGTGGACATTTGACTGTGTATGTGTAAGATATGTTTTTCATGTAAGGATATAAAATTAAATGACTATGAATCTTGATTTATTTGGTCAACTTCAGATTTTTTTTCGGTACTTAATTAAAATCTAATGTGTTGATGTAAGTTTGATACAAATAGTTTATACCACTTCTTGGCACTGTGTAGTTTATAGATAGTTTTATTAATAAACAAATATTATCACATGTGTTTCATTAATGGTACACAGTATATATGAAGTCTCTTTTATTGAATGGATTTTAAGATGCTTTCTCCTAATTTTGGACTTGCTTGTAACATCGATGTCATATGTATGCGCAGATAATGCTACCACTAGTAAATAGTGACGGAACCTCAAGGAGAAAACAAGGAGAGATAAGGAGAGAGATTTAAGTCTGATCAAAGGTATTATTCCACCCCCACTCGTTCATTTCTTTCTGCACTGTAAAGTTTTATTTATCCCAGGGCCGGCTTGGAACTCGCAACTTGTACAATTCAATTTGCGAGCACAACTCTTTTTCCATTTACCGCAGCCAATCACGAGTGCTGCCGATGCTTTCCTGGCTAAGCAAGCCTTATGCTTGTTTACAGCCAGTTTAACGAAAGAACAGAGACATGAGTTGTAAAAAGGAAAATGTGAATCGAACCAATCAAAAGCAGGAGTGCTGTGTGCGTATTGAGTTATAACAATTTCTATTGCTTCATACTGAAATCACCATGCTCAAAATAATAATATTTTTAGTATAGGATACAGTTCATATTTAATAATGAACATGAACTTTATGAAATGAAACAAATTCAAAAGCAACAAAAAACGCATTTTAAATAACGTTTTTTGGACTAACATATATATTGGACTATTGCGCAATTAACACAAATAAACCCCTAATTGATCGCCACGTTTATTTGCGCACAACAGTGCCGTAAAAAAACAATGCGAACACTACAGTACAAATAATGAATAACGACTTTTGACTAAATCCGAAAGCTCAGCGTTTGTTCTATGGCAGAACTTACTCCCGGTTTGTAGCGAACCACAAATGACCTCCAACTGTATAATATACAACAGTGTAGTATATCCAGGTACTGTTGAGCGTTGATATGATAGCATACCACAGCAGGCAGGGTTCCTGTAATACCCGAAATTAATTTCAGCCCATTTGCCGAGTGTTGTTCTTGAGACTTGGGCTAGGTAATTGATTATACGGCCGGGCGTTGTCGCCGAGATTATTGACCACATTTACCCTTGTACATATTTCAGGAACGTATGCGACGTAACTTATGGCCCTGGCGACATGACGTCGGTAAAAAGATACTTTGTTTCCGGCTTAATTAATTGGTCCTAGAGGTTTCTAGATTTTAGGTCAAAGTGTGAACTGTTGGTTTAATATTATACAGTATCTACTTGTTTGTTCGTTCGATCGTGTTCTGCGAGTGCATACGTGAGAAATGCACATACAAGCCTTGTAACTCGTTTAGCAACTCTGACATTTCCGCTAGGGATCGCCAGTATACGTCAAATTATATATAGTACATTGAGATACCTAAGTTAAGTAATATTGTGATTTAAGTATTTGCTTAGAGTAATCGTGAGGGTTAGATATTAGAAAACAAGTCCTTTCTTAGTTATTGTACCAGGCAAACATAGTCAAAAACGCCCTTCTCTAGTTGGGTGCTCATTTCAGTACATTGATTCAGGCTAGTCTCAATCTTCAACCTGGGCTGTTACGAGTTGTAGCGATGGTTGGGTCAAGTAACGCATTTTATGATATTTGCCATCACTAAGTTGAGAAAATGATTAAATTTATACTAAATGGGATAAGCAAATAATTTAAATAATTTTATCCACTGAATGAATAACTGCTTTTCTCAAACAATAAATTTGTTATATGGATTTTAAATCCTAGTTAGACTATAATTATAAGGTCGTTTATATCATTATATTATTGGGTTAACATCGTTACCCAAAATATTTTTATAATTTTTTATCGAATTTTATTTATTTAAATGTTTTTTTATTGTTGGTATTTGTAAGCTATAAGTGTTTTTTGTTAAGTTAAGTATTAAATATGTGTATTAAATATTATGTTAGAGCATTTTTATTAAAAAAAATGGTATTGGTGTTGTTACTTGACACTACCGCGCAAGCAAATGTTAATTGATTAAATATGAATAAGCTCTTCGGGTAATTAAAAAATAATAAACAGTATGAATTTTAAAATATTAACAATATTTGATCGTACTAGAATTCTATTTATTTGATTTATATTTTATAATTTTAAACATCAATGTGTCATATAAAATACGAAGCATCAATGTGAGAGTTATATTTGAAGCAAATAAAATTCCAAGATCCTTTGAATATGTATTTCCTTTGAAAAAATTGCTCTATATTTCAACATATAATGTTATAAAAAATCATACAATATTATACCTTATCGATTTACATACAAAACTTAATCTTGAGTAAAGTTATGCTATAAAAATAGGATTTTTAAAGCTTATAATCCTATTGCCTTATGCATCGACACTTTTTAATAAGATATTGTTACAAAAAATCTAGTTGTGGTTAATCTGTACCAAAAATTTTTCCTTATTTTTATTATTATATTATATGAGACGCCAAATCTTATTAAAACAAATAATATATTATTTAGTATTTAAATATCTATTTTCAATATATATCTATTAAAATACATAATAATAAAAGTTTTCATGAATAAGTTAAGTTTTAATTATTTTTCACCATTTACTGTGAAGTGGAGTGCTCGTACTGTCATTGCAGTATTTTTAATGCAATGAACGAAATGAAAAATTACACAAGCATAAAACACTGTTGTATCCCTGACCCCTCGCTGATTTCGCTCGCTTTTACGTCTTCTCTTAAATGCTCAAGATTTATTTTATTTGCGTGAAAGTCATTCAACGCTTTAACTACCATAAAAGTGAATTTAGAACTTGGGACGAACTTTAACATTTACGTTTTTTTTCTACCCATTAAAATATTTGTACAAATGTAATGCATAGATTTTATACCCACGATTAAATCTAATATTAGTTAGTAATAATTATCTATATTTATAAGTCAGTGTAGTATGAAAAGGTTAAAATAATTTAAATTTTAAAGCACAAGAGAATTTTAATTTTAGTTAGAATAAAATACATATTCAATAAAATATTCACTATTTAATTAAAATATAACTGCAGTTAGTTAAAGAAAGACATTCTTGTTATATTTACATACATGAGTTAATAGATAAGAAGTCAGTTTTTCAGAAAATGTCACAAATATAACTTTACTACACAGTAAGGTAACAAGCGTTTTTAAACCTAAAAATACCGCACTATCTTATATTTTTAAAAATAGGTTTTCCAAGGGTTTTATTAGGTAATAGAGTATAAAAATAATTTCTCTAGCTAAAAGACACTAAAGATATACACAGCAAAATTTAAATCGATCACATTCAATATAATTTATATTTATATAAGGATGGCATGAATGATATCATATTATAAATTACAAATTAATATAAGGGGAGCAGGTTAGGAGACATTTTTATAACTGATAAAATGCTGTGGTATTTTAAAAAGTTACGTAACAATATATATTTTATTTTACTTATTTTTTATTACAAATCTAACCATCGTGAATTGACAGGTTTCTCCAATGCTTCACAAAATGCATTATATTTACTGTCCCAAATCGTGACTAAAAACCACTAATATTTCTGTCACCACGCGAAGGGATGGTATTTTTTCATAAACTTTTGATGAGAATATAAAATAGTTTTAACTACGCCTTTATTTAAAAAAAAAAAGTTTTTTTCGAAAAACTTGGTTCTGAAAAACGTTGTTTTCTTAATGTCTAACGATCGATACAATTTCATAGGTTATTTCATAATAACTTATACTATGTAATTTTAATTGATGTAAATGTACTTTTTTATTGTATATGTTGGTTCTAAAACCGTATATCTTTATTTTACTCTTAGTTCCATTTAATTATTAATCAAACAATACGCTTTTTAATCATATTTAAGAATAAAATCGACATTTCCGCGCTATCCTCTTAAGATATAAGGGCAGAGACTATCTGTCTCTATAGACATGTGTATGTTTCATATCTCTCTAATACTTTATCAACTGAAAGTTATTATAACAAAAATACATGAAGTATTTAACTAAAAAATTATAAAGAAATAAGTACAATATGCAAAATTACAACCCTTAGATGTGATTTTATAAGGGCTTTGCGCAAAAAAATATAGTTTTGTATATGTGGTTGAGAGGCGCATGCGTCCGCGGCGATTTGGCGTCACGTCTCTATTTATCTCAACACCATTTCGCTTAGTCAGGTATAAAAAGTTTTATCTAAATTCACCACAGCGCTACTAACTCGTGAATGGATGCTGATTAAATACCGAAACTGTCTTCTCTGAGCCTCACCGCAGCTTCGATGTAACTTTAACCTTGACGCAACTGACGCGTAAATATACTCAGAATAAAATTAGACTAACCCCACAATCTTGGCGAAATATACTCATTCAAAAAAAAAATGAACGCGAAAAAAACACATAAATATTTTTTTTTTAAATAATATCGCGTAAAAAAAACGATTTTTTAATAATAACAGTAACGTGCTGTATACCGTTTTCAACGATCGAAAAAATTGTAACAATATGACAAGCGATCGATTAAAAAAATTTCAGTATGCTGCTATCCGCAGAGCAGTGAGGGTAATAATATTCATACTAACGTGTTTTTATCATTAAAACCAATAAAAAAGTTCTAAAAAAAAATTCTTCCCTGCGCGATTTAAAAAAAAGTGTACTCAATGTACAAAAATGTGGAAACTCCTGTTGATGGTTGGACAATCTTGGCAAATTATAGAGACTCATTCAAAGAAAAAATGAACGCGAAAAAACACGTAATATAAATACACATATATATTGTATATACATACACACACATTGTGTGTGTTTATGTGTGTATGTACATATGAATATGTATGTACATATATATACGTATGTATAATATGTTAAAATAATAGAACAAATAAAGGAAGATTCCACTGGGTATCGTCCAATGTGTTATTCTTTTCCTCTTGTTCTTATTAACTAAGAAGAAAAAATGCCTACAAAAATAACTTTTTGTTAATAGACAGAGTGTGATAATAATAATTTATTTAATTTAAGAATCTGTAAGCAAATAGCATTTTTATAAATTATCGTCATAAAAACATTTTATATTTGTTTGATAAAATGTTAAAAATATTATCTTAAATAATCTGGTAGTAGCAAACTTATAAAAGAATTATTCGGTTTTCTCAATAACCCACAAAGCAGACTAAATTAAAACAATTTCACGAATTTTATCATAGAGAAAGTATAGGACTAATAATGCTAGGTATGGACAGCTTAATCTATATTTTATCTTTTAACTGCCTGAATATATCTTGATTTAAAGGCATAAATTAATTATTTGTAGCTCTTAGCAAAGTTTTTATTAAAATAATTTATAATAATTGGATTTTAATAATAATAACGCAGTATTCTATTAAAAACTTATTGCTAAGAGCTACAAATAATTAATTAAGCAAAAAGTTTAAAATAGAATTATTAATAATAATAATCCGCAGCTTAGTAATAAGTTTTTAATAGAATATGTTTTTTAAATTTTACTTCGTAAAATATCCATATAATTTTTTTATTATAAAATTTTAATTAATATAAGTCTTATTTTATTTTTTTTAATTCATATTCTAAACTAGATTGTTATAAAGTAGAAACTTCTACATAATTTTAATGTATGTATTTTTTTTATTCATGCACTTTTATGATGCAACTTGAGAGAACATTAAACAATTTTGTATTATATGAATTTAAAGAAAGTTATAGCATATCTTTCAAATAGCTATGATTGTTTGCCTGAAGCAATCAAAAATAATATAAGCTTTGGTCAAAACTTGTTATTTAAAAGTGATACCCATAAAAATACGACTGTAAATAATTTTATATTAAAATTATTTTGTTGATGACATTGTTTGTTGAGTTAAAAGATAAAGCATCATTACTCAAAATCGTCACATTTACTTGAAGTCAAGCGGCCTATATAATATTAATTACGCCCCTAGGCCTTTCAAATATTTTACATTGTCGTAAGAGTTAAACAATAATGAGAAGACGAGAAAAAAGTTAAGTCAAATTAAACCGTGGAAGATTAATGAGTCGCTTAATGCAAAAGCGAGCAGCGCGCGAGTGCGAGTGTTCCATCAAGGGCCGCACCATAGCCACCCTTCGCCCGGGGCATCTCGTGAAAAAATAACGAGATGGCGAACAAAGATCCAGATGACAAACGATATATCCGCGGGATTTGGCGACTAAAGTACAAATTCGACGAGTCGTCAAAAGTGAGCCGGGGATTTGCATTGCTAAATGCGGCCCTTTACGGCCCTCGGCCGGATTAAAGCGCTCAAGAAATTTCATTACGTCAAACGAGACGCGACGATATGTTCATCCAAGAAGGAATATAGTCGCAATCTGGTACTCTCGTCAAATCTTGAGCCACTGGCTGAACTAAACTCATTTGGTACATTATATATACAAGATGCTGAGGTTTGCTGTTGCTCGCACCGTATCTGGGCCTATCTAATTTTGCGATGTTTGATATACATATATATACACAAAAAAATATCTACTTTGTTATACTTCATTTAAAGTGTATTTGTAATATTAAATTGCTGCTATATTGAACATTACGAGCATTCATATTTGATTGACGACTTCATCACTACATTAACAATACGTTTATTTTTCCACAGTATTTGCAGTTTATACACCTCCAAATATGTTTTTGTTTGATGACTCTGCATGTCACTTTAAAACCATTACACATGTAAAATAATCAGTAATCCAATTAGTTGTTCACGTAAACGGTTAAGTAAATATGGTACATACAAACCCAAGCTGCTAAAGAACACTAAAATTAAAAGGCTAAGATTAGATAAAGTGAGATTTTCTGAGGTTGCAAAATTTCACATAAGCCGTAGCTTTTAGAAAAAAATTGAATACTGTAACAGGTTCAACAACAGTAAGACTAAATAGTTAAAGATTAAATAATGTAGCGTTCTTACGAGTCTAACTATATTTCAGTAGCTTTTGTACACATTTTTGCTGCAGATTATATTTTTAACTTCTATTACAAGGTTTTTAAATATCTTGCTGGTTTACACATATTCTATCTGTTTTTAAGCAACGCAAGTATGTTTATTTGCAACTCAGTTTATTAAATTAAACTTTAAAAAAACTTTATTTCAGAAAAATATATCAGTACACAAATTATTTCATTATAGTATAGGTATACCATAAAATATTCATGAATAACGATGTGCGTTTCTTACTCTAAAACACTTTTTTAATGCGTTTTTATTGTTGTTACCCCATAATTCAGGCGTTTCATATCTATGTTAAGATAATGAGTGATAGCGAGTGTCGTAAACCCTTAGTTTATGATCGCTTCCGAATCGCATGCGCGGTGCGTATAAAATTTATTGAAATAATAAAATTTCCGTGAAAACCCACGCCGCACTTATTTAAGATCCGATCGTGCCTTTCCGCGTTTTCGCCCCGACCGTAAAACGAATTGTGTTTATAACGGGGGTGCCCAAATTTGGCAACCCTATTTATAGTATTTTGATATGCCGCCGACAAAGACGGGCAAACCGCCGTAAAACCAATATTGAAGTTTGAACCGTCATCCATTGTTTTACGGATGATGAAGTTGGTCCAAAATTTAAAGATTAATCTAGTATATTTTGTTATTCAAGTTTGCTAAAGATAATGGATATTTACATGTTTATAACTCATGTATAAAGTACTAGTAAAACCTGGAAATTTTACTTTTTAATAACAGTTTTTTCGAAAAAAAAAAATATCTTGATTGTATCGAACCTTATAAGGGCATTTAACAAAAAAGCTTGTCTTATAATACGAAATGTATATAAAAACACTACCTAAACAGTTGAGAGCAGCTAATTACCTTTTATTTTATACTAATCTGCAAAAAATTGTGATATTTTTAAAAAGTCTAAATCACCAATAAATTAGAATTGTATAATTACATATAAATTACATATCAAGTGTCAGATAATAACATCGGTTTTCACCCTGAAGTATTGGTCAAACAATCAAGAGAAGTATATAGTAATATAGTGTACATATTTTTTAACTGGAAATGGATCATTACCAGCGTTCCCACTGCGACGGCGCCGACACAAATTTATTGCTTTAGACGTGAATTTTTGACCCCTGAGAAGGGATAATTATTTTTTCGCTCTCCTATTGGCCAAAATTCGGTTTGAATATAACTTGATCAGCCCTCTCTTCATAGTAATATCAGTAAGGATAGTTATCATATTTTTAAAACATAGTGTAATATCGAAATGCAGACAAACTATGAAGCAATATGTGTTTGTACTTTTTCTTCCGCTAAGTATGTATGTTGGACTTGACCTAATGAAAGTTCTTAAATTATAATTAGTTTTAAAACTTTATTTATGGTAAGTTTTGGTTTGAACAGCAAATGGACGTTTCGCAGCTGTTAAATTGCGTTTCATGGACATATTAGAGTAGCATATTAGCGCCTAACAATTAAATTACATTTTTGCTAGTAAAAATATTTATCCATTGGTAAAATTGTATTTGGATTTTATTAGTAAAAATATATCTTAACTCGGTAGTCCTGGATATACGACTACGTATCATCGTCAAATATGACTTCATAAATTAAAATATTAAGATTAACACTTTTGTTAATTTCGAGATAAAAATTCGCACTTTTATTGTTAAATTACGAGCCTATATAAATATTTATTTAAAATTAAAATCATATTTTAATTGAATTTTTAAAAAAAAAATGAACGCTAAATAAACCTTTAAGCATCAGAAGGCAATATATCTATTTCAAGTGCTTAAATAATTCTTGATATCGATAATTTACGTCACTTGAACCAAGATGGTAACATGACTCCGTCAGAAGAACGATTATTGATTAATTTACAAAGCTGACATTTACAACAAAAATGTCATGACTTGTTGAACAAAAGAGTCAACAAAAACGTGACTCGAATTCGGTTTTTTTTGTAATTTCGTTAAAAATCAGCGCTCACAAAATCAAGCTTAATGAAGCAAAAATAGGATCACGTCCGCAAACAATGTCAAAAAAAGGATTTAATGTGAAAAATATATAAATAAAACGAAAATGTTAACGAATGTTTTAAATTCATATACATGTACCGTGCACCTTTATTGAAAAAAAAATATATTTAAACGTTTTCTATTTATGTCAGAGATTTCAGCCGTTTGTTTAATTTACAAATGTATGTTGTGAATTTATTTATTATTATTGTGAGCTTAACAATAATATAAAGAAGTAATTGTATAGACGTCGAATACTTGGGTCGAACACTTAAACTCCCAATTTAAAATTGAATTATTAAATTTTGTGCTTGCTATCATTGCGGCCTATATACGATTATTCAATGTATAAAATGCGCTTACTACATAAAATAAAATTTTAATATGAAAAGAATTAATCAAACTCATCTAAACATATACCTATCTGGTGTTGAGAAATAATTTGTTTTCTAGATTGCAAGCTATTCAAAATTATGCTGTATAAATAATATGTAATTCAAATTTTTATACATATCTAAGTAAATCATTATAGGCAGCAAATATCAGCAATTTAAACATATTTTGTAGTATTTCATATATTAAAGACTTTCATAAAAAAACCTTAAATTTATATATGTATAAACACAAAATGTCAAAGCACATATTACTTCAGAGGGTTAAGAATATATGTTATTGCTTTCAGATATTCAGTGAAAAAAAATTAAATTAGCCCTTAGTCTATTGTTTTTATTTTTTATTTTATTTAAATTTCCAGAGGCTACTACAAACGTTTTATTTTATTTTGTATTATATTATAGAAAATAACACAATTGTAACCATTAAAATATAATATAATAAGCAAGTAGCATGTATGTATTTCTTAGTTTATTTGTAATAAATAAAAGTAATAATATTCATAATAAAATAAACGTTTAAAAAAATACGAACTTTCACTCAGACTATGCCAAATAACTAATAATTAAATATTATTTACCAATACATAATTTTGCTTTACGATATTTATTTATAAGTAATTAAATAAAAAATCCAATATTATTTCATATTATATTTAATATATAATATGTATAAATGATATTAAATTTACCTGTAATAATTATAGAACTTTATTTATAATATGCATTTAACAACAGAATTTATAATGTAGATATATATTATTTGATAAGCTTAGTTGATTTATTTATTTTCAGCTTAAAATTATTTTAATGTCTCGTAATACATAGTGTATTTATTACTTGATTGTAATTATAACTTTACTTTATTACAAATTAATGTTGTTGTACATTTAAAATTTATCAAAGTACATATAGTACCTCATAAATTTAATTTAAACCTTATTTAATCATAATTAGCTTGGAGTGAGCCTTGGAAAATCCAACAATGTTATTCACTTTGATTAATTATAGATCACGCGGTGTAATATTTTTTTATTCAAAGCAGTTGCGGTCAACTTGCATTCCTTTTACTGCCAAGTTTATAAAATTTTAATAGCTTAGCATGTTTCATAGATAGGTATTTTAATATACTTGACGAGTCCAGGCTTCGCATTCAATTCTTACGGTTCGTCGCTGTACTGGCAACGCTAAGAACCATCTTCACACCAAAGTGCAAATATCTCTTTAATGTAAAAAGGCTGTATAGAAATAAATTAATATTATACTTATACTGTAATTATTATAATACAAAATTTTATAATAAATTAAATAATTAAAATTAGAATAAATATATAAAATCACTGTTTTAAGTTGGCTCATTGTAAAAATAATCGACTCGGCACGCGATATTAATATTAAACATTTTAATTGTGGCCTTTTGGGGCGGTCAATTTGCTTTCGCGTTTTGGGCATGTAATGTTGATATCGTGTGACGTCACACGCGACGTACAGCTATAAATTTTATGCGTGATAAAAAATCGCATAATAATCGCATAAATAGCAAAGTATAAATTATCACATGGTGGGCACGCTCAGGAATTAATTAATAACATGCTTAACCAGCGTATGTCAAGTTATATATATTCAAAAATAAATTTATAGGCGATGTAGTAAGTGACTGTTAATGCTTCAGCTTCAGTATGGATATTTATATAAAAAGTTTTAAGTTAGAAACAAAATATTAAGTTTAAATTGCATTTACTAATAAATAAACAGTAACTTTATCAAGGTTAAAAAAATGTCTATACACAAAACATTGCTAGGAACGACGTCTTGTTGAGCAAAACCATCATGATATCTAATAAAAGCAGTGAGATGATTTTAGATACCGTATAAATCATAAGCTATATCATACGGATCTCTTTTATATAACTTACAGGCATTAAAAGTTATATTTGTATAAATAGTTTACTAGTATTAAAAATGTTAATTTGCCATAAGCTTTTATCCGAATATTTATAGATGTGCAGTAAAGAAATATATGAATTTTTGAGCTACAAAAATGAATATCACATTAAAAGTATTATAAAATGTAGCTGTTATACTCTACTTTAAATTGCGTACAAATGAGTAATATAGAAAGAGGAGGGTGTTATATATTTTATTTATTTATTTAGCTTAATAGCTAATCTTTACATCTAACAAATTTAGTAAACATATATAAAATATATAAAAAATACATAACAGAAAGAAAAAATATACAATAATAAAGACTTAATATTATAATATTTTATTTCTATATGTACGAAGGTGTTTTTTTATTCCATTTATAAAACCCGTTATATTTTTGCTGTTTCGGATTTCTCTTGGAAGACTATTATATAAATTAAAACCTCCGTACATAATTCCCCTAGCCGTACTCGTTTTCTTATACTTAACTATCTTTAAATTTTCTCTATTTCTAGTATTATATTTATGTACATCTTTATTTCTTATTAAATACTTATTAAAATAGTGTGGTAACATATTCTTTTCTAACTTATATATAAATACTAAAACATTCATACTCAATATTTCTTGAACATTCAACCATTCTAATCTATCAATCATACTTTTACAATTAGTTAATCTATTTTTATTTAAGATTACTCTCATTGCCCTATTTTGTAATTTTTGCAACATTTGTTTATCTAATTTATTCAACATATTTAATAGTGTTGCACAATAATTAAAATGGGGCAATATTATACTATTGTAAATTAATTTTTTTGTATTTATACTTAATATATTTCTTAATCTAGATAATAAACCTATTTTTCTACTAATTTTTTTTAATATGTAATTACAATGTTCTTTAAAGTTTAATTTTGTATCAACAATTACTCCTAAATATTTTATATTATCCACTATTTCTATATTAGAGTTATTTATTACTATTTTGGTACTATCATCTAACACATTTTTATAATTAATAAACATACATTTAGTTTTATTCTCATTTAATTTAAGTACATTATTCTTTAACCATATCTCTAACACACCTAATTCATCATTCAAATTACTCACAACTTCTTCAATGTTATCACCCATGCAATAGATCAATGTGTCATCCGCAAATAGATGAACTTTACATTTTCTTACGTTATTAACTATATCATTCATATATAAAACAAACAACAATGGTCCCAATTTAGACCCTTGTGGTACTCCATAATACACTAACCTCTCTTCAGAACATACATTATTTATCTTAACTTTTTGTTTTCTTTTATATAAGTAATTATTAAACCATCTCAAATATATACATCTCAAATATATGGCTGCGGTAAATTACTAATACCAAAATTCTTATCGAAGTGAAATATTTACTTGAGCTGCCGTTTGCGCTCGTAAACCGGATGCTTTAACGCGGCGAATTTCTCGCGACTGTGTTTAAATTGAAATTTGAATATGACGTGTAGCGTTACTGTAAGCAATCTTAGTAACTCGAGAAGAATCTATGCGACACATGAGGCTGAAAATTTATGCGAATCGCAAAGTAATAAAATTTTTCACCCTTTTTACATTAATAACGAAAAAGTGCACCTTAGAAATTCTAAAAATAAAGAAAGTTTATAAAAAGAAAATAGAGAAATTGTATTAATTGCATACAATACACTATATAAATTTCCAGTGTATATAAATAGTTTGCTATTCAACGTCTGAGGTAATGTAACTAAAATCATA
This sequence comes from Plectrocnemia conspersa, assembly GCF_051122295.1. Taxonomy (NCBI): domain Eukaryota; kingdom Metazoa; phylum Arthropoda; class Insecta; order Trichoptera; family Polycentropodidae; genus Plectrocnemia; species Plectrocnemia conspersa. Next base: position 18,741,002 of record NW_028277173.1, read on the forward strand.
AATTCCGAGGAGCAGCTGCAACAAAAGAAAAATAGTATTGAACAAGAGAACTGTTTGATCTCAACCATTTGTATCGCCGTACATGTACGGCGGTCGATTTTTTTAATGTTTTGAGGTTTCTTGTATATATTTACATATAAATGAATAAATAATAAATAAAAATCATAATATTTATGTAATCTTTTTTAAATTTAATTTAATGTAAATGATTTTTATAAAAAATAATTACAATAAAATACAGAGTACGTAAATGAATTTTACAAAAAATATGTTATTGAGTATCTCAGAATTGATAATATATGCCGAAAAATATATAAAAAATATATAAAATAAAATATCAAAATTTATTATTAGAAAAGTTTTAATACTAATACAGAAAAGTAGTAAAATAAATCAAAAAAATTATACGTTGAGAAACACTGTTTTAAAAACTAATTTATAGCACTAAATTTATTTTATTTAGCACAAAATTTTATAAAAATAAAATAATTCCTTATAACATTCCATACTGATCTATACATACGAAACATACGCCATTAAAAGTTTCAAAGAACGAGCCCAAATAATTAAATAGGATGTGTTAATGTTTTATTCTCAGAAAAAGGCTAGCACGTGCAAGCATTTGCTTTGAATACGTAAAGGTGTTCTGATGCTTAATTCCAAATATATAAAACATATTTAATTTTAAATGTACTTGATTTAAACTAAACCTTTAAGCAATCGCCCCTAAGATGAGTAATTTTTATGTAGTTTATTGTTACTTTCAGGACAAGAGCTTCAATTATTAAAAAAGTTGATAAAATGCGGGTGGGTTCATTGGAATTTCCGTCGAATTAATTGATAAAAACCCTGACCTTAACCAGGGAGATTAATTTCAGATTCCGATTTAAACAGATAATATATAATGGTAAAACTCTGAGATTTGCCAAGGCAGGAAGATTAACTAAAACCAACGAGTACTTTTTGTTAAAGTGAATTATTGGTATAAATGGTTTGCTGTGAGACCTTTAAGGAAGATTTGACAAGTCAAAGGTATCGTTGGGCTCTAGAGGTTAGGCATTCGTTCCGAAAAAAAAATTTCATCCACTCTGGTCGACAATTCAAGATTCGCTGCTTAAGGGCGTGGGTCAAAATCATCGATACCCCTCCCCTGGTCCTTGGCAAATGTGGGAGGTTTCTTGTAACCAAAATATACACTCAGTAAAATTGATATATATATATATATATATATATATATATATATATATATATATATATATATATATATATATATATATATAAATAAACTCTTTTGAAAAAACTATTAAAATGTGGTTCTGAAAATCTTATTTGGCAAATTGTTGCCACAGAACAATCAGGTCTGAAACTGTATCAATAGAGGAATAAAAATACTAGATAATATTGTTTAAACATATTATAGAAGTATTGATTCCACTAATATATTTTTCTTGAGATTTTATTATTTTTGCTAACATAGTAAATTATCTTAAAGTAAACTATTTAAAATGGTAATTTAACCTGCGATGCTAAAAGTATTTTTAAGCCCTGTTAGGACAAAGCACCTTTACATATTTCCTTCCCACATATCCAATCAACAAATAAAGTGTAAATGGCATCTGGAAACCATTACACGTATTCTAAGAAAACTCGTTGATATTGGTATTCGTGTTATTATCCCCAGTGCCGAAGAAAAAGATTATAAAGAAGACGAGGGTTAAAAACTTATTACAGATTTTGAATCAGTAATCTTACATATAAATTTAATTATTTTCTCCTTGTGATAATAAAATTGTTATACATCGTAAATAAAAATATTAATACAAACTAATCAGTTTTCTAGACTTTTTCTTTACGGTTACTAAAAAACCATGATGATAATATTAGTTAAATTTGAATAGTCCATTAAATAAAAATCTAAAGGTTCGAACGTTTATTTATATTTTTTATTATACCACAATGTGTAAAAGATTATAAATATTGACGGCAGTTTGATGGCAGCAATATGACATATCGTTATATTTTCTAAGCCACTAGTTTGGTTTAACAAGCGTTTAAACTAGCAAAATGGCAATCGTACCTGCGTGAACTTAACCCTTAACTCCAGGTGTTGGAGCGTCCTATTGATTCGTACGGCTAGTTAATAATTATCACCGACAAATTTAATAGCTAGCAAACTCCACTTACTAACTATTAAATTTGCTTTTGAACGCAGTTTGTAATTATGAGTAATCTTAGAAGCCCATTGAAGACCATTATAGTAAATCTATTGATGATAATGGTTCACGAGCTAAATAATTCATTTCCACAAGTTAGTCCATGAAAAGGCGTTATTTACGATTGGCTAGTAAAATTATGTTACCTTAAAAACTATATATTAAAACTCTTAAAGCTAAAAATAATAATTATAATTATATATTGTAATGTTTTTTTTATAATATATTAATACCGGTATTACCGCGTTAGTGTGGTTGTGTTTTAAATATATTTCTAAAGAGACGAATGCTTTTTTGCTACATTTTAAACATTGTAAGTTAAAGTTTATATTAAATTTAACTCATAATTGCTAAAACTTTCTTTATACGAGCTTTAACTCGGCTCGCGTGCTAACTAGGCAATTTAATGATAATACACGATTAGACCCACGCGCGTACGCTTCTACTTTTAATGCGTCACTTAACCGAAATTTCACCATAAAAAACGTTAATGTCGATTTCACAGAATCCGATCCGACCGAAATGCCAGGAAACGAAACAAAGGGAACAAGTAAAGCAATCTTAAGAAACCCGATCCGTATTATTATTAGAAGCTTTTGCTATTATTAGAACGAAGCGTGTGCGTGTGTGTCGCAGTTTTGGATTTCGTGCCGGGAATGATTACAAATCGCACCAAGGTTTACAATCACTAATTAGAATCGTTTATCACGACTTCAACACTTGTTGTCGCTACCACGTCGATGTGTCAATTTTTTTATTAGGTGAAACTGTTTTGATATGCTTATGATATAAATTAAAACATGTCATAACAGTTTATTATACAAAAAAATATATGGTTTATTAAAAAAAATAAAACATTAAATTGAGCAGCGGAGTCGTATTTGCAAGTCTTGAGAGTACGTCGAGTAGTCGTCGATGATTCGATTGGTGATTATCGTCCGTCGAGTGATTTGTGTGATTTCCGATGTTTATCAGAACTGCTTAAAGCATATAAATTGTAATATAGAAAGCATAGGCTTATCAATTTAAATTTTGATTTGTCACACGTTTTCGAATGCTTCCCAGAAAATCCATTTTTAACGCACTTTATTTAAGCTTGAGCTTTCATTGAAGGCATCTCAATGCACCGCCATTTGCAAAGCTACCGTCATTGCCTGGGCGACCCATATCGAAGACTCCACCGCAGGGGGCTTGACGTCGAGCTTTCATCCTTAGCCGGCCGAGCCACTTAGAACTTTTTTCGGAGAGGAAAAATCCATAAAGCGAAGCCATTCTTTGAGGGTTATTCAGTAGTAGTATTATTTGTTAAATTGAATCAATGCATAGCTTAAATTAGGTTAGATCTACCAGCAACCTAAGATATCAAAAATATTTGATTTCTGCCTTTTGAGAGGACAATTTAGATTTTTTTTCTACAAAGTGATACGTTCTTTGACAAATAAAGCGTTGACATTTATTTAGATAGTAATAATAATATGAAGAATATACTATATATCTAGATACTATGAATTTTATATGATGATATATAACAAAATAAATAAAGTTCAGGGTTAAATTTGACGTGACTATAGTTTATCACACATGGTTTATCTCGCGTTTGACGCGAGTTAACTGCTAGCGTCTGAATGTTATCACTTTATAACTATCAAGTAAAAGTTTGAGCTGAGTCGTACATATGAATGAGGAACAATACTTAAATTAAAAGCCTTAAAACGGATGATTTTATGTGTCGTTGTATATAAAACTCGCATTTTTATTAAAAATTGTATTAAATTTTTGTGTATTTAACGTCTGGCGGTATTCATGCTAGTATAGTAAAAGTATTATTAATTTATTATAATTTATATTCTGTATAACAGGGATATTTTACATTTGATTGGTCACCATTTAGTATCGCAAAATCATGATTATCTGTACTAAATCTCGTGTTATAATACTAACATTTTCACATTTTTTATCTATATTAAATGCCTAACTATTATATTCCAAGAACGTAGAATATAAAAACATATATGAAATATTGCTTTTCATATAGATAGAACATGTGGAAATATCAAAATTAAAACACGAGATTTAGTAAAGATAGTAATGATTTTGCCATACTAAATAGTGACAAATCAAATGTAATATTGCCCTATTATATTAATATAAATTATTAATACCTGTAGCATGAATTTTAAAAACTTACTACAGTACTCGTACATAAAGTTTATTATTCCTTAATATTTTGTACTTCTAATCAACTATGTAATTAAGAAAGTAATTAACCTTCAAAGCTCAAAAGATCATAATAAAATGTCAGTTTAAATGTTATGTTACTAATTATTTTATTAGAACACTTTGAACAGCAAAATTTTCTTATTTTTCTTTTAAATTTGGCTATCGTAAAACTCGTGCTTTAGCGTTATATTAAAAATTCGACTCTTCATTATGCAAATTGAAACACTCAAGTTTTTATAATTTTTAATTTACATGTACATTTTGTATGAATGGTAATGTCGTTAATTAGTTAAAGCAAAGTTGTGACTCAAAAATAATATTTAATAATAATTACTCCTAATGTGCTTAAAAGAAAAACAATAAGATAAAAGCTTAAAATAATTTTTCACCTCATCTCTTGTCTTGCATGCGAGTTCTTTTATAACTTTTTCAATTAAGGCATCCGCGATATTTCCCTTTGTCCCGACCGTTCACCGTAAATAATTTTCTGAGCGCGAGGGCCACGACCAAATTTTCCCATTAACCGCATCATTTTTCACGCAGAAATTGCCTACCTGTTACGTATGCTCCACTTATCCCCGAACGAGATAAACTCAAATTTATGTTACTTATTAGCGAGATCAAACAGTTTAAAATAATTTAAGCGGTAGTTTAATTTTTCAAATTGCAATTAGAAGATGTCCGGAAACTTTGCCTATAAAGATTTTTCTTTAGCTGTACCAATCATGATGCCTCATATTTCATAAGCGTTTCGTAAATGACAATAATCAGCAATTAAAACGGTGTTATTGATACACATAGAGCCTATTTGGCAGGTAAGTTTGTAAAATTAATTCGATATTAGATCGAAAATTGTATTTTTAAATTTGTTCAATGATAAAATAATATCTATTTGGTTTTCTTTTGCTGATTTCTTTTTGCACTATTTATGATGTAACATAAGTCAGTAGACTAATATCTAGTGATTTGAATGTGTTCTCCAGATGGTTTTCTGTTCACTTATGGTTTCATTTAAAAATTATAAAGGTGATTTTGATGTTAAAAATCTAATGCTCCATTGTGTCTAATATCTGTTGAACTGACTAGAACTCAGACGAAAGCTACATATTTGGTACACCATCTTGGTTGTTTAAAGATTTAAATTCATTAAAAAAGTCGTAATATTTTATTTAGCTACACATTTGAATATTTGAATGCATCGTCGGCATGGGTACGCACCAGAAAATTAATTTTGCCATAAGAACAGAGAAAGTCGTTCTGAGAATATTCACAATATTCTCAAAGCGGGCGTTCCATCTTTATCTTACTCTCTATTCTCTCATTTTCGTCTGATATAAAAATGAATTTATATTTAACTTTATATTATATAAGCTGTAATGTGAGCGCTCGAGAGTTTGAAAAATGTTGCGATGAGATGAATCTTGTTTTTGTTTTTTAATATTAAAAAAATATAAATATATATTTTTAAAACTTTGCTGTAAAATCGTGTACATGCGTACATATATGTACATTTTTAATTACACATACGTATGTGAGCACATAATTTATTCATTGAACCGAAAACAGCATGTATCGTATCAGTTAAAATCAGTTTGAAAGCTAACCGCACGATCGTCCGGTAAATCAGTTCAAATTTATAACAAAACATAGAGGAAATAATAATTAAATAAATTATTTGTATGTTTAAATAAATTTTTGCAATAACTTTGACTGAAAATTGATTGTTTTTTTTATTACAACGTAAAATTTAAACATGTATATTACTTCATCATTATCTTTATTGCCCCGACATAGGTCTTCCCTATTCCAAGGATGTTCCTCATATTGGAGAGCCCGGGCTCCGGCTTTATTATCCGTTTTGTAATCCGTTTTTGGTTCAGATAGATAGGTAATTAATAGCATAATATAATGTAAGAAGATAATAAAACTTAGGAATCGGCGACATCTATACATATTTAATTATAAATTATTATGTGTACTATTATTTATAATCAATAGATGGCACTCTTTTTTTTAAATCGCATTTTTATAATTGAAAAATCGAGTCAAAAACTACGCTATTTTGACCTTTAGTTCACTCCATTTGCCTAAACTAATAAATAATTTATATCATATTTGTTATAAAATATAACATCTCCAAAATAAAAACATGCTTCTGAACAATATCTGAGAGATACATATTTTTAAATATCTTATAGTATGTTGCGACATATTTAGATCAGGTTCTTTTATTATTATCATATATATTTTATTATTATCTTACGGTATTGAATTCTTGATAAATATTTAAAAATCGATTTTTCTTCCCACAGTTTGACAACTTTCGCTTGCATATCGCAGCAGCCGTGAACGCTCTGCAGCGGAAGAATGAACAGGAGCCCCGAGCAACGTCTGGATAACTGATTTTTATAAGAGAACATCAAGCGAAACGACTCCCTAATACTACCCCGGAGGTAAACAAGGAATAAATATAAAGAGAACGCCATCGTCCCACCCACTCCATCGAAACTCAGGCGCCGTTTCCATTAAAGATTCTTTAAATAATTTAATTTTCGAGAATAAGTCATTACAGTTGACGACATGTTACGCGTTCGTTCGTTTAATTAAAGCAGCCAAAAACAGAAATTCATGGAGGCAGAGATGTTAATTTCGAGAAAGACGGTGCCTAAAGGCGAAAAAATTACACAGGTAGCAAACACAGCGAGATTACTATGTTAAATTTAAACTAAGAGAAAAAAGCACATGGAATATACCTTATTATTCATAGAAATTTATAGGGGCTTAAATCGAGACCATTTTGGTAATTTCCTGTTCTTTTGGAATAGATAGGCAGTTCTCTTAAGTTTAAATTCCTTTAAAACTGCAATTAATTTATATTTTTTATTTATAATTTTATTATAACTGTAATTAAAAATACACATTTTAAACAATATTTAAATAATATAAAAATACATACTAATATCAATTTTTATTTGTGCAGAGATATTGTTACCGTGCATATTAATAGATAATTTTTAAATTTTTACACAGAATACTTTATTTTAATTTAAGTATACATTATAACTAAGTATATATATAGTACACAGAAAGAACCCTAAATAAACATTTTACACGTATACAGTTGTCATAAGAGTGCATTTAAATGTTAACGTTCTCATTGGAACTCCTAATAAATCCTCTAAAGAGGACCTCGATCTGTGGAGGTAACTTTAAAAGCTGCCATATCGGTGAGGGTGCCGTTAAAGTCCCTGCGGAAGATACTTTAAATAGGGTGGAGTCTTCACTGGGGTGAGCCGGTTAAGGTCAAGCGCTTGGCGATACTATGAAGTCTGCAATGGTGGCTCCGCAAACAAACTATTTACAGAAGCTCTGGCGTCAGGCTCTACAAGATCAACTGGCATGACTTATTACTGTTTCTAAGAAACACTCAAAAACGTGTTTCATGACCAAAAAATGTATTTTTAATAGGTCTAATTATCTTTTTAAATTTAACCTTAAAACAGTTTTAGCAACTCATGCATATTAGTCAAGTTAAGAGTTGTTTTTCCTTGTATTGATATATATACTATGTCTATGTAAAATATTAGTATTTTTATTATTTTGAGAAACCTTTAATAACAAGCTAATGCACATTGCTTAACCCGCCGTTGGTCGCGCGAGTGTTGCATACGCCGTTGGTCGCGCCTGAGCGAATAGCCGCCTCTCAGTTTTTTCTGTTTTCAAGTTTAAATATTGCATATTTATTTATTTTTTTATTTTTGGTTTATTTTAGTGTTGTATATATAAAATAAATAAATTCTTTACAACTTTTATTTGTATAACGAAAGCAGAAAAATAAAATAATAAATATTTTAAAAGTAAAATATAATTTTTTTAGATATATGCCTAAAACTTTAAAAATAACATGAAAAAATATATATTATTTTTAATCTTGATTACTTGAATACTTAGTTATGCAATCTGGACATAATGCCGATGAATGTTCTTTGCATATTGGGCTATAGCACATGTGGCATTTGATGGTGATTTTGCGATTTTTTTCCTAGGGCAAAAATTACATTTTGGACGATTCTATTCACTTGGTTCTGGGTGATGAATTATCGTAGTGTCAGGTTTCTCTCCTAAATACTGATATATTTTTATTTGCAAATTTTGCGATAAATTTGTTTAATTTTTTTAATTATCTAAAGAATCGAAAAAAAAATTCAAAAAAGTTTGTTTATACTATGTATCAAAAGAGTTAAATAAAATATATTCATAAAATAAATGAAAAACATAATAATAACAACAAAAAAGTAAATAATAATAAAAAGAAACTACCAAAAAATAAAATTTCCAGCACGAATCTAACCCGCGTAAATAACGTTCTCTCTCGATCCTTGATATAACACAACTAATACGCAAAACCAAATGTATATCAAATTAGTAAACACGTGTTTGAGCCTGCAATATTGAAGAAAACATAATTCTTGAAAAGTAGAGGGACCCGCAAGTTAATATGTTTCATACAAAAAAAACGGCATCCAAAAAACCGATAGGGTGAGCGCTGCGCCGCCGTGCGACCAACGGCGGGTTAACAACAACATAGTACTTCCTTATCTTCAATATAGTATATAAGCGCAAAAATACTCATAATCTTGATCGACCATTTAAAAGTCAATACAACTAACAACTTTACTATTCTAATACTTTGCTTCCATCTTAGAACAGACACGAGTACCGAACATCATTAGTGAGTGGCTTGTCAATTTAATTAATACGCTATTGTCTCATCAGTGACTCGCGTTGTTGTTTCGTCTACTATTTTTTTTATTCAATATGTAAAGAATAATAAACTAGCCATTATTACCTGTATTACTAGTTTTGTTAATTGTTTTTTTTAGGAATAGATACTGGTGTTTAATGTAAAATAACAGGCCACTCACTAATATGCGGATTATGCCATTGGCATTTCAAGGGTTAAGAAAATAGAAAAGGTAGGCGTTTTTCAATTCACGTTAAACCCGATTTTCGGAAGAAGTACGTGATTTAAAAACAGTGCACTAAACTACACGCATGTTTAATTAAAAACATTATTTTGGTCATATAAATAACCAATTTAAAAATAGTTTGTTTAACACCTTTATTTTCTAATTAAATAAAAAGTTTATACTTCATGGTTTCACGCTTCCAATTCAACGTATTTTTTTATTTATTCAAGTAGCTAAGGTAGTTATTTTCACAGGGAATGCTTATCTTTAACCAGCGTGTCAGATATTAAAATTCACAAATGCCTATAAAAGTTGACTTTAAGGCTTATTTTTGTTTGCGTGTTTAAGTATTTTCAGAGGTATTAAACGTATAAATAAAACAATAACACAGATTAAAAGTTAGTTTACCAAAAAAAAAACAATATAATTACGAATAATATCTAACTTAAATTTCAAAGTTACAGATAAACTTTGTAATTCGTAAAGTTAGTTTACAAATTATAGCCCAGTTTAGTTTGAGCTTTAATATTCTAGAGATACTAGGTATATTTAAAACGGCAATTATATTTTTATGTCATATTTGAAGAAAGCCAATTTTATAATGTATGGAATCAAAATTATTTGAAAACTTAATTTTTATTATACTGTCAAATTCAGGAAAGATCATATTTATTTCTGATTAGGATTGAAATTCAATTTAAAATTATGGGTATTTTTTTAGAATGTCTTTTTCTATCCTAATTGCAAATTAAGAACTATGAAAATTAATTCAACTTCCATATTTTCTTATAATACATAAAAATAATTTCGTAGTTTAAGAAAATCTTAGTTCTTAAAATTTAAAATGCCTATTAGTTCTGATGATAAAAAAAATACAGCACCTGTTACTAATATTTAAAATAAATAATGCAATAATAAATATCTATACAAGTATTTTAAAATAGGCATACACACGTTTAATACTATAGATGATTTATTTATTTATTGATTTAAATACAGGTCGAAGAGCATTTTAACAATTGTAGAATTTTTTTAAATTTTCTAGCCATTCAATATCACTTATTAAACTTCAAGAAAGACGTAATGTTTATTTCTTAATCTCATCAGACACGCAGAGACGGAGATGAAATTTTATTGTCTAAATTATATTTTATGAAGATTAAACCTTTTCAGTTTATGCGCGAGTGACGTTAAAAATACGTTGAAATTGAAGCAGTCAGAGAGCGTGAAAGAAGACAAAGGGACGGCGACGACTACCAAGGCAACACTCGAGCGTCGAGAGGTTTCCCCTTATAATCCGAATGCGTTCTGCGCCGGGAAATGAGCTTTTACAATCGCCAAAGCTCAAAGCTCTGCCGCGAGTAAACGACACCTAGCGGAAATTGCCTCTCGGTGTGTGAGTGACGGAAACAGCGCAAGAATCGCAGCACAAGAATAACACACGTGGACGTACACGTGAAAGGTAACAAAACGCGAATTGAACGCTGTTAGTCGATATGGGAATTATAAATGTACACATTATGAATTCTGTTTTCATTTCAACGGGCTTCGTTCCGTTTACTTCTCAAAGAAGAATGACAGAGCGTTGCTCTACTTTGATAGCGTTGCTCTACTTTAATATGTGGGTGCTAGACAACGATATATCCTTGTTCATAATAGCATTAAACGATTGTTGTTGAAGTTATGATGCTTGAAAAGAAAATTGAATCTGGGAACTTGATAATCCAATTCAGATACTCTACTATTTGTAACACTTATTATCAAATTACAGTGTATTATTTTATTAAAAAAAGTGGCGTCAAACTAAATTGAGCTAATTTTCATTTAAATCGAATAAAATACTATTCAAATAACTCATGTTAAATTATTATTAAAATATCGTAATATTATTAACTTGATAATATATATCGAGTTCATCCCCTATATTGGCGATAAACTTGATAGGTACAATAAGAAAAACATATGTTTATATGAAAAAAACCATGATATAGAGCTCATCTTTAAATATTATCAGTTTACTTATACACAATAATTTTTATCAATAAATCGAAAGAATATACATAAGTAATAAAGATTAAAAAAATGATCTGCACAAAGATATTTTTAAGTTAGTAGAACTAGTACCTATTTAGTGATATAACAAGTACCTATTTAAAAAGTTGTTTTTTTTGCTTTTAAGCTTGCATAGGTATTTTTAATCTACGATACATCTTTGGAGCTAGCACCCCAGGCACCTACCCGTTCTTCAAGTCGGCTCTACCTGAAGGTGATGCTCAAATAGGAGGTGAGGCGTAAGACTGTGGTCAAAGAAGTTCGTGGAGCGAATTAGTAGTCCGAGCGTCGAGGCGTAGTAGAGTCGAGTGTGTTTAATCTGGTTTTATATTGCAGGTGTAATTTTTGACCGCTGCTAAGTACCAAGACTTAAAACACGTTTGTGCCGCGTCTCTTGACTAAGGTTATGTATGAATCTTTTCATAGCTTACAATAAAAATATGTCACGTTCTTTATTTAGATGCACGCCCTAGCTCAATTTTATTTTAAAAAATATCTTAAAGTTTACCTGTGAGATTAAAAATTTTTTAAAAATCTGATTTGTGAAAGTTGATTAAAATTAAATTGATGTAAAATACAGATCTTAAAAAAAACCGCACTAGGATCTATATTGGATTTGATCCTTTCGGTTATTAGTCACCGACGACAACTCTATCTTGCTGGAATTCAAGAGACATCTGTTTGAATATCATATTATCTCAATCGATTTGGGTTAGGTATAATAATACCTTTGAACAATTAACATATACAGTGTCTAATATTTATTTTTTACCAGTTCCTGGCCAAAGCCATTTATCTGGGTATCTATTAATTGGTTCTCACTTTTATTTATTTATTTTTATGACAAAAAAAAAAAAAAAAAAAAAGAAAAAAAAAAAAAATTGTTTCTTATTACGTTAGCTAGGACTTTTTTTTACAAATATTCATGTTACCTTATTAAGGTTTTTAACTAATGGGTTAGAATGATTTTTGTTTCTGTCATGGTAATTTACTTTAAGTTTATCGAAATAATCGCGTAAAGTGTCTATTTTTAAATCTTTATGTATATTTGAGTTTCGGACAAACCATTGGGCATTTGTCGCCATTCTTAGCGCAATATTTTGTTGCGTTTGTAGTGATTTCGAATAATTTCGACTAAGTATACCTCCCCAGACGGGGGAGGCATATGAAATAACTGGTCGGATGATCGATTTGTACAGGAGCAGTTTGTTTTTTACATTTAGTTTGCTCTTTCTGTTTAATAATGGATATAGACGAGCACGAGTTGTTTTGACTCTTGAAGTTATGTTATTTATATGGGATTTCCATGTTAATTTGGAGTCCAGAGTTAATCCTAAGTATTTGGCTGAATTTTGCCATTCGAGGCTTTTATCGTACATTTTTAATTTAGAGAGATTATTATTAGCATAAGCGTGTTTTCTCCTGCGATTAAACATTACAGCGACGCTTTTGTTGGGATTTGCTGTTATTAGCCACTTATCGAACCACTTTTGAATAGTGTTGAGTTTGTTTTGAAGATGAATTATTGCACGATGGGGGTTTTTATAAGAGCATAAAATGGCGGTATCATCCGCGAATAGGGCAGTAATTACTTTTTTATATGGCTTGGAGGGAAAGTCGCTAGTAAAAATTGTAAATAATAATGGACCCAGAATTGATCCCTGCGGAACGCCTGCCAGAATAGGTCTCGGACTCGATAGATGGTTTTCCAATTTAATTTTAAAGGTTCTATTTTTGAGAAAAGATTCAATTATTTTGACCAGTTCAGATGGAAATTTGTATTTTATAAGTTTAAATAGTATACCATCATGGTATACTTTGTCAAACGCTTTGGCTATATCCAAAAATACTGCTCCTGTTGTCATTTTTTTATTAAAGCCCGACTGGATGTGGTTCACAACTCTATGCAGCTGCTGCGTAGCCGAGTGTTCCGTTCTAAAACCGAACTGTTCATTGGGTAATATTTTATTTTCTATTACATGTTTTAATAATCTACGTTGGATAAGCCTTTCAAATATTTTACTCGCGACGGGTAGGAGGCTTATGGGTCGATAGCTCGCGGGAAGAGTTGGGTCGGTACCGGGTTTTCTCAGAACTATCACATTAGCTTGTTTCCAAACTGTTGGAAAATACAGACAGTTAAATAATGCGTTTATGATATTAAGAAAAAAACTGATAGCGCTAGGAGGAAAGATTTTGAAAGCTTTACTAGGGATGGAATCGTTTCCAGGGGCTTTGCGGTTGGCTAGTGATCGAAGAATATTTTCTAGTTCAATTGACGTTACTGGTTCTATTTGGTTGTGTTTTTTTCCTAGAGTAGTTCTAATTTTTTTTTCTATTTTGTTTTTAAAGTCTACATTTATTAAAGATAGGTTAATTGTACATTGATCTTGGAGGCTATCGGCAATAGCTTCTGCTTTATCTTCTAAAGAATAAACTAGCACTTGTGAAGGAGTCATAATTTTTTTTATATCTACTGGATCTCTGCGTAAAATTTTTGACATATTCCAAAGGGAATTGTCTTCAGGGTTTAGGTCGGTAAGTTTATTCTCCCATAGTTCATTATTGTGTTCTGAAATTGCAGTTTTTATTTCGGACTGTAAGCGGTTTAATTTTGATTTATCTGACTTATTCTTAGATTGTTGCCATTTCCTACGAATTTGATTTTTAGTTTTAATAAGTTCGCGAATATTATTTGGTAAAGAAATATCTTTGTTTGTCTTTCTTTCGAGAGTAACTCGTTCTATCGATTTGTTTATTGAGCAAGTGAGAGTATTAATTTCTTCTTCTATTTCTACCGTGTTGTTAAGCTCTTTTTGCTCAGGAAGGGTTTGCTCTAAGTAATAAGGGAAGAAATCCCACTGTACTTTCTTTATGTTTCTTCTAATGTTAATATCAAAATTTATTGGAAGGCAAAAAATGACTGGGTTATGATCAGACGCGAGACTATTGTGGACCTCTATATTGCATGTGGGTAAGTTGTTTGTTATGGCAATATCTAAAATATCTGAAACACCCCGTGTTGAATAGTGGGTTGGATCTGTTGGGATTTCTAAGTTTATGTTATTATTATCTTTGGCAAATTTATTTAGCGTTCTACCATTTTTGTTAGTCGCCCTGCAATTCCATTCTCTATGTTTGGAGTTAAAGTCCCCTGCAGCAAAAATAGGTTGCGAATAGTTAAATAAATGTTGTAAATCTTCAATGGGATACGCCGGTTTCGGTGGGGTATATACAGAATGAATAATTATGGGCGATCGAGCATCAGCTTTAACTTCTAAAGTTGTAACTTCAAGCTTATTAAATGTTTTTGTAAGCGCATCATTATGCTTTATCTCGTTTTTAATGTAAATTGCAGTTCCTCCCCCGGCACCGATTTGCCTGTCCGAGCGATAGGTTTTGTAATTAGCAAAGTTAATTTTTATCGATTCTTTTAGGTGTGTTTCGGAAATAAGAGCTATATCTATGTTTTGATCTATGAGGAATTGATTAAGTTCGAATTTTTTATCGCGAAGGCCATTAGCATTCCACGCTAATATCCTTAAAATTTTGCGGTGGTGGGTTTTCCCTTTTTTTTCGCACATCATAATGTTGGCAATAGGTGGGAACTGATAAATTTCATTTTTTCACTTAATTCCATAAACATCTTGATTATGACGTCGCGATTGGAGGGGTTCTCTGTTGTCACATTATTGATAGGAGTCACTTCCGGGTTTCCTTTAAGTTTTTCGGCGAATGAGCAGCCGTTTATTTTATTATTGATATGGTTATGGGTTTTTTTATTATCTCGCGGTTTCTTGTAATCTATATTTTTTTTATTGTTTGGGTTTTTAGCACATCCCCCGTAATTCGTAGGATGAGAACCGGCGCAGTTACTGCATAAGGGCTTATCAATTTTTTCCTCGTGGGAGCAATCTCTGGTGAGATGGGGACCGGCACATTTTACGCATGCAGGAGTAGCTCTGCAATTAATCGCAGAGTGGCCGAACAATTGGCAACGGTGGCACTGGAGAATGCCTTTTGGTCTATTCTGCTGCTCCACCGTAATACGCTGGTGCAGGAGATATCCCAAATTGTATATTGATTTATTGTGCTCGCTTTTTTTTAGCGAGACTGCAAATAATAGCATAGGTTTGCTTGACTTTTTATTTTTTAATTGGTTGATGGATTCAACCTCGAACTTAAGCGACAGGAGCTCCTCTTTAATTTCGTCGCAAGTAAAGTCAGCGTTCAGCCCCCGGATGACTACCCGAAGAGGTTTGTCTTCGGTTAGTGTGTAGGTATGAAAGGAGAATTTCCTTTCATCTAGCAAATTAGTAATTTTGCGGAAGTCATCGGTTGACGCCGCAATAATTTTTGCGCAGTCGGTGCGCTGAATAGAGGAAAACGACAAACCATTGTTGATAATGGTTTGTCTCGCCGCTTTGTAATCTGATGGATTATTAAGTATAATTGGCGGGATATTCGCCTTTTTTATTTCCGTTTCTACTATTGGCGGTGTGCTAGGCCGTAGCCTCTTCTTAGCAGGGGACGATTCCCTATTATTCGAGGGATAACGAGTACTCGAGGGCGCGGTCAGTTTATCAGCGAGAAATGTCGCGGGTGCAGAGACAGTGTTCAATGTCACTATTCCGGTCGAAACGTTACTCGCGGGTATCGCGGGTGCAGATGCGGTAACAACGATTGGTACCGCAGATACGTTTTGTTTATTATTTTTTTTTATTTGAGAAGAATATGCGCCTTTTAGAGGCGCAGAAATAACTGCCTCCGTTGCGGACGCGGAAGAAACGGAAGCCGTTTTTTTATTTGATTTTTTGCCCTTCAGGAGCTCGGCAATTTGCACCTCAAGGTAGATGCGGAGTCGACGTTCCTCAAGGAGTTCCTGGCGAAGGATCTCCATTTCCTCCCTGAGGTTCGTCAAGTCTGAGGCATGCTCACTTACTTGAGTGAACTCCATGCTTAGGGAGTCCACGTCAAAGATTGGCTCCGCCATGACAGAGCCGGTCGGAAGACCGATGAGTCAGCGGGGGAAAACCGTCGTTGGAGTGGTGTGCTCAGAGCGTGTATCTCGTCCGGTAGCCGAAACAAGAATGAACAATTAACATATCTGATTCGTTTTGCATACAAATTTAATTTCACAGTTTTTGAGCGCCACTGACTTAGTAAGTAATATTCATTTTACGCTGATTTTCTCGACGTTATTCGGTGTTTTTCTTAGGCGTCCACTAAACGAGGGCGCATTTCACGGTGGGGGTTCAATTTAATTTTGTCGAGGGTAGTATGCTTCGTATATTAAAAATACACCCACTAAATATATTCACGCCCACGCAGCTCGCCAAAGATCAAACAGAGCCGACGGGGTGAAAAATGTACACGCAAGAGCGAAGCGTTGAAAAGTTATAATAACTTGCAATATTAGCTGTCTTTCATGCTTTTGCAGAAAAAATTAAACTAATTTTGAGACAAACCGAATTGCGAGAAAAACATCGCTAGCGATTTATACTTTGGCGTAGGTAGATTTTTCAATTGTTAAAAATAATCACTTAGCTCTTAGGGGATGTCATGTGAAATGTAAATTTAA
Source organism: Plectrocnemia conspersa (assembly GCF_051122295.1). Lineage (NCBI taxonomy): Eukaryota > Metazoa > Arthropoda > Insecta > Trichoptera > Polycentropodidae > Plectrocnemia > Plectrocnemia conspersa. The sequence continues at coordinate 18,758,038 of NW_028277173.1, forward strand.
TATATCATATAAAAACACGTTTTTATTAAAATGGCGCAAGGTTTTAAGTATAAAAACATGATTTTTTTTCTAGTTATCCACATAGTCTAGAGCTCACAGTGTCAATAAATCTACCATTTTTTAAGTTAACTAACAGAAAGATACAGTTTCCATTTTCATGTAATTATATGTACTTTTATCTTTATCCAACATAGTTTAGATTAATTCATATGACGATGCAGCTGCATCTTGCAATTAACCAGTTGCTTGTATGCGTGCGGTGCAGTGTGGTTTCTCGACGATGTTTTTCATTTCTCGATTTTGATAAATAAAATATATATTAAATTATATACAATATGATTTTCGTCATTTTTAAATATATTAAATTGGCTCATAGTACATTATCTTTATTCTTTAAGAACTCTAGAACTTAATCAAACAATTTTAAAACCGATCCAAACAAACACCCTTTGATAGCCAAAGAACTACTGTATAAAGCAGTGATGGCGAACCGTTTTGAGAAGTGAAAACTTAATTTATAGGTTGTGTTTTTATTGCTTTACAGCGATTCGCTTAGATCAGCGCATCAACGTGGACTTTAAAAAAATTAAAATGTTTAAAACTGCGGCAGCGACCGTGTCTTAAAAACAAATAATTGACCAAAATTAAAAAAAAAAAATTAATTTTTATTTTGCTTTTATTTTTAATATAAAACATTTTGACTCTCGTTACTTTTTTCTCTAAAATAATGTTTAACAAAGATACGATTTTTTAAGTTTTTTATTAGCCACCATTTTTAACACAATGGTGGATAAAGCTGGCCAACAAATATATCTGAGATGTTGACAAGGTCTATTTTTTGGCAAAAAAATTATGATGAAATTGCGACGAGAAAAAAACTACAAATTCATAAATACCCACAAAAAAGAGTATCGTGTAAAATTTATTATTAGATAACCTTAACTTGAATTATATTTTTGAGCTCATGTAATGAGTTATTAAAGTAATAATAAGAAGAGGGGGCAAAAATTTAGTTTTTGCCTGGGGCGCTAAATAACCTAGGGCCTGCTTTGACTAGGTGACACCATGCCCAGTCGGCAGTCAGTATTTGAATGAACTAGGAGTAAAGAAAATCACATATATATTATTTATTATTAGATATTGTTACAGGTATGTGTATATATTAATTTAAAGTATATTTAATGAGAAATCTGTTGTTGTTTATTTTCAGATAGTTTCTTATTATTACATATATTATTGGACGAGAAATGATAGTGTATAACTATTACATTTAGCTCTGCTTCTTTTAAATATGCAAGAATTCTTCTGTAGAACCTATCAATAGCAACTGACAAGATATTACTAAGATTTATTTTTTAAATTAAAAACTCTTTTAATTCATTAAATATTGATTTTTTATGATTACTTTTTAAATTTTTAGCAAATAATGATTTTTCACCATTTTCTATTTAACAATTTGCAGCCATTTCATTTGCATATATTTCTTCCTGACACGCTCGATTTTACCAGTGATCAGTTATAACTTGTATGTTTGAATAACTGAAGAAAAAACAAATCCCTACGACTTTAATTAACTGTTACACAACATATGAAATCATGAGATAAGTACGAAATATTTTTCATTAATTTTTAATCTTCTCTTTTTTCTTTATGCTACTGGAAGGTTCCATCGCCCGCAATTGTGTTCAAAGCTGCTGCCGCCTCCCTGGATTGCTCCAGCACCCCCCAGGGGCGGTAGCGCCCACTTTAGGAATCCCTGACATAGTCCATTACAAAAATATTCGATTTTAAAAATCCATGAGAGGGTAAGTAGTATTTTTGCAATTGACTAAAACAGTACAAGAATATTTTAAAATATAAAAATATTGAAGAAGTTTTTTGCCGTAAAGCTTCTAAAAAAATAGTTAGTGCGCTGGAAATTGTTCGGAAAATAATTGTAGATGTATAAAGTTAATCTGATATCATAAATAACATTAAATTATATTATTTAATATAATTTTAAATTAAGAAAGGGCGATTGTATATTGTCGGACAAAAAAATGTAAATAAATATTTAGAAAACGTCTGATTTTTTAGTGATTTATTTCAGAGATGATAAGGTTTCCCAAACCAGGATGTTTAAAGTAAATTGAAATCGTTTATACATAAAACATTAACGTCTTTGTACATATATTTAGGAATAGAATCATCTTAAATCTTTTAAAAGGTGGGTAAAAGCAAAATAATACAGATAATCAATTTATATGCAATAAAAGTTCACATTATTTAAATCATTTAGATTTACCTACAAGTAAAAAATAATAGTACTCTTTATTTTAATTTATGATAACATTAGTTTTAAAGCCTTAAGGCTCTAATTTTTGCAAATATTATAGTATCAGTATTTTATTAATATTTCCTTGAGTTTTTTTATTGTAACTATTTATTTACACTTTTTATGTATCATAAACTGCTTTTAACTTATCAATTATTTTGATTTGTTCCTTAAAAATTCCTCTAGTCATTATATCGAGGTTAGCGTTCTTTTTCATAATATTGAATGATAGATTCATTAAAAAATTAATTTGATATTATTTTCTACTCTTTCTTAAGAACATCCTTTAAGCAAGAATTGATATGTTCATCTAATTACACATTTATTTGCATACATATATACTAAGAGTATATAAATATACCACAATTATTAATATTTCATTAATTTAAAGGTATTGATCATAGCTTTATGTAAAAATGTCAAAGAAATTATATAAAGTTTATATGATTATTTTAGTCTATAATTTAAAAAAAACTATTTCGATATTTTTTAACATTTCCCTCACACTTGGCAATCGTGGGAAAGTATCCACACACATTTATTTTCCACCCTTCGCCTCGAATGAGGCATTACTCGGTTTCAGCGTCATATTACATCAGCCACGAAGACACGTAGGAACGGTCGTGGATTTTTGTTCCGAAAACTCAACTCTATAACCATAAAGTTGAACTGGATTCGAATAATAATTCCAACTGGAAACTGCCGATAAACCTAAAATTTTCCGCCGAGCCCCGGAAATGGGATCTAATTAACGTGGAAAGTTTTCGGCGGGTAATTAAATACGATCAATCAAAAGTGTCGTTTCGGGGCGGAAACTTTGCGCTATTGATTCGTTGGTGAAGCGACGTAAATTAAAAGTAATAACGGAAACAATATGAAATAAATAAATCTAATTATAAATTATATCCTATATTTATTCCTATTGATAAAGCGTTTTTAATAAATACATGAAATATCTTGCATTGTATTATTTAAAAAAATAAATAAACATAAATAATTTTGAAGTGAGATAGGGTGGTTAAACGTTTTTGATTGGTCTTGGAATCAAGTGCTGTTATTATTTGTCCAAGAAAAACATCATATTTTAGAACGTCCAGGGGTTGTTACAGATATTTTTCAAAAACAAATAGATAAACAGTACTCACCAATAAAAACCTTGATAACTACATTTGAATATACACTTAAAAATATAATTAAAGATGTATGTGCTCTTTAAAAAATATTTCCGAGCGAATTTTACCAAGAAAGCGTATACATAAATAATACATGTGTCGAATCCGAATATTGGATGGCGTGCACTTTAGTTGTCTTCACGTACATGAAAGTTAAATTTCGCCATGTGTTCTCGAAGAAACTACGGTTCGTAGTCTTGCAAGTTCAGCAGGCCGCCTACGAGCAACATAAAGCTCTACGAGCTTCCAGTGTGAACGCTCGCCCCCGAAAAACGAGGACTTTTATGCGAAAGTAAAGCCTTCTAAGAAATTCTATACCGTAAGAGGGGTTTTCCACATATACGGAACTATTGTGGTTTTGTACAACTATGATGAAAAGTATTTTCATTGAGGAAAGTAACAAAAACATTTTTAATATAAGCTTATTCTGTGCTCTTAAGCTTTCCACACATAAATATGTTAATATATACATATGTTTATTTTTAAGAATTAAGCAATTAAGTTTATGCATTCACCACTACAAAGTTCACTGAAAGTTAACATGTGGGTCCCATATAAACTTTTGTAAGTCCGTTGGAGAGTTTCGAAAACTTTCAATTGAGCTCTAATTGTGTGTGTACCTAAGTATCGTAAGAATAGATCAATTAAGATATACACAATGAACAAATATTTGCACTTTGACTTTGCTTATCTCTTGTGCGATTAAACAATGGTATTTTATATTGTTTAGAAATTCAAAGTCAATATAGAAAATAAATTAATATATTTATTGTCAGGACACTATGTATGTATTTGTTGTATAATAAATACAATAAATAAAAAGTGGAATATAGTTTTAAATATTAACTTTTCGAACAGCAAGTCAAAAACTTTAAAATATTTAAATATATTCGTAAAGTTATAAACAATCAAAATATTTGGTTCATACATACAAAATTTTCTGTTATAAAAAAAACAATAAAAAGTCTCTGAAACTCAATTAAATAGTTCAACATATAAATTTGCTGTCCAAACCCAAACCCAACCTAATGAAAGTTATAAAACTAATTATAGTTTTAGAACTTTCATTAGGTCAAGTACAACGTACAAACTAAGCCAATTCATCTCTCAGGGGAAAAAATCAGAAGAATAAGTATAGACAAACATCCCATCTCACATATTTCTCTCTATTTCTATAACAAGCATTTCAACTGCGACGGCGATGGCACGCTTTTATTAGTTTTGACGTGAATTTTTGACTTCTGATAAATGTTTTTCGCGCTCTCTTATTGGTCAAAATATGGTTTAGATGTGCTTCATTTATTTGATTCCCAGGTATTGTAAGTGGTAATATTGTTAAAAAAAATATTGATATGTACGCTAAATAGCTTACCGTTCCCACAGCGACAACGACGGCACGATTTTATTTTTTTTGACGTGAATTTTTTACTTCTGAGAAGAAATAATTGCTTTTTTGCTCTTCTATTGGGCAAAATTCGGTTTAGATGTACTTTATTGGATTCTCACTCGTAATATTGTAATAAAAGTTTAAATATAAATGCTTAATATTTGAGCGTTTTCACCGCAAGGGCACAATTTTATTACTTTTGACATGGACCGTAAACTTACTATATGGCAACACTGAGCAGCAAATAAAATACGACAAATTATTAGTTAAATATTAGGAGTAGATATTTTTAATAAATTTAATGCAAATTAAAATAGTTTACATAAAATATGATTTTAGAAAATATGTCGCAACCGTGGCTAATTTTCATATTTTTTTGTAGCATAAAAAAAGTTAATTATTTATTTAAGATTTTATATTATGATGATAAAAAATATATATTATAAAATACCATTTTTGTCATAAGGCCCGGAATCATTCTTTTCCTAGGGCTCGGGTTCGCTCTCTGCGGCCCTACATATACATATGTTTTAAGTATAATTTTATAAATTAATAATGCTTGCATAGAACTGTTGCAACCGCTGTCACGAAAAATGAGATAAGGGGTGACTCATTTTTGAGTCATCTAAGTAAAGCTTAGTTTTTCAACTCACCTTATTGGCTAGAAGAGTCGTAAACATTTATTTAAATTTTTATATCCATCCTGCGCATTGTAACTTCAACGTGACGCATTGTCTGAAATGTAAATTTAGCGTTAAATACCAAGACTCGCCTTAAATTAAATAAATACATTTTGAAACTTTGCTCCAAAAGATATGGACATCGCAACTTTTAAACCGATATTTAATAGAAATAGTACATTACCCACAAACAATTATTCAGACCTCTTCTACCATATGCTTTTTTTGTGTGGAGTAACAAACAGTAGCACTATATTTTTCCTAACTACAAGTCATCTAAAATAAATTAATTTGAATAATCTACAATATATCTCACTAGCCCTAATAAACTTTATAATAAATTTTTTTAATATAATTTAAAAAATAATAGATATAATATGTTATACAATGATAATAATCTCACTAAAAGGTACTATTATTTTACACCTGTATAATTTTTAACCGTCTGAATTCACCCAAACTCTTGATTTATTTCATTTGATTTATACTACTAGATTTGTTATAATTGCAAGCATCCAGTAACCATTGAAATCCACCGACCATCAGCGGTTATTGGAAAAGGCTCAGTCCGGAACCGGAAAGCCTTCGATCATTCTCGGATGTTTTCCCACTATTAGCCTGCAACATGCTCTGTTGCGATATGCATCAAAAGGCAAAGTGCCTCGCCCAACTTTTAATGGGGTTCCGTCATGCGAGGCTGCGAACGAAACTTTTTTTGTAGAACAAAGTTGTACCCGGTATATCACACTAGAATTTTCACCGTTTGGTCACGTGTATTCTGAGTGACTTACAGATTACTCGCGGAAGTCGGATTAACCAATGGGTCGAATAAAGGCTTAGCCTAAACGGGCCTATCTATAATGGGTAGTCCTAGATAGTAATTAGATTAGGCTTTGAATTATTTTAATGTATTGTTGATGAAATTTTGGGACTGAGGAAATCTAGCAATGTCTTTTCCTTAATCGCCTACTAGTTTCAAGAATAATCCTATATATGTAAATGTAATATATAGCTACTATATATGTTCAAATTAAAAGTTTGTAAAAATATATACAGATGCTTTTATGCAAATAAAATATAAAAAATGCAAGGCACATAGATCAATGTCTGCTCTTTTAAGTTTTTACTAGTTGATTTTTTGCAAATTGGTAATAAAAAATAACCTTTAAAAATGAACTACTTTAAATACCTTTATCAGGGCAATAAATTATTTATTTTATTAATTATATATACAGATATAAAACCATATTTTTTCATTTTATAAATGACATGACAAGGGATTACATTTTGTATATCATACCATACCAAGTTTAAGCTCCAGGAATGAAAAAAATAGTAATTCAAAATATACGTTTTAATACATGACACAATATAAAACTACGGCGATGTTTAGCCTGAGGGTATTAAATATTATATAGCCTCGAATGCTAGTTTTATAATTTGTTAGACATGAAATGTAACAAGATAATATTTCTTACATTCTCAATAATTCTTCTATGATTATGAATGTGATCAATCTAATATAATCGATAATGATATGTATTATACTTAGAATTTTATTCGATTATACTCAAGAATTATTATTTTTAATTTAACTGCGTTTTAAAATACTTTGTTATGAGTTAAAAAAAATTGCACTCGAGTTGACAATAAATGGATGCAATTACGTGTCTTTCAGGACTTTTGGAAGGCAATGAATTCGCTTGCTTTAACGAAATTTTGTGTCACTCAGGTTAAAGCAAAGGGGTTTTTTATCTCCTGCCAACGAGAAAATTCTCTTATCAGTGATCTTGGAAGGTTTCAGAGATTCGCCAGCTCTAAGCGGTGCGCACAATCCACGTTGACAGTGATGCATCGCTATGGAAAACCTTTTGACGGCTATGAGGACATCGCAGACGCTTGTGGGGATTATATTTACTCTGTATTTGTAGATTCATCTTAGGCTTTCGATCGCAGCGATATTAGAGATAAATGAAGTCGACATTTTCGACATGAAAGCTCAAATCACGTAACATCACAAGACAGCGCTCAATCTCATGTCATCGTTTCCTGATTTGTGGAGATGTACGAAAATCATCCTATCTCGATACCAATTTACAAGATAGATCAAAAACTATTAGCTAGTAGACGTTATTTGTTATTTAAGTTATATATTTAATTATTCACAGGTATAATATTATTAAATATCATCAGTTTTTAGTGCTATTATTTTTAACAAAAAATTGAAGGTAAATGCCATTCTAAATCTAATTTTTTTTAATACTTTTCTTAAATGGAAAATAATATCTGTGCCACAGAAAATCATACTTCTCAGATATATTAAGAAATGTATAAAAAGCCATAGCATCCAAACTCCGTTTCCGTAAGATCAATGATTTTTTTACTTAATCCATTTCAAAACTAGTTTTAATAAAAAAAATATATGGTATTTCCTAGTCATATTAAAATATACTTTTAACCTAAACAAATCGTCATAGGTCTAAAATTTTTTTAATAATAACCCATGACAAAATTATAGTTAAATTAATATCGAACGCACAATATAGTTCTATAATCTTTTTAGCTGAATTTTAAATTAAGAACTAAGGATATTTTTTCTCCCTCATTTTCCCAAAACCATAATAAAGATAGAATAGATAGACAGCCGAGCTTAAAGGTTATCGATCAACAGTCGTCTGAATCTAAGCTAACGGGAGCCGCGTCGAAGACAGTTCAAAAGTAACCCTTAAAGGATTCACTACCATTTGCTAGATTAAATCTGATTTTATTTTAAATTTTTACTCGGTATAAGAAATAATATGTATTACAAATTTATGTTGTTTTAATACATATTACAAATATATTTTGGATTAAATACAATTAAAAACGGGTATTTATATTTATAATAAATTTAAATTCGTAATATCTTGAGCGAGTCTAACGTTTAACAATACATTTCATAGACACTACAAATGTTGATTTTTATTTAATCTAATTGAAAATTTCTTAAGCCTCTTCAATTGTGAATCTTACACCATTTTATTTTGTAACAACCCAAAACATAATAGACTCCGACCCCTAAAGGAGGTCTCAAAGGTGGTGCCGGGGTGGTTAGATTTCTGGTAATTATAAGGGTTGGAGCTTTTGTTTAATTGGCCGAGTGGCAAAGGTGTTTTCCGGATGTTTTCCAGATCGTACTCTCTTCCGGAACGAAGACGCTTTTTCCCGTCCAGGCCCTTTGTACGAAACGACTAGATTAAGACACAGCTGTATAACGTACATAAAGAGGACTTCGATAATCACGAAAAAATAGGCGCTGAATTAAATTAATATAGAGAGTGACATAGTATACATTTAATTGCTTCTTGGTGGTTCTTTATATCAAAAAAATATAAGAATGCTAATATTCAGTTATTATCAAATTATTGATTTAATTTTTATTTTCCATTTAATAAAACTTTATAGCAATTAGTTTAAAGCTGTAAAAACAAGTAAAACGGCTGTATATTCAGCGTACATTGATAGATAATTTTCTAAAATAGCCTTAGCATGTCATCAGTTAATATAATGTGAAGGAAATGCTTGAGAAACCTTATATCTTGAGGAAATCGTCATCATCATCAAGCGATGAAAATTATGACAACGAAAAGAAAACATATTTAATTTAATAAAGTGAGCTTAAAAATATGGTAAGGGACCTTAAAATATGTAAGGATCTAAGATTATGAGTCAGGTGATTAACGAATGTTTATAGATTTATCTAAAAGCAGTTTCATTCTACAATGGTAATAAAAAAACCATCGATTCCAATAGCTCATGCGGTCCATATGATAGAAACCTATGACAGTATGTCTCTTCTGATGAATTTGATAAAATACAGTGTTTTCCAATAAAATATTTGTGGAGATTTGAAAGTTATTGCCTTAATGCTAAGTTTGCAAAGAAGATTTACGAAGTATTGCTGCTTCTTGTGTTTATGTGATAGCAGAGCAACACATGACCATTAAAAAAGAATAACATGGCCCCAGAGAACAGAATTTATACCTCGGAAAGACGATATTAAATTTAAGCAACATGTAAATTCAGAGAAAGTTCTCTTAGCACCTATACACATTTAATTTGGTCTCATGAAAATATTTTTGTGAAAGCGTTAGACAAAAATTGCACAGGTTTTCAATATATTATGACAAAATTTCCAAAAATTTTAAATGCAAATTATATTTGTTGGACCAAAAATACACGAAATATTACAGGACAAGGAGTTTCAAAACTACCTCTTTAATGTTCAGTTAACTGCCTGGAAATGTTTCAGAGCTGTAGTGGAAGGTTTTTTTAAGGTAATAATAAAGATCATTGATATGCTGATTTAATAAAACAGTTATTAGGCTGTTACCAGAAAATGGGTTCAAAAATGTCACTTAAAGTTGATTTTAAATGACATTCTTGCACCGGAAAATTTAAAATAAATGGAATGCTAGTATGATGGCAGATTACTACTTGTTCCTGCAAAGAGAAACTGATGACGTAGAATATATGAGGAGAAAATATATTAAGAAGCATTTTTAATTCTGCTTTTAACTGATGTTTATACAAATGCATTTGTGATCGTTTTTATTATAAACTAGTAAATATATTATCTACTACTTTTACTCTATATTATCACAACTTTCATTAAACCCTTAGACAAATACATTCCTAGGTACCAATCACCGATACATGTTTAATGTATAAGGTCTATACAAACTATAATTTGACTGTAACATCAGAACTTGCCGTGATAAATCATGGCCACCATAGAGACTTTGAATATGTATGTTTTATGATTGGATTTTTAATTATAAGTGTATTTATTGAGTTGGTTTATAACAGTTTTAACTCATACATCTATGAACATGTACCTGATTTTTAACTAAATCTGTTGGCGTCAAATATATGACGACTCAATTGCTTTTTAGGCGAAAGTTGAATATTTAAGAAACTCTCATGCGACACCTTATGATGTAGCGCCTCGTTTACGTCATACACATCCATTTCATCTTATAGAATAATTTCTTTTCGATAAGCGCTATCGGCTAAACGAGCACATGGGTGGTAGAAAGATATGACAAGTACGCTCGGTGAATGTTTATGTTGGCCATTGTCGGCATTAAGTCGAGGGGATCATTACTCGATGTGTGCGTGTGTGTATGTAAAATTACGTGTGTATATGTGTGTATGCGCACGTCATCTGCATGCGGAGACATGTGCCCGGAAGCTCGCGAAAGCCCGGGACACTCTCGCCGGGACAAAGTTGCTGGGATTAATATGCATGCGGGTCACGTGCCCTTCGCGCGGGACGTGTCGACACAATATAGCTGCAGATTGTCTTACACACGGTGTGCGTAATGAACATAATCCGGGAGCGGTAAAAGTGGGTTGGGCGCCAAAGTCGACAATTAACCGCATCCTACCATACTGAATTATAATATTAACACGTGTGCCAGAAACGTGGCCGTTGATAAAACGATGGAGAAATGGATAATTTGACAATTAATTAATTATTAAATTAATGTTGTGCAATGCCAATGTGCGATATACACTTTTATTGCGTTATTGATTAAAAGATTATTTCAGCAAATTTAACTATAGTTTTGCGCCATAGAGTGACTAGGTCGTATCAAGGCGTAAGCTTACTTCTGGCTGCCAAGGTTAAACGCAAAATGTCTGGATTCGGACTAAATTTTCATGTAAGTTATGACTGATCTGGACTTCACTTCTTAAAATCTTGTCATACGCGAAATACTGACTAGTATAGTCCTGTATCAAAACAAGCTAATAATCAATTACATATGAAGAATGCAATATATTCCAACATGGTACATAAAAAACAGTTTTATTGCGTCTAGTCGTTTGCCTAGATATATTAAGTGGCTAGCTGAAAAAATCTGCCGAATTCGTACTTGTTGTTTAAATGCATCAGATGCCATTAAAAAAATCGTTTAAATTTTTTTTCGATAATAATATTTTTCCCGTTATTTGCGCTGAAGGGTTTTCTGTTATTCGCGGTACATGTGAATAATAAATGCATCGCGTGTTTGTCTGGTGAACTAGTTGTGGCGAGCCTTTTAAAGTCGTATGCGATTGCGTTTCGGAAATCCGTTATTGACTCTAGATTAGACTTGGGCAAACGGTGGCCCGCGGGCCGGATCCGGCCCGCGATAAAAAATATATACGTATAATAAAAAAAAATAGTTGATTTTGTGATCGTGAAAAAAGCATTTACAAATTTATTGATTGTTAATTTTAATGGTGAAACAATACAATATTTTTTCCGATCCGTCAAACATGTGTCTTTAAAAATGTTACTATAAATCTGAAATAAAACGTTTCTGTCACAGTTTAATTTTTCGTTTATTAGTTGGTTCGTTCATTTTGTCAAATGCGTATTTAAATTTTGATCTATATTTAAAAAAATACTAAATAATACACCTAAAATGAATTTAAGAAGAAAAATCGATCTGGAGATCCGTGTTTTTAATTGCCCATATAATTGCAAAGAAGAATAAACCGTATTAAAAACGAATTTATTTTGAAAGACAATAACACGAAGAATTGAATGAATTGATGATAATGTCAATAAGCAACTGTTATCGATATTAAAATCGACACTGTGGTATTCAATCGCTCTCGATGAAAGTACAGATCAAAAGGATACAGCTTAATTATTAATTTTTATAACATAATATACCTCTGATTCTGATATAATTGAACAACTTTTATTAATGGAGTTTATGAAAGACCAGACAACTGGAAATGATATATTTGAACAAGTAAATAATTGTCTAATCAAATATAAATTACCATGGAAAAAACTCGTGAGTGTGACTATTGATGGAGCACCAACTTTTAAAGGGAAAATAAAGGACAAGATTAGTGAGAAATTCAGTGGGAAGGAAATAATTACAATTAATTGTATTTTACATCAACAAGCGTTGTTCCAAAACAATTAGACCACGTTACATCTTGTATTGTCATAGACTATTCATTAGCTTTCTTTATGATCTCAGTTCCAAATATTAAGATGTCCTTTATCACAGCCAAATTCATTGGTTAAGTTTGGGAAATTTTCTTAGGCGGATATTGGAATTATATTTTTTTAAATAATATTAAATAAATTATATTTTTTAAAATAATATTAAATAAATTATATAATTATATTTTTTTTTAAATAAAATTAAATAAATGCGCAATTATAGCATTTTTAGCATATATATTGAGCACTTGTATCACGAAAAAAAGCATTAAAATGAATATATTATTTCGAATAAATAAATTGAATAGACCTTTAGACATAAATTGACAAATGACTTTTGCCAAAAAGCTATATATAAATTTAGGACACGATAAAAGATTTTATTTGATTAGACCTAAAGCGTTGACGAGATAAATGTATTTTCTACTTGCGTCTATCCATTTCTAACTAAATTTAATAGTATGAGTATCTATCGCATCTAGATTTATTTATTTTATAACTTCATTTACGTCAATAATATTTTATATGACGCGGCAAGCGAAAAAAAGTGGGCCGGAAAATCTTAAACAAAACGAAATTTTTTAGTTCAAGCGTCGAAAACAGTCGATGATCACGCAAGAGCGTCATGCGAACAACATGAAAGACTACAATAACAAAAATATTTGGAATTTCATTTGGCCGCTTATATTATATTATGCATGTATATATTATATAATTAATTTCGAATACGCCACAGTTCATTAGGCCAAAGTAAACACGGCGGCCCGCGCAGTCATCGTTATGCGGAAAATAAAAATTTATGCCGAAATTAATTTATATTTCGTCGTTTGGGAGCGCCTGATTTGCGATCGTCCGATAAATGGGGCGCCGTTACGGAAACTGTTGTTTGACGTTGTATACCGTGCAGCTATTTTCATAGACGTGTATTCGTTTAATTAATTTGACCGTTAATAAAAGCCAATTACAAAATAAACGGTCATATACTATTTAACCATTTATGTTGGGTATAGTATGTACAATACATCATACTTTGATTATCAAAGCTAATCCAAAATATAATTTTTTATTTCTTTTTTAACTGTCCATTAATTATTTAACTTGTGCGACACTTGTAATATAAATGTGTATACTTGCGCGCAATATAAAAAAAAAATATTTTTTCTTGGGCCACCCTGTAATGTTGACAAATGCTTGTCGACGATGTAGCATCACATGAATCGTACCTTTAAGTGCGAGTTTCCTTCCAACGTCCTTTCACAGTCAAAAAAACTTTCATAAGTACCGAATAAGTAAAAAGTTGCAAAGAATTAATCGTCGGCAATAAAAGTGAAGCACTCCTTGATATCAGCGGAGTAAGAAAGAAAGTTTTACGGATTAATGGCGCGAAGTGGGAAAATTTTAATAGGGGCGCACACGGACTTTCCCCCGACGACATGTTTTCATCTCCGCAGGAGTATAAACAACTTGGCTTCAGGTTATTGTACTGAGGAGACAATGGGGGTACAATAAAGCCCCCTTTGCCCTCGTCTTGGGACGACAGTTTGTCTTCAACCTGGTGTGGGCACCTGTCTAAATATATTTAGTTATGTAAATCTTCTCTCTGAGCTCAGACGCGCAGTTCACTCTTGGGGTAGTTTCGCATTCGACTAAATAAAAATCCCGCACGCACATTAAGTACATACACATCCGTCATACAAATATGCGCATTATGTACAGAAGGTCCCATAAGTTCCTACTCGTGTACAGGATATTCTAGGTGTTTTGTCGTCGGTCACAATGAGAATTTGTTCGCAAATATATTTTTTAATATACAGTGCAAAATAATTAAAATAAAAAGAAAAATTTGCAATTATTTTTTGTGAAGTGACTATTTTTTTCTGTACATATTTAGTAAACTTTTAGTATTTGAGCTAAATAATATTGTATCACTTAATAACTCTAGCTTAAATGATAGTGCTGCCAATCAAGTCATTTGACTACTTATAATATTATGAAAAATATATATGTGATATTTCTATTATTTGTACATATATTTATATATTTGTGTATGTATATCCGTAAATCTTTTTTTGAACATTTGTGATTTGCGAATATTAAAAAAATCACGTTTAACGTAATTTGATTTTCAAGAAGGCCTTCTATTTGCTCTGCCCGCACCGGTGTCTGACAGGAACTTTGCCGTATTTTCCCCTTTCTAGATTTTTATTTTTTCCGACTACAAGAAAAAACGTTAATCATTCTCACAGCGTTTCATTCTCACCCGAGTGGTATTTTATTAAAACTTAAAAATTGAAACCAGAGTTTTAAACCTTTATCTTAATATATATTGAAAGTAAAACAACATAAATACAATCAATATAATCATTATTCAATAGTAAAGGCATTTATAGGCAAAACATATAACATATTTTTAATATGCGAGTATTAATATGCTATCTTAAAACCAGATACTTGATAATATGAAAAGTCAATGCGATGATAAATATGTATAGTATTTGCGAATGATTTAACAGCACGTGTTAAATACATATTTTAAAATAGTTAAAATCAAACATCTAAAATCAATTTTTTTTACCCAAGTAGACATAAAAAATAGTATATGTATTAATTTTATGTAGAAACTAGATACATATGCTTTATTTTTTATCTTGCAATTATCATAATTTCATCCTAATATTCAGTAAACAACTAAAAATATGAAAATTTTCTCTTCAATCTTTCGGTCAATCTCTCGTATTCATTTTATTATGATGTTTTTTCAGCTTTTCCTTGTATTTCCATCAAACAATTTACACTTCTTCCTTGACAATTTTCATTTTTAAATATTTTTGAATAACAAAGTTTTAGACACACCACGTGAGCATCCAATCTCACAATGAAATTTTATTTTAAAACCATTGAATTATTTCTGAAGTTGCTTGCTGATCCTTATAGTTAAATACCGTACATCCAGGTTTTGTTCATTAGTCAGTATTATTTTTTCAGACTTAGTCCTTGTTGATTTTTTATACGCCAAGTTTTTTTATCATAACAGTTTTCCATATAAGTTTTTTGTTAAACTGCAACCCCAAATACTTGCATCGTCCGGGAAGATGTTTTTTTTTTCATATGGTTTTAATAATTTATAATAGTTTTTATGTTACAATTTCAAAATGGATATTAAAAGTTCTGAATTTTAATTTTAATTCTAAGAAATTGCAGGTGGCACGACAAGAACTGAGAATCGAAATTTTTGCGGCTGTTTTACTCTTGATTTAAGAAAAATATTTGTGTTGATTCGGCATATGCTTAAGATTCGAGTTCAGAGTCAAACTTTTATGTATTTTAAATCAAAAGGGAAGTGAGAAGTTCAGCGAGGGTTACAAAGTTTTAAATTTAAAATAAGTTATGATTCAAGTTTATGTGTAAGTGACTTTTATAAAGAAGCGTTACGGTCTATATGCAAATAAAGAAAGGGGAGGAGATTAGCAATCCTACTCCCCTAACCATCCCCTAACCGTTTCACTGTTAAACAACAGTATTTCGTTGCTCTTCAAAACATAAAATAAATGCATAATCACCCAGACTTGGGCTTAACTTCAATAAAAATACATATGGAGAGATTTTATAAGAGCAAATTTAGTTATGGAGCTGTAGGAAAGTCGAATATAAAATTTCAATGACGAAATTTGTATTAGGAAAGTCATAATCCGTTTTGCTACTGAATATGAAATGAGTACATTTATAAAAAAATCTATCTCTGATAAAGGCTGTTAATTTGGTACAAATCCATTGCACCAAAATGTAACAATTTTATAGTGATAAAAAATTAAATATATCAGGGCTGTAGGAGTCCTGTAGGATTCGTAAAACATCAACCGACTATGTGTATTTATTCTATAAAATATGTATATATATATATATATATATATTATAAATAGCCGGAGCAATTTAAAAACAAGTCTGGGGTCTTAGAAACCCTAGTTTTACCTGTCGAATTATGATTCAAGTAATATTCATTAAAAAATATCGCATTTTTGTAATGAGAAAAAATTAATATTTTTTTGAGACATAGAAAAAAGCAAAATCAGTGTCTTTATTATAATTTTTTTCTAATCAGTAAATTTAAATTAATTGTACACCATTGTATAATAAGTTTAAGCTCATATTAATCAGATCGCTTATTTATAAAAATATTTTATAAAAAGAATTTTTCATTGTAAAACATTTCATTTTAAAACATTATTTACGTCGGCTAGTGTGATTCGTTTTATTTTGACCCTCGATGCAGATATTTAGGTCGCTTCTGAAGTAGGCTGAAGTTAAAAAGTTGTGTCGTTTTTTCGCAAAATTCACGTGCATCTGGAAAAGTTCGCGCGAGCATGTCTATCGGTGACATAGAAGTTCCGTTCGGCGTGTTTCCGGTTCGTGGAAAATGAAAAGCCATGGTGGCGTATGATGCGATAGCCAACGAGAGAAAATTCAATTTTCCTCCATCCGCCCACCGTACATATATGACCTTGATGAGTATTTTGTTATGTCATTGAAAATAAATATAAATTGCATTTTCGCTCCTTTACTTAACTAGCAGACATAATTCTCAATTGACATGAGAAAATATAACTTACCTTCAAAGCTCACGTCTCATTCCACACGTGTTCGAATCACATAATAATATAATAATAATAATTATAATAACATTCCCTTATGTAAGAAATATAAAAATAATACTCACAGACAAATAAACATACAAAAACATCGTTAATAATACAAACAACCATAATTTAAATTTTATATGCAATAAAAATAAGTTTGAGCATAAATTTTTAATAGATATTTTAATATATTATGATACAAACGAATTCCCAGAATTGATTAAAAATCCTGTTTTGTTTTCTGGAATGATTTATTTAGTGTTGTATTATACTCCTAATATTTATTTATTTTAAGTATAATATAAACATTTATTAAATTTCAGAAACAGTGATTTAATTTATGGTTAAAGAAAAAATTTGATTGGATTTGGAAGGACTGAATCAAAGCCACAAAGAAACGAATTAATTATTTACGTCACGATGTTTAAAATACGCAAATCTCCTAAAAACTGCTAAATAAGCTTATCAGAACTGATTAGTAACCTAACTTAACCTAACATTTCATTATAAAGCACAACTTTTGGTGCAATGGATAAAAATCAAATCTGAAAAATTATCGCATGCACGAACAAGGATAAGGCAGAAAATTTAGCCAGCGCTTTCTCCACATCTTATTCGCTTACTGTAAATTACTTAGATTCAAAAATAGACAACAAAGTCGCCCGTGCGATACGAAATATTAATTCATCTAGCGTAGATATTAGTTTAGTGAACAAAGTTGGTTTATCAGAAGTTAATAACATCATAAAAAATTTAAAGAATAGAAAAAGTCCCGGTATAGATAAATTAGATAACGTTACGATAAAACAACTTCCAAGAATTAGCATCAATTATCTAACAAATATGTTTATTGCCTGCTTATCTTTCGGGTACTTTCCCGCTATTTGGAAAACCGCAAAGATCCACCCAATTAGAAAGCCAGGAAAGGATAACACTATCGCAATTAATTATCGTCCAATAAGCTTATTACCGTCATTCAGTAAACTATTTGAAAAAATAATTTTATCACGTTTAAAGGGATCTTTGGGGAATAAAATTATCAATGAACAATTTGGCTTCCGCGAAAACCACTCTACGACTCATCAGCTCAATAGGTTAACAGAGCACATCTCTGCTAATTTTAACATGAAAAAATCAACGGGACTCTTAATGTTAGATGTGGAAAAAGCGTTTGATACTGTGTGGCATGATGGGTTGATTTACAAACTCCACAAATATAAAACCCCTAACTATCTGCTACACTTGTTACGCTCCTACCTTGATCGTCGAAGTTATGTTGTTTCAGTAAATAATGAACAATCGATACCGCGTAATATCCCAGCTGGTGTTCCTCAGGGGAGTTTACTTGGACCGTTCCTTTTCATTTTGTACACAAATGATATACCTATTTTAAAAAATACTTGTCTTTCAATGTATGCCGATGATACGGCGATAATGAGTAGCTCTTACGGTCTTAAGCCTATTTCAATAAAATTGCAAAAATCCTTAACTCTCTTAAGTAATTATTTCAAAAAGTGGAAAATAAAAATAAATCAGGACAAAACGGAGGCTATAATTTTTACAACTCGAAGACAACCTTTGCCCCCGACTATTATAAGCGAGCAGGGAAAGTGTATAGAATGGAAGGCGAGCGTTAAGTACCTCGGAATTCACCTGGACTCCAAGCTTAAATTTAATAAACATATAACCGAACTTAAATCTAAAGGGCTCGCAGCCATTGCGGCGTTAAAACCAAATTTTAATCGAAAAAGTGCGCTAAATACTAAAAATAAAATTCTATTATATAAGCAATTAATCAGACCGGCAATGACTTACGCCTGCCCAGTGTGGAGTAATACGTGTAATACTAACTTTTCTAAACTACAAGTTGTTCAAAATAAAGCTATAAAAATAATTTATAATACACCTTTTTATACTAACCTCAAAAAACTTCATAATAAATATTTAATTCCAACTATTAAAGAACATGTTCACCACCATACTAATAATTATTATAAAAAAATACCGCGAAATCATACTAACCCGTTAATCTCAAGAATCGGTGACTACGACAAAAACAAACTCAAATTTAAATATAAACACAAAATGCCAAAGCACATCTTGCTCTGACGCATAAATTTTATCTATTAATTTAACAGCTCCAGGTCCACGAGTTTTATATTAAAAATATATATTTATAATTTATAATTTTTTTTTTTTTTTTTTTTGTTAAATGTGTTTATGTACTTTGACCTAAACTTAACGTATTTTATGTTCTTTTATTATTCTTATTTTTGTAATTCCTCTTAATTTAGCTAATCAATCGTAAATTGTGATAATGGTAATTAACCAGCAACCAATGAAATGTAAATATATATGTTTATAAAAATGTATTATTTAATTATGTAATAAACAAAAATTAAAAAAAAAAAAAAAAAATCTGAGAAATTAAGAAACCAAGAAATTACTTTGAAGAATCAGCAAGATATTTTTTTATGTGTTTGTTGCTAAATAAAGTTTGTAATTTCGCAATTGAAACCTTCATATTGTTTCGCATTAATTTTAACGTTCTTAAACACGACAAATATACTACGTTCACGTAATACTCTGTATTAGATGTAGGTTACGTTGTAATTATATACCGTAAATAATTAGCTACTTAATCGTCAACCTATTTCGAACCTGATTTAAACTAGTTTCGATATAAACTTGGATGCGGATGATATACGCTTCACTTGCTTATATAACTTGCCTATGATGTAATGCTACATATTAAATGAGTATTAAGATCAAATTTGCCTTGTATTCGAAATATATACATATAATATGAGAAGGGAATATGTTAGGAGAACATATTTTAATAATAAAATATATTTATGTATTTTATATAAATAAGTTTTTTGAATGACTATCATCTTTAAAAATACACTTAAAATAATTAAAAATTTCTGCTTAGCAGAATATTTATTATTGACTATCAAACAAAGGTACAAACCGCCACACGATTGAAAATGTACAAATTACCCTTTATGTAATATAGTGGTACTCTGCGGACCCTTATTTGAATAGCCCTGCTATATCTAGGTAGCAGTATAAAAACACAAACTTATGGATATTGCCATCTTAAGCCCATTTAATAATTGGAGTGATCTTACGTAGGCCGTGGTTTCCGTAACTGCGTAACATGAAACCGCCGAGCAAAGGTGACGGCTCGTTAAGTTCCCCTATTATTTTCTCGTTAAATAATTTATCTTGGCTAGGTTGGCGTGTCTGAGTTCGCGGCAAAGCCAAGATAATGGGGGAAGGATCTGGAAGAGAAAATATATCGAACGGAACCCACCTGGCCGAAGTTTAATATGAAAGCTCAATACGTAAGACGCTCAACCATACATACCGTAACACAATCTGAGGATAAGCTTGGATTGATCGATTCGTGTGTGAAACAATATATGATGCTTTTGCGAAAAATGTAATCAGTTTTTCTTACAATATAAGCATTGCAAAGAATGAATTATATTTTGTCGGTAGCAGGACATGTTGGTGTAATTAGGATAATGGTTTTATTTATCTAGGTTGTTTCATATTATGTGGTCGATTTTTATTCGTTAGATAACGGACCGTAATTTAACTAGATAGCAGTAAAACATTACTTGGTTGTTGATTTGTTTTTTTTTCAACTTTTGCGCTATAATACAAAATGATTAAATTATAACTTAAGTAGGGCTAAATATTCGGCAACTGCATGCCTAGTTGCAAAAAACTTATTACGGTCTATTTGGATGTAAATTAAAAATATCTCAGTAACGGTCTTCAGTAAGGCCGAATTCTTTTGCTATTAATTGTCGCTGTTTTTTAAAAAAAAAAATTTATAAGCCTAAAAAGTATTATTGTTTAGTTCACGTACAATTATGTCCTTACAAATATGCCCCTCTCCATAGGATAAAATATAAAAGTGATGACAAACAAATAAAATACATGTTATTATATAATACTTAAAAACGCTAAGATTTGTTTTGTGTGGGTCACTTATTTTTTTTATGTTCCTTTTTAGTGTTCGATGAATTGTCATGAAATCTTTATTTATTTTTTTTTAATTTTAATAATAAAAATCGTAACAATGTTACTGCATTAAACTACGTTTAACCAGCAAACAAAAATTACATACAAATATAATATTTCAGTCACTGATATCTAATCAACTTTTTAATAATTTAAAAACATTGATATATTTAACCAGTAAATCTAAATTGTAAAATATGTGACAAAAAACCGCCCAGAAAGACGTTAATATTATTTTTTATTTTTTTTTTAATAAGAGAGAATACAAACAATTATATTTAAATTTTATGTAATATTTATTTCACGTTCCGTATTATAAAAGATTATAATTATAGTGAAAGACAAGTTTACTAGCTTTTTTTTCATTTAGCACATTAAGCGTATCTTCCTTTTAGGACTGTTGGCAGATTTATGCCTCATTTCTCTAAAAGCACACCTGATTCGGGCAGAAAGTGAAGAATTGCTCATTCCGACACTTTTGTTTCATTCCATACACATTCAAAGATAAGTAATGAAGAAACATACATTTATTTTTTCTCCCTTTGCTAATTGAAATATGGATTATACGAAATCTTAGTTAATAGTTATATAATAATATTTTTACTTCCTTTCAATATTATTTAAAACCTCTTTCAATATCGCATTTGCGATGTCTCATATTAAATTTTTCATTATTTACCCTTTATGATAATTTTATTAAGGCACTCGAGGCTCTCGCAATAAAATTCAAAATATATACAATGTGTGAAATATCCATATAAGTGTGAATTTATTAACTTAAAGAAGAAAAATGCACATAAATATAATATAAAACGAAACGATCGTCGATGCATAAAAATGAAGACCCTTCCAATTAAATATATTAATATTTATAAAGTCGTTCTTGCACACGAAACGTTGGCGTGCATGTATTATTGATTAAAGGTTTTTAAATTAATTTACTTGGAAACTTTCTTTGAAGCTTAATATATTGTAATGTATGAAAATGTATGCGACGGAATTAAAACTGAACATTTTATATTAAATCTTTCAGCTTTCTTTTAAAAGTAAAATAAAAATTCATATTTCTGTATATTATTAAATTATGAACAAGGTGTGAAATAATCTGGTTAATAATTTATATAAAAACTGGATAAATTACATATTCAACAGGTTGTTATGTTTTTTAATTTATTTAGTAGTGATAATTTATTCAATGTAAACACCTTTTTAAAATGTTTATTTTGTATGTTAAACTAAAATTGCGCGATTTTGGGATCGTTTTTTAAATTAAATTTAATAATATTTCATTATTTACTACAAATTTTTAATCTTAATTTGTTCTTAAAATCATTTTACATATCTAGATAATACACAATATGGTTCTATTCTACGTCAGATAATTTTTGTCATATTTTGAGACAAATACTATAGTATATATTTCAGTATTCAAATGCTCTGCGGCCTACCATTCCTTTTACAGTCAATGGCGTTATATATTGGTATTATTTTTGACTAGCACGATCGATAGTATAAGTAATGGTTTTCCATGGTAGATAAAGATATAGTTTTAGTGCAGCATAACACTTCCATTCACACCTTATTTTTATTTATCATCCGAGTACTAGATTTTCAGCCGCGATGCGCACACACGTCAGATTTTATTACGCAATATGCAGTGAACGAAGTAAAAGCTTTCCCGTGCGAAGAGAGGCAGTAAAAGCTTTTTATTTACCTACACATCGTCCGGTATTTTTGCACATACACACGGTCACCTTCCTTCCTCGCAGGAAACACAACATTCGCAACTCCTCGCAATTTGTCTATCTGTAATGATACCATGTGCTACCGTCGAGCTTTTTCCAGCTACAAACGTTTCAACTAAGCGAATTAATCGCTAAAACTGCGCACAGACATGCAAAGCTCTTTATCGCGCTTTCGGGGGTGTGCCAATTTGCATTCACCTACTGCAAAAAATAGCACAGAACAGCGGTTAATTGCTCGTAATCGGAGGGTCTCTCTAAAAGCTATTACGGTGTCTGGTTCCGGATATTTTTCAATGGCTCCAACGGAAAACAGAAAAATTCCTCAGGACGTACAAGCAAAAGGCGTGCATTAGATTCACGCAACGATTAGTAAGAAATGCGTTATAAATAAAATGAAAAGCTCGTTTCCAAGTAGCTCGTAAATAGGTCGTTTATCTGATGATTTTAATAAAAATGCGGCAAACGACTTTCAGGTTATAGTAACAATTATATAAAATAAATTAATGAGTCAGATTACAAAAGCCAACAGGTTCATACAAATCTAACTTTTCTACAAATTTCAGAGGATATATGGTTTTATCTCATATTATATCTTAAGCAAATTTAATATTTGTATAATAATATATAATTAGTTCAAGATGTATGTAATATATATAAAATTAAAAATTCACAAAAATAATCACTTTATTATATAATATATAGAACATGTAAAAATCGAAGCTTATGTGTTCTTAAGTCACGATTGTTTGGTAAACAATATTGTGGAATTATGAACGAGCCGAATCAAACCTAACGTAATCTATGATTCATGACTCATTCTTGTCATTCAGCACGACCGTGACACACATTGTTTGTGTTGTAAATTTTTGATTGACATCACGATTTTCGTTTGCATACGATTGATTTATGATTTATGCTTCCTGTTATAGGGGTGACATAGTGCCCATATCATTGTGACCGCAATCGAACAATGATAAGGTAATATTCATAGATCGGACATGGAGGAGGAAAGGACGGAGTATTAATCATGCCACTGATTTCTGGGCAGACGCCATTTGAATGCAAAACGATCGAATGCAATTAGACCACGGAAACTGGGTCTCCGTTTAATTATGCATAGACCAACCGAGAGAGAGAGATAGATGTTATCAATTTAGAAATTTTGTCAGAGTTAACTTATTTATGAATACATGAATGCTAAACTATTATTCATTCCCAGTACGCGGTGAAAAGTTGGATTATGTGTTTATTTTTTGAGTAAATTGTATGCAGAACGTACTTATTGTATATATTCAACGGAATGGTAAATGTAATTTATAACCTTTATATGTGACCACCCGTCGTGTTTTATTTCACGCAACTTAATACACACGTGATGAGTTTTATGTATTTATTATTTTTAATTTAGAAATAACGTAATTATTATAAATAGTAAATTTAAAAATTAACGAGCAATACCCGTTTTGTTCCATATATATTTATGGCCTCTGAAAATACTTTCAGAGAATTGACTTTAATAATTTTTAATGTCTACTTATTTTATCTTTAAATTGCTAAGCATTAGGAATTTTTTAGCATTTGGTAATGGTAATTAAAACTTTTACTTCTAAATTATATTATTTACTTAATATACAAGAAAATTTATTATACTGCAAAATTAAATTATTAGAAACTACTTTTAAATATAAACTATTATTAGTTTCACTCCTTAATCCCAGCTCTATATAAATATATATAACTGCTATTTGTATTACTTAAGGCAAATAATTTATATTTAATATACGACTACTAACAATAAAATCTTCCGCAAAAATTACAATCCATAATCAAATGTATCTAATGATAAAAAAGTAAGCTTTTATTCGCTCTAAGATTTTTTATGACACAATAACGTATGTCAACCGAAAAACAAAGAGATTTTACTGCGTAAAAGATAAAGCAAGTTACTTTTTTTGTCCAACTATTTAATTTATATGGTTACTTCTTAATCTACGACATTGCGTGCAAAACATTGTATACTTTTACAACAAAAGATTAATTAATAAAAATAAGCAAAAAAAGATAGCCTTTTTTATTATACGGTTAAATTTTATGCGTGTTGAATGTCAATGTGCATAAATCACATTAACGACCCAAATACGACTCAATTAAAATAAAAATCGCGTTTGGAGAGTAATAATATTTAAATAAAATAAAAGTGAGCAACCTTTAATACATTTTATATTTTATGTAATTTTGTTAGGTATATTTCCGCATTGGGGCGTTATAAGTAATAAATTATTTAGGTACTAAGGAAACGTAATTTATTAAGTGATTCAAAGTAATACATGAAGTAAATATGAATCAATATATTATATTTTATTAAAAACATAGTATAAATTATTCAAATTTAATATGAAATATTGTTGGAACGAAAATATTATATTAAGATTGTGAATTTATGGCGTGGCACGTAAAACAATATTATTTAGAATATTCTAGGAAATAAATTATATTTAACAAATTGTATTAATAAAAAGTTTATTTAAAGTCCTCTAAATTTACGTAATATCGTTTTTAATATAGGTAAGATTAATTTAAGAATTTCCAAAACTATTTTTTAAGAAACATACTATAAAATTTTTTTGCGTTATTTGTTAAGGACAATGCGGCAGCTTAAATTTTATTTTGTACATACATTTAATTGTTAATATGTATTTAATCTGTTGCGGATTTAGATTCTCAATATAGATGGGCTTCCTTCAACTGTTTGCCCTTAATGCCAGTTAAGGGTAGATTAATAGTGTCGGAAAGTGCCACGCTATGTCATTTTCTCGATCCCATTCGCCATCAGATTATTTATATGATCTCATTTTGGTTAGAGCAACTCCCAATAAAGATTGCAAAGTCACGTATAAGAGAAAATGAAAGCTCTTTTTATACGTAAACGACATCAGCGATAAATCTTTCAAGATGCTCGGCTTTGTTATGAGAAACGGAATTATTTGCCTTCTCTATGACACTTTAGCTTGCACCATTTTTGAATTAGGAGCTATAATTTAAAATTAAAAATAACCACTACTTAATCAAAAAAGTTCAGAAAAGATTCTTGAGATTTCCTTAAATAAGGATACTTAGATATTATCCGTTATTGTATTACAGCGACTTTCTTTTAGGATCGCGATCGATGGGATTCGAGTTAGAAAAGACGCTCAGAATTTCTTCATACTATTGAAGTGTGCTAAAGAAACTACTAATTGCATCGTTGACAATAAAATCTTGAGGAATTCTAGTTTTGGGTTCCGGAACGTCTTCTAGAATCATGATCGCATCCTCTATTGATGCCCGTTCGAGCCAAGACATCTGGACTGTCTGATTCGCTTATGGCTCTCGCCATCTGGCTCTTTACTACACTGGCATTACACATTGATCTGTTAAACATCAGCAACGAGAAGCTTTAATTTTAATCTTATCTTACAAATATTATATGATTTAATTTTAATTTTATCCTACTTATATTCTATTTTTTATATATTGTAATAATAATTTATTTTGCCCATTGTGTGTCACAATAATATTAATTTAATTTAAATAAATTAATTTACAGCAACAGTTCTAATACGTCCATTTGCTGTTTAAACCTAATCTTTAATTATACTTTTTTTATCAAATTCAACTCGATCTAAAGAAAGTTCTAAAAGAACGATAGTATTTAAACTTTTATATTGTTAGGTTTGGGTTTGAACAAAAAATTAATGTTCCGAAAATTTAGTTTCATATATTTTATATATTTTAAAATAGCAAATAATTCATGAGTTAAATTATATTTTTGCTTGTGCAAATATATATCTATAGTGTAAAATGTATAAAAATAATTATTTTTGATTTCACTAAAACAAAAAGTGAAAATATATTACTTCATTGAAAATAAACCTTTACTCTAACATATATTAGGGCCAAACTGCATATTTGAATCGCTGTTTGTTGTTGCACAAGTGTTACGCTATATGTACATAAGTTGCCTCGAGTATTCAATTCTGCGATTTTCTGCATTTTTATTTGCCTCTTCACGAGGTGTCTGCCACTGAATATCGCCGACAGTAGCTTGTGTATACAAGCACACGCATGAGCAAATAGTTATATAGCTTTAAGCAATTCCATATTATTTACATACTCCTCTTTCAAATATTGCTGCGACAACAAGTCTAGAAGGTAACTTAAAATCAGAAAGTCTCAAAATGGCTCGTATGGGGGTCCGATCGAACTGATACATCGCTTGTTTTGAAGCAAAAATCTATTTTTTTAAAATTATATTTAGATGAAGTTTATGCTTTTAAACGTTTCATGTATAGCGATCTTTTCGTTAAAATTTAAACCTATTGAGTTACGAGTGTTTAAAATTTTATACTTGTCGCCATTTTGCAAAAAATTGACACATTGGATTTTGCTAACAAACATATACAGGGTGCTCAAGAATTCTATACTCTCACAAAAATTCAACTTAAAATATGTATAAATAAGCTCATACAGACCTTAAATATGTATGGTGGGTCGATCGACTCATAACACTAAACGTGTTTTGGAAAAAAAACTGTTTTTTTTATTTTAAATTTTTTTAAACGGTATCGTAAGTATATTTAAAAGCTCCATTTCGTATCAAAAATTCGAGCGTTAACTATATGCCAAGTCGCATAAAAGCTCGTTCGGGGGCCCGGTCAATTTACCGTAAGACTCGTTTTTTATAATAAAAAAAATCATAAAAAATTGTTTTTAAATAAAAATTAAGCATCTTAACACTTTTTGCATACGACATTCTTCGGTAGGATTTTATTTTGCAAAGTTATGACACTTTTAATTTATACATTGGCTGCCATTTTGTAAAAAAAAATTATATATTTTTTTCATACAAAACGTATAGAGGGTGCTTGGTAGTTCTATACGATACTAAAAATTTAATTTTTAATCTTTAAAACCAAGCAGTTAAGAGCGTTAACTCTTCTGAAAGTCTCAAAATGGCTCGTATGGGGGTCCGATCGAACTGATACATCGCTTGTTTTGAAGCAAAAATCTATTTTTTTTATATTATATTTGGATGTAGAAACTTAAATATTTGTGTGTTTAAGCCACAGTCTCAGTGTATGAGAAAAAGGATTAAAAAGAATTTAAGTTTCCGTTAAAATATTGTGAGCAAGTAGGCACTGGTTTATCAGAACTATTTAAAACTGGTATTAAGGCAGATGGAAAGTTTGGATACCATAAATAAAGCTGATCAAAGTAAATTGGACGACTTAAAATACAGGAAGTACATGTCGGGAGCACAATGATCATGGCACTGAAATTATTTACATAAAGACCGTTAAAAAATCATACAAACTAATTGATGTTTGTATCTTCCATTTGTAAAGAAACGAAGTGACCACCATAAACAAAGCACAAAATAATAATACCAGCATTTAACGTTAAAAATATGATTTAAGCTAAAACGTTGTCATAAAACTTTACTTTGCTACTTTAAATAAAATTTAGATTACCATTTTTCTTTTGACTTGAAATTCACGAGAGTTTATCCCAAACTTGAATCAAGCAAAGCCACCGCCGAATCAACACAGTCAACACAAGTCCAGAAAATTAGACGTGTTTTTACTTAAATTATCCATCCAGCCAAGCATACCAAGTTACCTTGAATCTTCAAATGTTTAACTTGATCTGAGAGATGAATTATAGATTCACGATGCAGCACTAACACGAGAACAATACAACACGGCATTACTAATTATATGGCTGTTTTTTATTTGCTAAAAACTTAGAATATGTTTAAAAACTTAAATTAAAAGTATATGCAGTGCCAAGCCAGGTATCGAACAGAAATCATTTTAAATAAGGAACGTTTTTGAGCACATAAGACAAAATCTCAGATTCTTTAGTAATGTAGCTAGAAGAGGATATAAAAATCTAACGCCACTCTGATGAAATGTTGAACTAAACAAATAAAGACGGGTGTAGATTTTCGGTTAGTGGAATCAAAGAAGAGTCACCAATTGAGTTAAGATTTATCATGGAGATCTCGTACTTAAGTAATGAGACATTGACTTGCTTGTTAATGGTTATAAAACGATGCGTCTTTATTTATTTTTATGTTTTTAAAGCTTGATTAAACGTCTTCAATGGGTCAATATACATATAAATGTTTCGCTCTATATTCCCCGATCGTCTTAATCAACAAGTGTGTATTTCGCGAGACCATCGATCAACCCCAAGCCAAGAGGGTCGGAAGCGGATATTACCCCGTCCAGTGTTTCTCAAAAGGCTTTCGTGACGCGAACATGACAAATCACCGTCGGCGCGTCAAACACGAATTTGCGCCGAGTAATTGGAAAAGCGCTCACGCAATTTTCCACCTGCATCGCCCCCAATTTCCGGACCTCCATTTTTCACCTCGTTATCTTCTCGTTGGTTCGTTTTATTTTCTTTTTGTCTTTGCTCCTTCTAATTTAGGCCGACCTGGTCGCGCCCCGTTCCTCCTTCTGAGAATTTCCTGTAATTTTCCGGCAATTTTCGCCCGCCGGATTAGAAAACAGGCAGAGTTCAATTTTAAAACGCGATTAGCTGATGGCGAAGCTTTGAAGCCCTGTGATTTTATTTTTAACTTCATTATGAATTATGCTACAAAGAAAATCGTTATTTCTGGTTCCGGTATAAGAGGTACCTAAAAATATGAAAAATTTCAACTTTTTATGTATAGTGATCTATTCTATAAATCATACAAAAATACTTTGACATAGATACTAGTGATAATAACCGGCGTTTTTGGGCTATTTTTAATTTAAAACTGGCGTTTAAAAATACACACTAACATATTTATATATACCACAAATAAGTACATTTTATAAATTTGTTTTCTTGGAGGCAGACTCTGAAAAGATATCTAGATATGGGCAGAGCCACAGAGCAGCAGAGACAGAACATAGGAGATCGTCTAGAGAGACAATCCCAGCTACATCATTAGCACTAGGCTGATAATTACAACTAGACACCTCAAGGAAGACCCTGACTTCTAAGAGCCAAATACTGATACCTAACTGCGGTAAATTGTAGCTTTTTAATCAACTGCTATCGTCTTTTCCGGCGCCTATTTGGCTCACTTGAACGCTGTATTTTAAAGTTAAACGTCATGTCGGTCGATATTATGAATTAAAACCTCTTTGTTCTTAGCACCTGTGGCTAAATTTGATTTGACACAAAACTTTTCTAATGAATTATTTATATTTATCTCAAATAAATAAACATTTTATAATAAGTTAAAATAACATATATATGGTTATATTTTTAAATGCGCTTCATATAAGTTTTAACTTTTTTTTATATCTCGTCAATTATATATTTTATTTCTTGCTAATACATTTTACCTTTATTATACGTATTAACTGTAAAACTGTTTTGATGTAATGTCTCTCCTGAAACCAACACTTATTT
Organism: Plectrocnemia conspersa; assembly: GCF_051122295.1. NCBI lineage: Eukaryota > Metazoa > Arthropoda > Insecta > Trichoptera > Polycentropodidae > Plectrocnemia > Plectrocnemia conspersa. The sequence goes on from NW_028277173.1 coordinate 18,788,451, forward strand.
ATTATAAATTCTTATATTCTTATTATGTCTTTTAATTGTACGCAAGTAACTTATTTTTAACATATTATTTCCCTTAATAAACTGACCTTAGTTATACTTTACTCTAGGTTTTAGTAAAATTTTTAATACCTTATATTTATTAAGTAATTTATTAAAACAATCAAAAATCAATTGTAAATTTTAATATTATATATTGTATCGTTTTATAATATCAGATAGTATATTATTATATATAGTCTATTGTCAATATAATAGATCATAGCGTTATGAGTAGATCTACGTATATATTAAGTTATTAAATTAACTAAAATCTTGGTATTACATAATATGCGATATTTTATTTTGGCACTGTATTCGCATCTATGTAAAAAGTCAACGGGAAGCCACTTGGTAACTCAATTACGTGTAAAAAAAATGAAAGTAATTTTGGCCATAAAATATATTAAAGACCTCACGGGGTCTTTCCAGCACATTCCCCTGTGTATACATTATAAACGAGTTTGTATCTTAAAAGTACATAGTTACTGCGTACATACATAAAATCTTGCCAATGGGCGATTAAAAATAATGGAGCGTCGTTTTGGTGATAATTTCGACAATAAAGGATGTTCCATCATAATAAAAAAAAACTGATGAGTTTTCGGTGTATTTTTAAATATAAATATAAAGAGATAAATTTTATTTTGAATATCTCAGTAAGCATGTAAAGTAATAAATAATAATACCGCAAACGATTACCTGAGATATTTATGTGTATTTCATAAGTAATGTACGTCACTTTCTTCCTGATTTAAACTTACACTGCTTACCATATATAGTCTCTTCATAATTAGTAGCAGTTGTAAATTTTATCTAGAAGAATTTTTAACTGATTTAACTAGATTTGGATATTTTTTTATTTATACATATTAATCCGGGAAATTTAAAATATAGTATAACCAAATTCGTGATGATCTGTCGAAAATATAAATATAATAAAATCATTTATTACGATATCTCAGATTCGATTTAAATTGAAAAACACAAATGTTAATATGGTATTCGAACCCAGGACTTTAATGTATTAGTCACCGACCATACGACTAGTTTTTGTGCTGGTACGTACACATAGCTAGAAAGCATAATAATTTCTAGCTGAAATGGGAGTGCTGTCAACTGAGTAAAAAATCGCTTCTATTTTTACTAGATTTGTATCTTTACTTTATGAATATCATTCGTAGAATATATATTTTAAAAGGGGTATTCTAAGAGTAAGAAATTTTTTTAAGTATCCTTAAAAGATCGTGAGGGCAATGAAAGGAAAATATTTTGAATCCAAAAGGGATTTAGAGCTTTCAAGATACGAAAGCCGTCAGTGTGCAGTTGACGTCTTCGTGATATATGTATATATTTATTTTATAATAAATATGCGTATTCTATTATTTAACTTTTATATCTAATATATAATACAAAATAAATAATAATATTTTATTTACAAATTAGTATAATATATGTGTATAAAATAGTGTTTAAGTATAAAACAGTCAGTAAATAGCTGGGTTAATATTTGTTACTCATGCAGTTATTGTTGATTTAAAATATTATAAAATCACTAAAATAATGTATATGGTTCTTGCTATTGGTTTTTTGTTATTTAAAAGCATTCGCTCAAATCAAAATCTTACAAAATGTATATTGATTAATAATAAACGTAAAGCTCTTGATATTCTTTACAAGTATACTATATGACAAACACTTGGTATAAGAATAGGTTTTAAATGTCGATTTAGAAAGCTCTAGTGCATAACGACTGAAATATAGGGTTATATATATTATATATTTATAAATATATGTATAATATGTACACGTGTGTGCTTGTATGGGCATTGAATTGAATTCGATTCAAAATAACGCGATTTGATCGTAGGATTATTGAGAAAGCATAAAATATACGTAACAATGTATATAAATAACATAAAGCCCGTATACTGTGTCGAATTTCGGAGAGAGTGTAGAATCGCTTATTTGGTGAAACTGTTATTGTTATTTTTTACAATAAAAATAACAATAGATACGTTCTTGGCTTATAAAATACTGAATCAACATGCGTTGCTTTTTATGAGCGTAATTAACCTTTATTGCTAAAAACCGTGATCCTTGATATTGAAAATCTCTTGCTTAAAATAAGCAAAAACAAATATAAAAATCACAGGCTTGGGATGAGCTTTTATTATTTTAGAATTAATAGCTCACGTGATTTTAAAATTTTAAGATGATATTTTAATTCAATTTATATTTTTATATTGCATATTACAATACTCACATACTTTCGTAACTTTATTTGTCCCAATCAACCCAACCATTCTAGAAATTTTTATTTTACTGCAAACCAATCTAGTACACGTATAAAATGAGATTGCTTTGTATTATTTATTACACGAGTCACTTTTTCAGTCCACAAATTCATGTATATTTAATTGAATCCTACAGATATGCGGTACGTATGATTTTACGCGCCCTTACAATTAATTTAGACTTCAGGTTTATGAAGTAGCCTGGCTCACTTTATGAAGTAAAAGTTTCAACACAAGTACGGATTACGGATTCACATTTGTGTCGTAATGTAAACAATAAACATTTGAACAGTCATGCATGGGTCGCACTGGGGCTCAAATAGTTAAGCCGTCCTTTTGTTAGCGCACCTGTGCTCTGCAAAATTGGAACTGGAAAATTTTAGGGATGCTGATTCATCGTGTTTTGACAGATTAATTATTATCGGTAGCAATCCGATGTGTGCATCGCGAATACGAAACCGACAACACAGCTGAAGCTGAAGCTTCGACAAGTCTATATTTTGTCATAGTGGTGAAACTTTATAGTGGTAGAAACAATAATTACGAACATAAATAACGCCACTACAATTAATTCAGAAGTAAATTTATTATATATACCCATAATTTGATGTTGTTTAATATATGATTAAAAGGAATAATGAAAAAAACGTATTATTTGGGTATATGGTTGCTTTGAAATACATATCTATTCTCAAATTACTTGACCAATAGATATCAATTCGTCAAGTATAATAACTCCTTTTCAGAACGATATAAGACCCCTACTGGAGTACCTCAAGGATCCAATTTGGGTCCATTGTTGTTTTTATTGTTCATTAATGACATAGAAACAGCAATAGAGCATTCAGATTTTTTATTATATGCAGATGACTTGAAAATTTACAAGAAAATGCATTCGATTTCTGATTTCCTCGACCTACAGGAGGATCTCAACCCTATATGGAAATGGGCTTGCTATAACCAATTGCCTTTCAGTGTAAAGAAATGTCACACAATTTCATTTTCAAGGTCATTAACGCCGGCAAAATATTCATACCATCTAGGCGGATATTTTCTGGAAAGGTTTTCTTCAACTAAGGATTTAGGAGTGACTTTCGAAGAACGTTGGAAATTTAGCCAGCAAATTGCAGAGACTCATAGCAAATCCTTAAAAATGCTCGGTTTTATCTTGAGAAATGCGCGTTACTTCAGGAATACTTTAGTATTGCGCACTCTTTATGATACTCTAGTTCGCAGCATACTAGAAACTAGCTCCATCATTTGGATCCCAGGCGTTATGAATCAATGTAATGAATTAAAGCTGGAAAAAGTACAACGTAAATTTCTTCGATATTTATACTTGAAGGAATACGGGTATTATCCGTTCTTGTTTCCCAGTGCTTTTATTTTGGGAGCCCTGGGATACGTTTCTTTGTCGACTCGCAGAAGTGTTTATGTAATTAAATACTTCTGGAAATTGCTCAAGGGCATCGTAGACAATCCTTCAGTGCTCGAGCAGCTTCAAATGTGGGCTCCTGAAGGTGGTTATAGTTCTCGGTCGCGTCCACTATTCTTGCCTGTTAAGTGTAGAACTGGAGCACTTGCCAACTCTTCTCTGGCCAAGGCTATTTATCTGCTCAATTCTGTCCATAGTATTATTGACATTTTCTCTTGCACATATGGAGTTTTGGTTCAGTTCGTATGGGACAATGCACACCTGTTGAGGTGATTTGTGTCTGTTGTTATGTCTTGTTTATATTTGTATGTATTATGATGTATTAGTACTTTTGACTATCGTGACGCATTAGGTTTGCCTGTCAGGTCACGATGGTTATAATTTTAATAAATAAATAAATAAATATGTATAAGTTGTTAACGTGTTTTATATAATAATTATATTTCTCTAATTAATATTTACTAAGAATATTGAGAAATAAAATCTAAAGCAATAGTAAAAATAAAATTATTTTAAACTCAGCTTGCAACAATGCTGTTTCCGCTAGAGTGCACATGACGTGGCATTGCAAGGATTGTTCAGTGATATGTTACTTATATACGTTACATACAAGTAACAGCTGCTGCTGAGATTATTCATCAACTTGTTGTTTACATAAATAAATTTATATATAAGCAAGATACTGTCGTAAATTAAAACTAAGATAAACTCTCGTTTATTATTGTATAAACATATTGAATCGTCATTTGTTGTTCAAAAAGTAAGGAAAAATTCGTTTCGATGAGAGTTAGCAATTAATTAAAAATTATTGCAATGCTATTTTAATAATAATATTTTTAAGTGATGATAGAATATGTAAGAAGAAGCTTTAAAGTGAAGCGTTCATATCGTACGTAGTAGGTCTTGATTGAGTCGGTTAATGAAGTATACAGGTCGTAATTAGTCATTCTCAAAGTCGGCAGTAATTGTTCTCAAACGCGTATCTTGGAAGTTATGGCTCAAATAGGTGGCGAGGCGTAAGTCCAAGGTCGAAGAATTCTGTGTAGCAAAGAAGGCCTAGGAGCGAAGTAGTAGTCCGAGTGTCGATGTGTAGTGCTGTAGACCCGTCCACGGTCGTCAATCGTGACGACCAAGGAAGGAGGTCTGGCCTAGCGCCGGAGTGCGCAGTACTCCGGAGCGAACGCCAGACTGGGTCCGATCTCAGTTGCCCATGGGCTGAAACTCCCGAGCCTAATGCAACTGCGGGACGCGGGCGCGGTGCCCGAGAAGTACCCAATCTCCGTCCTGCGTTTATCTGGTTTTGTACCGCGTGATATATACCGTCGTGGCGTAAACCGAATACTCACTTCTCCCATTAAAAGGATGTAGTAGGAATGCGACCCCAATCTGCAGATAACTGAATGCAAACAAAATATATGAAGGAATTTTATTAAAACTAAAACCAGATATTTGTCCGTTACGGTTCGTTACCATGAAGTTAAATCCAATTTTATATCTTAGAATTACAATTACCGTGAGTTTCATTTTTTCTTTATATATTAATAAAAAAAATTGTAAATAAATAGTTGATAATAAAATAATAATTGAACCATTAGTAGACAGTGAGTGCAAAACACGAACAATGTCACCAAGTAAAACTTTAAAAATAATTTGAGATAAATCTTTTTTGGGACGTTTCAAGATGTATAAAGATGAACCTTTGTCAAACGCTCAGGTGGGCAGAATACTTAGCTAGAATGGATATTAACGGTTTGACTATAGTTTTATGGAGGGTCGAACTCGCTCAAGCAATAAACGTATAATAAAGACATATGTAAAGTGTTTGATCTTTAATATAACTATAATAAAAAAAATTTTGTGTCAATATACTATGTATATAATGTAGCACAGATTATCCAAAAATGTGAATATTATTACGAGAAGGACTTAACATACTTATGTTATTTTACATTCCATTCAAACTTTATTCAAGAAGTTGTCGTTGACACGTAACAAGGGTTAACCCATCCCTTTTCTTTGAAGTCAATTTTAAAATCATATGAACTATTTATAGACTTTTCCTTGATAAATTGCGCACGAAGGACTCTTCTATTATCTCACGTTAATTTATTAATAATATATTTCAGCAAGTTACATCAAAGCATTTTGGGTATTTAATATCTGGGATCTAAATACTGAACGTTTGATGGTTATCTTTCTAAACCGTACTCACAACCGTATCAAAATATCTCATTGTTTCGTTAAAGATTAAGATTGCTTATAAAGGCCTGATATTAATATCAATTGGTAGGTTGTTGTTTTATATTAAAAACACTAAATTATCTCTATGAATAATGTATTTATTTTAAATATTCATTAGTATATTATTGAATAAGTCTAGACGAATGCGTTTTAACAGTTATTTTTTTACTATTATTCAGTAACAATACGACTTATTAAAAAAACACATATTCCCTGAGTAGGCTTATTTTAGAGGGATTAATTCTCATATACTTTCTACTTTCTTAGTACTACTTATTGTAAAAAATTGACATTTTCTTGTATTGATTTTACTTTTTTTTGTAAACAAAGTAATGGTAAATATTGTAACAAGCTTTTTATATATGTACAAGTGTATTGTTGAAATATTTTCTTATTTTAAATTTTGATATATTTAATATTTCCTCGTGTATAATATTTTTACAAATGTTTCAATAAAATACGGCACAGATATACATTATGCATGCAATCACGCCAAGGAATTGTGATGTCATCCATATATAATAGTTTGATTTAACAAAGCTTGTTATTCAAAGAGATCCATTCAGGACTTATACCTAGATACCTGTGTGGCCGTCTGACTAATTACGTGGTAACGTACGTTGTAATTTGGGTCGGGTATTAGAAATTAGTTATTAAGTCAGTATGCTTCACTGTTTATTTGGATGATATTATTTGTTTATAATATAATTGAAAAAATATTTTTCCCCGTGGCATTAATTGTAATATTATTTTATTTAAAATTATTACAAGTACTATTATTTCTTTTCATAGTCTCATTTTATTTTAAGATAAAAATATGTAAATTCATAGTTTTCAACGCTATTTCTAATTAAAAATATTTAATATTTTTTTCTTTTAACATTTAAATTAAATAATAATATCTAATAACGAAGATAATGAATAATTTTTAAATGCTTTATTTATATTCTAAATATGAATAATTAAATAAGAACGTAAAAAAATATGAAGTGTTTAGTCTCTGGTGGCGCAGTATCTAAGTGCAAAGCCCTAGCGGTTATCCGGATCGTCTACCAGGGTACAGCAGCTGCTTGATATTTAATTTGAACTTAACTCTGATTTTTTTCCTTATTTTCCAATGCAAATTATTAGCTTTTATATAATATATCTTAATGGTATAAATGAAAAATATAATGTTTTTTCTGCGCTTCTTAAAGCAATACAAATTGAAAAGACACGAATGAAATTGTTAACATTATTTAATTTATAAATACGTGTTTAATAGATTATGTAATGAATGCAAAAGATTTCCAAAAAATACTTGTCGGAAATTTTATATGCATTATTTCGTGCAGCGGAGATAAAAATTCTAGCAAAAACTGATTGTAGTAGTTTCATATATCAATAATAAATTATAAAACAATACTATATTGATACACTAAATAATGCTGCGGGTTAAATTAATGTTATATACATGTTACAAATAATCTTAGACACTCAAACGATATTTTTAATAAATAATCTGTCAACTAAATACAACAATGTATATTTACCCTAATATTTTAACATAATCACAAACAGGGCGTTTATATCATTGCCCTAAAATAATCCGCAATGATATTATATCCGTCCGGTTTTCATTACGCCGACATATTTTACGGGCATCAGGGATGGGCAACCTTTAAGATGTCAGTCCGTGATAGGTTGACAAAGGTTCACACGGACCAACGATTTGTCAGGACCGTAAACTTTGACCAGCTTCGGTACGAAAGCATAGGGCTTACCTTTGACGGTTGCGGATATTGGCAAAGGCTTGTAAGGTCAGCGTGTTTAATATTTTTGACATCATAATCGAAAAGCTGCCACATTGATAGCATTTCAATAGAAACATTTTATTTTTTATATTTTGGGTAACTAGTTCACACGCGTAGAGTAAGTTAGTGAAGTAGTGAACTTAAAATAAGATTTTAAAAACCAAGATTTTTTATAAATTAATACTATTGAACAACAAATATAAAATATTAACATAATTAAATATTATAAAATTATTTTTTTAACATGTATAGTTTTTTTACATATTTTTTATATTTATGTAAGCCACGTATTTTTTTCTCCTGGATTACATTTTATCTATTGTATGCGCAATTCAAACACTTAAGAACTTCATATTTAAAATTATTTAAATTTTATATAAGTTTATATATTGTGACTTTCACCTGCAAGCTTTAAAATGCAATAGACTCGCGATCGCGTCCCTTATTATTACCTGTTGCGGCCAGCACGTCAGCGCTCGAGATCGCTCTTCATGCACAAATCATCTTGCTTCTTAACAAGCTTGCCATGTATAAAAAAAATCGGCGATATCTAATAAAAAATATGCGGGATCGTGATAATTTATTTCAGGTGTGTGTCATAATTGTCTTTTTAATTAGTCATAATGATCAGATTTGTCATAAAAATTAAAATATCCGCTAATTAAAATATTTGTTTAAAAAAATACTTAATAAAAATTGAAAGTATTTAAAAAAATATAAGTGATCTAATTCTAGGGTATTAGTTTTTTTATGTTTTTAGCAATAATCTGGTAAAATGGGAAATTGTCGTATTTTAACCAGATAACCATGTTAATAAGTCTTAATTTAAAAAATCTAAAATGTTTTAAAAAAATCTGCCGAACAATACACATTTCAAGTCATTCAATTTAAAACATATTTATAGTAGAAATACATTTTTAAATACATATTAGTAATGTTTATATTTATATGACTAAGATTGAAAAGAAAGTCTTGTATAAGCTTCAGCTCCCGGAACCCTTGTAGGGGATAGGTCCTTTGACTTGCTTGCGTTACTTTACTGTACTTTGTTCCTAGGTAGTGCCTTGCGCTCTATCTCAGACGACCAGCCAGAGAGGTCCCTTCCCCTCAAGGGTTTGGGCTTTAACCTGAGAGGGGTCTCTTGCTCTCCCACAACTAATGATGGCGGGAGTCCAGTGTGCCGTGAACTAGCGCTAAAGTAAAGAGTGCTGTCGGAAATCAAACTATTCTGGAAGAATTCCAGTTTTGGTTTTCGGATCGTCTTCTTTTCCAATGTCCTTTAGAGCCAGAAGTTCCCCAATAGCATACTTTTATGTGGCTATAGTAATGCATTTCACAAATAATAAATGTTAACTATGAGGAGCTGTAACTGTAACTGTATATATGGTAATGTAATAACTTTTAAATAGATTCCATATATTAGTGTTTTACTACTATATTTTAGCGCGTGACTTTATTTAAGACATCCTAATGATTCATGTGTAATAGCAATACAAATGAGACTATTACTTACAGGTTATATTTTAATGAAATTGGTTATAAAAATTGACTATACGTTAACAACCCAATCTAGAGATTGGGCGTGATGTAGCGTATAAAAATACACATATGCGCCGTAAACCGTATTAATAAATTGTGTTTTTCTCGCATGTACCACCAACAACAAGGCCCATATTTAGAAGTGGGTTATTTCGCTGCGTTCATTCTAAACATGAATTCATAACGTGATTAATGCGTGAAAAATTGTGCACGCGTAAGCTGTTCGTGGCGATAAAAAAAATTACATTAACCCTCCCATTCACTCCCACCGCCGATCGCGATTTATTTTCGCCGGTACGCGAAGTACCGAAAATATGTGGAATATTTTTTTGGTTATTCTGTACCCCTCTGGTGATTGCGGAAGTTTTCGAAGCAGCCGCGCGATAAAACACTGATCGCGATCGCGGAATGGCGGAACCGGAAAATAATACGAATGAACTTTGGCGTCGGATAAGGACCCGCGACAATTTTAGCGTGAATTATTATTATTTGCATCAGGCGTAGACGTTTTTTCTTAGGGAACCGCCTAAAAATACGATTTTTGGTTGACACTTTTTAATATAAAATTTTAAAGAAAATACAAAACTGCTGCCCTACAGTATTTCTTTAATTGCAGGTACAATAAAACAACAACAGATGTATTATCTAACTTAATATAACTTATATTATTTATTCGTATGTAAAAATATTTATTATCAAGTTATTTTAGAATCAGTGCATAATATGGTTAAGGAATAAAAATTGGATTTTATATTAAATTACTTTTTAAAAATCCCTGTATACTTTACCTGCGTTAATTTATTCTTCTTCACAAACACGTTTTTTCGTCTTAGCTAATTAAACTTGTCTAATTATGAAAACGTAAAATATAATATAAATCTCTTTGAATTTTTAATAACTTCGTATATTATTCTTCCTTAGAAAATACATTTATTTTAAGAAAAAAATATTCCAATGAAAATAAATAAAATATAATTAATATACAGGTTATTCAAAATATTTTTTAATTTATCAAAAAAATGAATACCTCAGTGATGTATATTTTAATATGTAATTAATCACTTTTTTAATTATAAATTGCATTAAGAACGGGTTCATATAATCTTTAATTAAAAATCAATGAAATAAAACCAGGACTGTTTTGTGTAATACTTAAATATTAAAATTTAATGACTTTTATGTATTTTAATATTATTATATTTCAAAATAATTAACAAATAAATAATTGCATATTCACATAATTTTTAAAACTTTTGCTATAATGATATAGTTTTTAATAAATGTTTAAATCTATCAGATACATAATATATTATATAACAATATTTTGAAAATCAACAACTTATAATAGTATACTTTTAAAAATATAATATATTAAAATAAATGCTTCACTAGAGACTATATCCATTTATCCTTACTTATGTACAGTTTTCAATAACATGAATAATATTACTAAATTATATATAAAATATTTGTATAATAAAATTAGTGTATTGAGACTCTTTAATAAAAAAAAGTATACGACAACTAACAAACTAAACTGGTGATTTGTAAATATTTAAATTAAAAGTTCGTATACTATTAATAAAAAATAAATAATTTTTCACTTATGAAATATTATTGTTGTGTTTTTTACTGTATGATTGTATCAGTTAATTGTTTGAATGAGTAATCAAGTGCAAAGTTTAACTTTTATATTTATATATAAGTTAGCACATTTTTTTGCAGTTTTAATTTATTTGTATTTATCTATTCTTTTTAATGGTAATGCGCTTCTAATGAAAACTAATATCAAAAAAAGAGTTAAGCTTGCAAATGTATGCATTTACTCTTGTTAGAATTTATATTAAGACATTACAGGCAAGCAAAAAGGTCTATACTACAATTGTAACACATATTTCAAACTACATAGAAAATAGCTTTAATTAATTGTACTGCAATATAAGTATTAGTATAATATATTCATAATATATCAAAAATTCCAGTAATAATCCGAATTCCAACCCACTTATCCTAGGTATTTGTGATTGCGACAAAAGCAAACTCAAGTTAAAATATAAACATAAATTGCCCAATATTGCTTTAGAGTTTAGATGCTCAAAGTGCAATTTCAATATCTTTAGGCCTTACCTTTATAAGTTATTTGTGTAAGCTAGTTCAAATAGTCTTGATTGTATTTTTTTATATATAAAAATTAATAGTTTAATTTCTAGTGCTTGTTTGAATAAAGTTTCTTAATAAATTAAAATCCTAAAAATTAATTTGATTTATCATCTCGCAACTTATTTCAAAGTATATATTATTATGATTTGTAGTATTGTTTTCGAGAACAATGGATAACGGTTGAAATTTAACCTGTATGTGCCTACCCTAAGGAATCGATCGCAGCGCAACAAGCGCCTCCCTTTACCACAATTCATCATCCATTTAGTAGGGTTGCTTTGACAATGTCACTTTGGAAATTCTATAAAAGCAAAAGCGGCTAATGGACGCCTATAAAATCGCTTGTTTGATCTCAGATTATGGTTACGTCGTAGGCTAATTGCTCGTCGACCGTGCTGATTTAATGGCTGATATTAAGCGGTCAGCCGCTTGAATTTGTGCAATTATTGCAATTGTCGAACGATACGTGTTATCATCGCATAAAAGCTAGTATTTCAGAAATCATGTCACGGAGGCTTAGGAATAATGCAAACAATGTTTCAAAATGCTTGTGTAACGAGCGGATTTAACATGTAATTTTTTTTTTTATTATATACTCACGATTTTTTTAATGATAGAATTTTGTGAGATTCTAAAACACTATTTTTGTAATATAATACAGAAATGTCGTTAAAATAGACATTGATACATATACTATATTCGCGTTAACACGGTCAGTTCAAGAGCTATCCGTTTATCATTAATCATAATTGAAAAAGGGATGGAAAGTTTGGGTTTACGCTCCTACTACTAACTCAAAAGCACACGATACGGATATACATACATTCGATATAGTTAAAACTGCTTTATTGATTTAAAAATGTTATAATCTGAAGTGAATATATCGAATGTTGTCTAATTTAAAACTATCACAAAATAGATTATTAAAATGGCTATTTTTTTCATACACCTCCATTGAAGTTTTTAAGAACAGGCAGAAGGATTCATTGTTTATCAACAAGTCACTACCTTTGTATAGATAAATCAAAGTCCCACTAAGCTGACCATGGTCAACGCAAAGAACCGCGTAACGACCTCTTGTTAAAACAATCTCAGAAAGGGACACGTCAAGTTGGCGCCCCAAAGGGCCATTTATTAGGCCGCTTCGGGCCTTATCCATAAGGGAGATCCAAGACTCGGACGCCATATTGGCCTTTGTCGGCGCAGGGCCGAAACTATCAGTTTAACTGTCACTTACGTACGTACGCGCCGAAAGGTCCTCGGGCAATAAATAACGTTTGTGGCGTCGGACCGCAGAGTGCTTTCCCGGATTTGTATGCAGGCTGAGGTCTAAAATAGTCCGACGGTTATTGAAATATTAATGGGCGGGTAACAGCTCGTGGGGTTGTTCAGCCCCTGACCCATTGTGCACAGGCCCAACTAGAAAGGATCGATCGATATAGCAACAAGCGTCTCCTTTCACCTTGCTTGCTTGAAACAATTCTTCGTCTATTCAGCAATGTAATATCGAAACTTAGCTTATTGAAATAGGCATGCTGAAAGCATCAATAAAGTACTACTGTATCGAATAAACATATGTATATGAATATATTAATCGCATATATATTTTTAAAAATTTTTGCACCGTTTTTATATTATGAAAAATAAATTGCAACTCAACCACAATTTAAGCACCAGAAAAACTACCATTTTTCATGTAAACGATACGCAATAAACAATGCGTCTATTTTGACTAAAGTCACACCCGTAAAGCACAATGTACACATCATTTTTAGTCCAACAGTATTTATTTTTTTGGACTACATATTAATCAGTCTATTGTAAAAAATAATACGATTCTACTTTCTCAGCTACATTTACTTCACCACATAACAACCCATATTTCCATTAGGTTCTACCTCACAAAGTCTAAGTATATCATATAGAGAAGAAAGCTATACGCCTTGAGCATAGATTTGCGACAATGACGTACTCGTTCACCTACCAGACAATACAGTACACGATAAGCCATATACTGTACAAGTACACGTATACTCTTTAAGGTACGTCGGATACGTAAACGGTTATGCGAGAGAAAGTCGCACAGTCCTCCCGTTACACGTCATACAAACGTGTCTATCCGAAGCGTGAGCGACGTATCAAAACGTTGTTGTCACACACATATGTGCATACATAGATACAACAAAGTCCCTGGAGAGTTTCCTGCGGAGCAGACACGCCCATGTCTCGACGCTTTCAGATGACCTACAAAATGTACTATGACGCTACGCCTATTGCTAATATATCTCTTACTAATAAAACATTGTGTTAAATTGCCAGTTGGAAATGGAACAGCTAATGTATACGAGAGCATAATTACACGAGGGTGAGCCTTGTATAGAGGTGACGTTGTATGACATCAAAGAGCTGGCCTTAACGGACCGGGTTGTAACAGCTCATAGCTTCGAAAAGAATAATCTATTACTATCCGAGATATTTTTCAGCATAACTAATGAAATACTTATGATAGCACATCATTATTTTGCTTGTATAAATTTCAAATTGTATTTATGAGAAAATTGATAAAAAAATATTATATTATTTTTATATTTTTTTTTATATCATAATTTATTATTATTATTTATTATTTTATTAATTTATTTAGCTTAATAGCTAATCTTTACATCTAACAAATTAAGTAAACATATATAAAAATATATAAAAAATACATAACAGAAAGAAAAAATAAAAATATACAATAATAAAGTCTTAATATTATAATTTATTTCTATATGTACGAAGGTGTTTTTTTATTCCATTTATGAAACCCGTTATATTTTTGCTGTTTCGGATTTCTCTTGGAAGACTATTATATAAATCAAAACCTCCGTACATAATTCCCCTAGCCGTACTCGTTTTCTTATACTTAATTATCTTTAAATTTTCTTTATTTCTAGTATTATATTTATGTACATCTTTATTTCTTATTAAATATTTATTAAAATATTTTAGTAACATATTATTTTCTAACTTATATATAAATACTAAAACATTCACACTCAATATTTCTTGAACATTCAACCATTCTAATCTATCAATCATACTTTTACAATTAGTTAATCTATTTTTATTTAAGATTACTCTCATTGCCCTATTTTGTAATTTTTGCAACATTTGTTTATCTAATTTATTTAACATATTTAATAGTGTTGCACAATAAATAAAATGGGGCAATATTATACTATTGTAAATTATTTTTTTTGTATTTATACTTAATATAATTTAATTAATCTAGATAATAAACCTATTTTTCTACTAATTTTTTTTAATATGTAATTACAATGTTCTTTAAAATTTAATTTTGTATCAACAATTACTCCTAAATATTTTATATTATCCACTATTTCTATACTAGAGTTACTTATTACTATTTTGATACTATTATCCAACACATTTTTATAATTAATAAACATACATTTAGTTTTATTCTCATTTAATTTAAGTACATTATTCTTTAACGATATTTCTTATATACTTAATTCATTATTTAAATTATTTACAATTTCTTTAATGTTACCACCTATGCAATACATTATTGTGTCATCCGCAAATAGATAAATTTTTCATTTTTTCACGTTATTAACTATATCATTAATATACAAAACAAATAACAATGGTCCTAATTTAGACCCTTGTGGTACTCCATAAGACACTAATTTCTCTTCAGAATATACATTATTTATTTTAAATTTTTGTTTTCTTTTATATAAGTAATTATTAAACCATCTTAAAACTATATCACTTATACCTATACTCTCCAATTTCTTTAACATTATTTTTCTGTCTATTGTTTCGAAGGCTCTCTTGAAATCCAAGAAAACTGCTCCAATGATTTTGTTTGTATCCTTAGCCAACAGCCAATCATTTATCACTACTTGTAATGCAGTTTCAGTCGAATGCTTTTCTCTGAATCCCGATTGTTGTTCACATATTATGTTTTGAGAAGTAATGAATTCCTTTAATTGTTTGATTACTACTTCTTCTATTATTTTTTCTATACACGGTAGCATGTTGATTGGTCTCATTTCTTAAACTTTTTTACTATTTTTTATTTTAGGTATAGGTACAATAGTAGCAATCTTTAAATTTTCAGGCATTTCTCCTAAGGAGAGTGCTTTATTTATTAAATAATTTAATTTAGTTCCTATCATTTCCCATGTTTCTTTAATTATATTTATATCTAGTTCATCAGTACTAGTTCCTTTTTTAAATATACATATTATGTTATGAATTTCATCTAATGATACTGATTTAAATTTACTAAATTTTACAATTATTGCTTTATTATTATATTATACGAAATTACTAATCCTTGGTATTGAATTCACAATTTCTTCTATGCTCTCAATGTAATATGTATTCATTTTTTCTGCTATTATATAAGGATCTTGATATATATTTTCATTAATTTCCATTTTTATTATGTCGTTTTTCTGAGTTGGATTAATTAATTGTTTTATTGATTTCCACATCTTATTTGGATCATTTTGTATTTCATCTATCAATTTTTCATACCATTTCTTTTTAGCCATTCTTAATACTTTGACTGCCATATTTCTACATTGTGTGTATGTTTTCTATTTTTCATTAAAGACTTTATATTCTATTTGTTATGTTTTTAATATTTGAAAAATTTTGTATGACTCATCTCTTTTCTTTATAGCATTTTTAACATCATTATTAAACCACGGTTTTGGGTTGTAACGATATTCCTTTTTAAAATTATATTGACTTTTTGTTTTACAATCTATTATATTCTTATAAATTTTGTTCCATATCATGTTAACATCCATATTATCTACATTCCAGTCACATTTTTGTAATTCTAATCTTAATTTATTAAAATTTTTTTTTTAATTATATCAATTTTTTTTGTTTTTTTAACCTTAAGTTCATTATGTTTTTTTATATAAATATATATATCTCAAAGATTATTCAAAAAGTATAGATACAAAGTAAAAAAATATTTAATTTAGGATTGACTTTTAAGCCTTTTAGCATAGTGACTTAAAAGTTTTTGATAGCCTAATATATCTAACTTTTTTATAAGGAACTGTTCTTGAAACTTGACATAAACATATTTTTCATTGATTTTAAGAAATATTTATGACGTTTATTATCTCTAATTTTATATCAGTTTAAAAATATAGATGTAAAATTTAAGTTACCGACTTAATTACATTTTAAAAATTAAACGATTTTTCAGCTAATAGCAAATAACTGATATTAAATGTATAGTATCATATTATTATGCATATTTTTTTTATAACATCAAATACCTTAATTTTAATGTTAATTGTCAAGCATCATTCCAGAAAAATAATTGCTTGTCGTTGTCTTATTTTATTGTCATCTTCATTATTTTTCGCAAATATCTTATTTAACAGTGTTATTTTCTCATTTCTATCGAATGCCGACTTATACAATTAGTAATTTGATATAAATACCTATTTAATTAGTCTAATTAATTAAAGCAGTTCAGAGGCAAACAAAAATAAATATAACAAAACTCACCTTAATCATAATAAACTGCTGATAGAGGCGGCGCAGAAAGGAAAACGTAAACTGAATTATATTTGGCCAACAATATTAAATACGGCGGGGTCAGCTTTAAAAAACGACTGTTTACAAAAGGTAAGATATAATATACTTTTAAAATGTACACACCTAAATACAAAACACTGACGTGGAACATAAACTAAATTTTGAGAGAGGTAAAAATCATATTTCTTATGTATCGCGGGATGAAATCTACGAGAAGTGGAAAAACTTACTTTTTCTTTCTCCGCGAGTCGTTTGCTAAAGTTACTTTTTTGACAAATAATTCGACGCGAAAAGCGCAAAACAATGGCGGATTGGCGAACAGCAATAAAAATGATATTTATTAATAGAATTGCTGAAAGTTTCTACGTTGAAAGAAAGAGAAAAATGTGAGATAAAGGTAAAGATATTTTTATATCTCTTGTATAAAATATCGAATGTGTATTTTACGTACGAGTATGTGTACATATTTATATATTTAAATCGATTTGATAATCTTAGCATTTTGATTATTAATAATTTAAATGGTAATTAAAGTTGTTATTGCAATTTAATAATATATTTACAGATTTTTTAATTTACAACAATTAAGATAATTATGTACCTTTCATTAAATTAGAAAATAAAAATAAGTAAAAAGCATAAAAATAGCAATTGCCCTAGCTTTTTACAGAAAAAGCGATGTTATGTCTTTCTTAAAAGTAATATTATTATTCAATGTTCTTTGTGTAAAAAAAAATTAAAATACCTACTTCTTGAGAAAATCCATATAAGCGATTGAATCACAATAATAGTACTGTACAAACTTTTATAAACTCGTACAGAATTAATTACATCTTAATAATAAAATGAAACCAATATGCTTAAATACTTTTCAGAACATTGAAATTATGGTTCTCAATTATTTGTTTTTAAATTAAATTAAAATTAAAAAGTGTTCAAATATATATTCATAATTTAACAAATCAGTGCAAACAATTAAATAAGTGCCTGTATTTATTATGTAAATAAAAAACAGATATTAGTTTACCATAATAACAATAATTAATCATTAATTATTTGCATAATCGTTAAATTTTATAAAATATGCATAACACGAATGCTGTGAGAATTTCAGATCAGTGAGGGCGTCAAAAGAAAAATGTTTTATTTATTATTTTACATACATTTTAATCCGGGACGTATATTTGAGAATATCAGAAAATTATGCGCGGGCTTGGTGCTTAGCTGAAATCAGCCATGTGACATTTATGGCATTAGAATCAATAAACTAGTATACAGGAACACAATATAGTGTATAAAATTACAAGGTGTAAAGCAGTTTATAATATTATGCTTTAAAATGTGTTATAGACTCTCCATCTTGGTATCTATAATAAAGCATCTTTACTTTACTAATATCCCTAGTATTGAATATTAATAAGGTTTAAATTATATTATCTTTAAATATTAGGATGAAACAAACTTTCAAGGGTTGTTTATTTATATATAAAAATCCGTATATTAATATATAAAAAAACATATAATACTGTATATAAAAATTACATTTTATCTCAATTAAAATCTGTGTTTTCATCATTTATGGTTAATATCTGTTACATCTCATTTTAATCGAACCTGTGTATGTAATTTGCGATACTTTAATATCGCATAAAGAATCAAAGTAATAAACTGAGACAACATTAACTCTACTTTATATCCGAATGATCATGTCGCAGGAAGGGTTCAAAGTTATAGGCTCGTAAAACGACCTAGTCTAAAGGGTATTTTTGGAAGATCCTTATATGCACTGCATATGAATCATGCGGGAATATACATCCAGAGGCGCTATAAACGCGCCTTTATGCCGTTTATATAGTTTAAAGCACAATACGTGAGCAGTTTAATCAAACATTGACGACCTTATGAAATAACCGTCTTGTGTTTATTCAATTACGCCAGAAAAAATCTTGAGTGGATAAATATTGAACGGTATATATTTTTTTTATCTATTGGGTTTTCATGTAAAACTTTATTAATAAGCGTGCAAACATTACGGTTTATTACGGTGCTATTTTTTTATTATTGTTTATTATGAAAGTATGGTTCGTTAGACTTGGGTACTAATTAAAGGTAAACGACTGTCGTAAAACACTTCCCGGAACTCCATTAGGGCTTCACAAAATGATGCAGTGTTGGATGTAACAGGTACTATAATATACGACCCCAATGAACGTCACTGGTTCCGTAGTTTTAGGTTAATGTGATGTCACTTCATGCTATCAATTTTTGTATATTAGGAACATTATAATTCTCTAGATTTGCTTTTCCATCTTTTCCTAGTCTAATAAATTAATATAAAAATTATGAACATAAAAATGCGCAGTGTGTTGAGAAATGTACAAAGTTGAACAAAACTGCAAATAATTAAAATATAATATAAAAATGTCACGTTTGAAATTCTTTCTCATTTCCCTTATTTTCCTAAATCTAGGATTTGACCCATGCTACTAATACGTAGAAACTAAGTATGTATTTAGTCAGCAGAGACATCCAAAATTTCTCGTTGCGATTACACAGCGCTTGAGCATACATGCGAATATAATTACGGCCGGCTTTCGTAAGATTCGAATCTAATTACAAGCACTGCCTTCGATTCGGAATCGAGTCTCGGGATAGGGAGAGTGTTGCGAATACTTATGAATAAGTAAAGTACGTGTTCGGAATGAGCGAGAGGAGGCATGTACCTGACGGTGTACCTTCGCCTAGGTCGAACACTTTGTGAGCGGCCCTTCTGCCGAGGCCCTTCTACCGAGGGCGGACGAAGAATCTTAACGATATATTACTAGTACACGAGAGAAAATAAGTAGTATAAAAGCACGTCGCTCTCCTATATTACACGCGGCGATGTTCTCTTTAATAAATTATTAGGCCGAGGAAAGATGTGTCGCATTAACCGGGTAGGCGCTTGAAGCGACATACGAATTAGTAATGCGCTGATAATTGTTATGAAAATCCTCATGCGAAATTAATTAAAATACTTAAAAAGTTAAATAAGCGATAAATATATTTTAGCTGCCCTAGCAAAGCCTTTTTGAATTAGTAGCAATGATATTTAAAGACATGTATTTGTTTTTGTTGTCCTTTAGATGAATCAAGGTGACTCACTGTCAGTTCTTACTTCACACTAATTAGTTGTTATATTGTTATACAATATTTTATTTTATTAGACAAGTTACGTGTCCGTAAAATATCGGGAATATGTCGAAGAAAAAAGATTGTTTTATTTTTCTTGAAATCCAAGGAATTCTCAACACAAGACCCTAGCTTAAAACATAGAATCTTTATGTTGTCTTGAATTTCATCGTCTATATTTAATATTTATAAAACAAAATAAAAATCAACTCTGAAGGATCCGTTTCTTAGTTTTCCATGAGATGTATACATTTTTTTATTAGGAATTTTAGACGCGCATTAATAATTTTGTCTTTTAATATCTAAAAACGTGGTAATTAAATTGCGAATTTATCTCTTATCTGCTCCACGGATAGGAGCGTACTAAAAATATTTGCTCGTTTTATTATATTATATTAATTCGATCCAATTCTATTCGATCAACTAATTTAAAGCAGCATGTAACTGTTTATATTAAAAATTATTATTTTATTTTTTACGCGGGTTATATATGTATTACATATTATTTTTTTATATATACATATTTAATCCTCTCGTATATGTTCTTTGAAGTTTTTCACATATTTTGCCAAAGATGTAATTTAACATCATCAGGATATTTATTAATTGTACATTTTTTTATTACACGCACAAATAATAAAAATAATAAAAAAACTATATATAAAGATAAAAATAATTATTAGAATATTATTTGGCTCAAAATCCTAAATTAAAAATAATTTTAATATTATATTTAATATTTTAAAGTATTAAATTTTGTCAATTAAAAAATACGTTTAAAACTGTATATTATAAAAAAAGTTTAGTTTGAAAATACACAAAGTTTTTAACACTAAATTAAGCACATTAATAAATTTAATAAATTGCGCTTTTTCAACATTTTTAATAATTTTTGTATAAAAATTATGATATTTTAATTTTAGCTTAAGTTTAATTGTAAACCAAGATAGAGAATATGTTGATTTCCAAACTAAGCCAAGATCTGTAAGCATTGTATCCTAAAGTTTTTAAGATACAATTTTTAGAATAAAATATATTTGATTTATGATATATTTAAAATATTGCAGTTATAGTGTTTTTAAACCCCTACATAAATGATCAAAAAATGTAAAAAATAAAGTAAAATAATATATACAAGTAAACAAGACAAAAATATATAAAAGACTGAGAAACTCTCGACTCTATCTTATTTTTATTAATATCAATTTCATTATTTTTTTTATAGATTAGATCAATCCAAAGTCCATTTTTTATAAATTTATTTGTATAATATATAAAGTTGTCAATATATAGCAAACAAACGGGTAAAAATATATTTATTATATTATTATAATACATTTGTATATTTCAAAAAAAAGTTCGGTCCTCCAGTAAAATTGTTTGGGACAATCTTGACCTAAAGTTAGTGACTGAGAATGGACCAGCTTAGTCTAGATATAATATTTATATTTCATAACTCATTGGTTATTTTGCTTTTTGTTATTTATTTAATGAATGTTTTTATTGAGTATTATTTTTAATATTAAAAAAATAGTGGCATAAATATAGAATTAAAATATGCTATTAGTGAAATTTCTGAGAACTATTTTTTTATAAATTATTAATATTTTATATTTTGGAATTAAATAATGATTTTTACTACATTTTTTTTAAATAAATACCGTATTTTTATATATGAAAAATATTTCTAATAAAAAAGAAAGTTAAACTAAGTTTAGTTAGGTTTACATATTATACTTAGGCTCATAAATTTATAAAATCAAGTACATACATGTGCACCTTAGTCAATAAAATTTAAAAAGTAAATGTGAAGTTTATTTTGTAGATATAAAAATTTTAGTTTTAAACAAAATTTTATGTTTACAAAATAAGGATTATTAAAATAAAGCTCCAGAACCAATCAAAGTTGATGAGTTCCAGACTAAATGTTCCATAAAAATAAAGATTTGGCGCTCGTATTCGCAAAGATATTTTTCCGATAGAATAAGTAAATGAATA
The DNA here is from genome assembly GCF_051122295.1 of Plectrocnemia conspersa. NCBI lineage: Eukaryota > Metazoa > Arthropoda > Insecta > Trichoptera > Polycentropodidae > Plectrocnemia > Plectrocnemia conspersa. The sequence continues at coordinate 18,810,704 of NW_028277173.1, forward strand.
AATGTGAATAAATCAATAGGACAAAAAGGTTTTAGTACTTCGTCGTTTTATTGATATTTATTAGTACTCGTAAACAACACAATAAAGGATCAGCGTATAGTATTTTTATAAGTACCTTTTTTTGCTTGAAACACGAAATATGCATAAACAGATAGATGTCGCCCACTTGAATCAAAATTCGACCAACTTGTTTATTATCTTACCCAAAAAAAAAATATATGAAGACAAAAATAATAGACTAGAAATATTACATTTTTCTTCAATATCTTCAAAGAAAATTTTCTGACTCTTTATTCTTTGGATTTTTTTGGGAAATTCAACAATATATTAGAGCATAAACTTGTTTTATTTTTATTATTAATTAATAATAAATATAATAAAATCAGTACCGGTAATACCGGTATTGACTGTTTTTCATTCGGTAATACCGGTAATATACCAATATTTTTTTTTTAATTTTGCTAATAAATTACGGATGGAGTGTGGAAGAAACGGAATACTTTGTTTTAAGTTATTTTCGAACGTAGCTTCAATTGTATAAATAGTTAAAAAAAAACGTCGAAGCAGTGCTACAACAATCCACCTAATCTGTAGATAGATGGGAACCGCTAGCGTTCTTCTAAAAAAAAATATTACCATACAGCACCTACGAAATGGAACTGCTAGCGGTTTAAAAATCTGTATGACATTTTTGGCATATGATTAAAGGACAAAACTTCGCAATTTATACCGACCATAAGCCTCTACAATACGCGTTAAAATAAAAGCTGGAAAAGTTCCCACTGCCCCAATTTCGCTATACTAATTTACAACTGATATTTAACTCGTCATAAGCGAAGAAAACGTAGCCGTCGACGCTTTATTGCGCTTGCAATTGAAATCGATTATATAGAACTAGCGCTACTTATCTATTATACATACGACCGCATATTATCCACAAGCTAATGGGATGATAGAGCGATTTCACTGATAACTAAATTGAACATCAGTGAACCGAGACGCTCTTGGCAGTAATGATGGGAATACGAGTAGCATGGCGAGAAGACATTAAAGCAAGTGTATGGACAAACGCTACATCTTTCAGGCAAATTTTCAGCCCCAAGCGCTACAAAAACGCCGAATACACTCACTCCACATTACGCTGATTGTCTTAAAGTAAAATGGCCGAGCTTTCATCTACATCGGCAAGATCAAAGGGAGAGAGAAAACCTTCATATTAGTTTTCGTACGATTCGACACTGCCCATATCGTTGTCTTTCCTGTGAATCTACTGCCGCGGGAAATTAAATTAAGTCTGTAGACCATAACACTATGCCATATTTATAAATTCAAAAGCTACATAAAATATAGTGCTAGATAAGTATCATAACTAAGTTAATCAATTTATTTCTATGCTTAGTATTATTAAAGATAGTTATAACTCGCTCCCGGGTATCTTCTTCAAATTCCCTGACCATGTTTATGCTTATGTATTGTATTATACACGCCAGAATATACTATGCATAACTAATTAAAGTGCATTCACGCCACAGGAGCGCAGTAGTAATCGCTAAGGATTTTCTCCGACCAGTTTATTTAGTTTAGATGCAATTACTTCTTCATAATTTAACTAAGTCAGGATTCACACATTCTCTGTTGGTATTCGAGGGTGTAAATAAATTAACGACCTATAAAACACCGCACTGGATCAATGTGGCGAAAATCGCACACCCACATAATACTTATGTGGATACAGTGTGGCAATAATATCGAAACTATTAACAATGGAAAAATTAAAATTAACAGAGAAGAGGAAAAACCGATGAGTCCATTTAAAATTAATTGTAAATGCGTTAGTTGAGAGGGTACAGAGAGACATAGTTATGATCAAAAAATAATAGCCTTCTTGTATCCTTGATTTTACTTTCAGAATAAAAATAGTTCGCTATTATTCTACTCGTGTAAAATATGATATAGAAAAAATTACAAATACAACAAATAAAAGTAAATGTCGGTCACTTTTTGCTTGACAAGCAGTTTGCATATTAATAACCAATACGTACAGACAAACTCTTATGCATAAGTAATGTAACGAGATGAGCACGGATTCGTTTACATTTGTAACTTCTGTTTGCGCGCGTACCTTATACACGCGTACCATTTATTTAATTCAGCAACTTCTTTTTTTTTCTCTCTTCTCTTTCTCTTTATACTCTCTCGATCTACAAAGATTCCGTTTATTTATTTATGCATATATAATACTACGCAAACGTGAGCGTTGTTTTCTTTTACATGTTTTCATTGAAGTCGTTCGTGTAAAACGATATGGCTGGCGGAAAGTGTTAGCTGTGAAAGCGATCAATAATGAAGACGCTTTGGGTTTTGTAATGCCAATAAAATTTAATGGTTATACAGGATGATGTGAATTTTAACATAAAACGAGTAGAATAGCTGTTTCGTAAATCCCTTTAGCATTTTTTTACATTTACTCAAAGTTTTCACATAATTTCTTTTATTATTTAAAACAAATCGAATATATAAACATCGCTACAAAAACAGTTTTATTTTCTTCTTTAACTCGTTTTTTACTTCTTATTTAACAATAAAAGTTAATACAATGAAAAAATACATAAAAGACTGTTAGGCTTGTTATATATAAATATATTTTTATTCTGCAATAAAAGTTTATTGTATGCAGTATATCATAAAACAATAAAATCATTCTATATTATCCTTATTGCTGTTTTATAATGTTTTCAGCAATATGAATAAATTACATATCACATATATGTTCATATGTATATATTATAATAAATTTTACGAGGTATTGTTATCAACATAATTAAAATAATAGTATTGCTATATTTCACATTTATGCTCTTCATCCACTTACATACATTACATTTATAGATGTTCATATTATTTTTATAGATATCGACTTGTATAAAAAGCAATTAAGATAAATATATTTTCTGATGAACTTATATCAACATTTATTATTATAAAACGCTTGATATGTCACTATAAATAAATATATTTTTATAGAAATGTACATTCAAACGTAAACGTAAATTAACACTAACGTTTTTTTAAAGATTTGTTTCATTCTTTAGTGTACATATATTTTTTATCAAAAAGTATTCACACTAACAAGCGTTTCTCCTAATCCGTTAAAAATTTTCCAAATGCAACAATTTAGTGGTTTGTTTTATTTTTAGCAAAACGTTTAATGTCGTTTGTCAAACGTTTATTTGCGGTAACTGAAAAAAATCCAAGAGCCATATCTAGTGAATTCAGTTGCTACAGTGTCACGACAGTGTCGATTTTTTACAAAAAAATCACGAATCCCGTGCGTTATCGTAGTGCAAAATTAAAGTGTTGTTTATCCACAAATCTGGTTACTTTCTTCGGATTTTCTCACGAAAACAGTGTAAAACTGCAGGATATTCACTTTTAATTCAATCTGGTAGTTTAATTATATATTTTTTAAAATTAAAATACGACTATCATGACCTACTATGTTACCCCAATGCATCACAATGGTCAAAAAATAAACAGTATAATAATAAATATTAAGAAGAAAAAAAAAATATTATAATTAAATGATAAGAAGCTGAACAGATCCTTGTAGCTGACATTAAATAGATCAATTCGCAATGCCAGTATATTAAGGAGCCGGAAGGCGACAGCCATAGGCGAATAGATGTGAACGTCCTGGCTCTAAGGGGCATCAGAAGAGGACACGCTCATGATTCTCGAAGATGGATCGAAACCAAAACGGGAATTCCTTTAAAATAGTTCGATAATTAGATTCTCGACACCATTCAGTAGCTTAAAGAAATGCTTAAGGTCATATAGCTTTTTGGGAGATCTCAGCCAATTGCATCTCAGCGTATTCAAAAAAGGCGCTGGAATACAAGAATGGATAATAATCAAATATCCTCTGGTGAATTCCGCGATTTTTATTAAGAAATTCTGTAGCCAAAATGAGATCGTAAAAATAATTTGGTGGTAACCGGGATTAAGAAAAACCAAATTATTTAAATTTCAAGTTTTTACTTCGGTTAGTTGCAAAATCTTAAATTAATTTCGTCTTAAATCTTAAATTAATTATGCTGGTGTTTTATTAATTGTTCTTTTACGATTCTCAACGTCATATTTATGAATCATTAGTATTATATTCATAATTTATTTTAGTATCCGATTTCGACTAATTTTAAAATGTAGAAAATAAGAAATTAATGAGACCTGGGTTAATTTTTTTTAAGTACAAAAAAATTAAACTTTTAAAAAACTAGGCACAAAAGCTGGGAATTCTTGGCTGGCAACACCCTTTGGCTTTAATTTGTCTTTTACTAATCTCAGTGCTAGCGTCATTTTTTACATTAATAAGAGATCCCAGATAAACAAATTCGTCAACATTGTCAATGCAGATATTTTTAGATTATCGAAAAAAAATAGCCCTAAATCGTTTTGAATTCTGCCGATTCCTATGCTTAATTTTTTCTTATCGGAGCGGGTTCTGAAGTCACCAAACCAAAGATAAAGCCACCAGCTGGTAAGAGTAGCAGAAAATTGCAAAATAATTTGGTCATTCAAATACTTGTAATATTTGTAAGCACCTGGCGCGTACACTTTTGAAAGGGTTTTTATCTGAGTGTCTTCTTTTATTAATTAAGCAAAAATAAGGCAAGTTCGAGTGTTAAAAATCTGTTTGTCATTCCCAGACACCTTCCCAATGAACCTGCCTTTACTTATGCAGCGTTATAAAAAATAATTTACATAACTTCACTTGTCAATTAAGTGATGTTATTTTTAAATTGTCTATAGAATAACGTACCTTTTATTTATCCTGCCTTAAACGGATATTTTCTAAAATCAGTTTCCAACGCGCATTTTGTTCGGCTCTTCCTGGAGCAGCTAATGAAATCTAACATGCCCTCAGCCATTTCCCTACCTACGACCGGAAGCCCCTGGCATTGTTACCTTTTGGCGCACACAGCCTTATAAATAATTGACGAAGACATCACCCTCGCAGCCATCGATCGAATCATATCTCGTTCGTTTAACGTCCCAGAGCGCGTTAGGCGCGGCCGTTACGCGCGTCGGAATTCATTTTTTATGGCCGCGCCCGGTTATGGGGATTGATAGAAAACTCAAATAGAAAACTGATCCCGTAAAGCCCAGGTCCTCGTAAATAATATAGAATCGGGGAGTCGGCTCACGTGCGGCCGCGTGATGCGGACCTCGTTATACAGTTTTTACACGTAAGACTGATAGTGCCCCCTTATGTGGGTCAAGCAAAATGATGACGTCAAGTCCCGGCTACCCTGGAAGCCCTCGTGTCTCCGTATGTACACAGGGATACACAGGTCGTGATTGTAGGCAAATTGGTCGTTTGGGCTCGTTCGCTGACTTTTCAATTTCGATGTGCTCGCATGTAAAGAATAAGAATTTGTCCTGAGAGATTCGTTGGGATGTTGTGTTGAATCTGTGAGAAACGGTCGAGGTACTATCGTGAACGTGATGAGGCGTTATTTATAATAATGTGCCAAACACCGAAAGTTATCAGTAGTATTATATTTTATTAAAATAAGACTACAATCAAGCATACGTTGGAATAGAATACAGGGTAAATACCCATTTTCTTACGAAATTCAATAATGAATTCGGGGAAAGTTCCGTATGAAACAGCTACAGCAAATTTTAATGCTAATGAATTATTAAAATTCAAAACATTTCGCTATTAATTTGTTGATAAGTGAAAATTGTATTAGCAATGCTTTTAAATTTGCAATAAATTTTATAATAAGTTTATTACCACAAGGTAGATGAATATTAAATTAAATAAGTAATTAACCACAAAAGTAAAGTCAGAAATATCACATTTTTGTATGTTAATAAATTGTTTAAATAATTGGCAAGATGTTTTTTTCCGACTGGCGGTGGAGAAGCTGGCGGAGGGATGATGTCATTGGACAATCCTCAGAGTTTTGATTGGTGTGTTATTGACTGTATATTCTCTGAGCAGTGGTGGAGAAGCTGGCGGCGGGATGTGTGAGTCCATGATTATATGTTGTTCGTGGGCGTCGAGCGTCTGCTGGTATCTTCAAGTGACTGCTGGTGACCGATCGCTGCAGTCGCTTCTTAGAAGCGTGAAATAGGTATACGCCTTAAGAAAGCAACGTTCGCTTGATGGTCACTGTCCAAAGTCTTATTGCATTGCAACGGGAATCTTGTAGATCCGGTGATTTATTATATCCGTGATAAAGAGATATTCGTGACAAACTCGTGTTATTTAAGTTGTCGTAATGAGAGCTGTGTGGTCCAAATCCTGTACGCTATTGTCTGGTTTCCTTGTTGATGAATGATCATTAGACCTTTTCAAAATGTGTGTGGTTGCCACATCTTTAAAGATTGTTTCCAACACAGTGGCGGATCAAATGGAAAGATCTTTGTCATCATGGATTGACGATCAACATCAAAACGTTACCCCTCCGAGTTTATCAATTATTTAAGCTAAGGCTCTCAGTTTGCATAAAGATTGAAAGACTAGATTAAAAGAAGATTCTAACACGGTGTTTCAAGCAAGTCATGGCTGTTTCGACAAGTTTAAAATGAGATATTTTTTACATAATATTAAATTCACTGGATAATCGGATGATGCAGCAAAAGAATTTATTTCATCATGGTCTAAAAGGATTGTAGATGAAGAATATTTTCTTAGCCAAATATTCAATTTAAATGAGATGGATTTATTTAAAAAAAATGCTAAATGTACATTTCTATCGAAAGAAGAATCAGTTTTCATTGAAAATAAGCTTTCTTGGTAGAAATTTAGCTTGTGATTAGAAATTAAAGCCAATATTAGTTTATAAATCATAAAATCACAGTGCATTAAAAGGGAAAGATAAATACGAGCTTTCAGTCATTTGGAAATTAAATAAAAAATGCCTGGGTGACTGGGTCAATATTTAAAGATTTATACCAGGAAATCAGTGTTCTGTTTCTTCCTCCCAATACTAACTGCCTCACACAGCCCATAGACCAAACAGTGATAGCTATGTAAATACATTATTATATGAAGAAAATAATGGATCAAGTCATAAAGGCAACTAGCAAGGAAGGTGGCCCTACATTAAGAGATGTTTGGAAGAGAAATACATATATGTATACGGAACGCAATAAACAATATTGGAAACCCTTGGGCAGAAAAAAAAGAGTCAACAATAAATTTTAAAGAAATTACAGTAACTATCACAGACGAAATAGTTAAACTTGGACATAAGCAACAAAGATATTTATGAGTTAAATAAATCTCACCCATTACCTGCATTACATACATTCTTAATTGAGCAACAAAAAATAAATGAAATACACAATGAAAGTAAAGAAAAAAAATCTGATAAAATCGTCAAGACTTTGAGAATCAAAAATATGAATAAAGCCTTCATGCATCTTGGCCAATTTTAAACTATCATGGAAGAATGTGATCCCAATGGATAATGAATATGTTAAGTATGTAGGGTTATTGATAAAGACACAGAATTTTATAGAGTTCTTTACCAGGAAAAGAAAAAAGGGTGGTTTTCAACTAACTCTTGAGAAGTTTATAAATAAAGCACACTTAAACACGCCTTGCTAACGTAATTATGTGTATTCATAAATATTTTTTAATTTATATTATTGATATCTTAACGATTATTTTGCATGCATATAACTTGCTTAAAATAAATGTACAAAAATATATAAAATCTAAATATTGTCTCTTAGTCTTATCCATTGGCGCCATATCGCTAAAACTCAAAAACTCATCTCTGAATCGATTTGATGTTTAATTACAAAACATAAAATTGATAAATAGTAATAACGATTAGTACTTAACAAACTGTATATATTATACATATGTGCGGGTTATATTTATTTTGTTGACTCAAGGTAGCACAAGTGTGTACGAGTATAAGCTAAATAAACACAATACACGAAGGTCTAACGTTTTCTAGTTAGTCTGTACTCACTTTTAGTAAATTGCTTTGGCAAGGTAAACCTAATATGTACCGTTTAACGTTTAATGTCAATATTTATTAAATAATTACTTTGAACTTCACTAATAAAACTAGCAAATAAGCACGGCTCTTATTTGGCAATATAAATCATCTTTATCATAATTACATATATTCATAAAACAATGTATTATTGTAATAAATCTTGCTCATTCCAAAGTCACAGTCTAATTATTATTCAGGAGGAAAAATATATCTAAAAAAGATGTAAAATTCGCAGCGATCCATATGCAAATTTATAATTTATTCCTTTTTCCGATTCGTATCAGTGCTTCGGGTCCAATATCGTTTCGTTATCTAAAGAACTTTTCTTCCGGCCGAGAGGGTAATCTAATCATAACCCTACCAAGTTTTCACTCGACCCACAGCTTGTTAGCGCTGAAAGCCTAAAAAGCTTAAAATCTGTATTAGATTTGAAATACAATATATTACAGTAGGTGTAATTGTATTTCATTTCAAAACATAGTTTAAAATATAATAGACCATGATTTTGTTAAGTATTGTTATTTATAGTTATACTACCTTTCACATTGAAATTTAACCATAGTGTTAAATTATTTTTATCTGCTCGTGACATTAAGATATTTGAACGATTATGTATGTTGTGCTTGAAACAAATGTCAAAGGAAAACTAAATGCAAATATCATGAAAAAATCTATAAAAAAAGTCGCTGTTTTTTTAATGTACAGAAACTACGTATATATTTTTGAAACACGTAATGCTACACCTTTCGATGTAAAAATGTTAACTTCAACCTGATTCGATGTGCGACTAATTGAAACATGATAAAACTTGTTTTAATTAAGGATACAGGCGGATGATTCGGTTGGCCTTGTTCACCCTTGCTATGTAATAAAATATTTTTCGGCAAATATGTTTATTTGTATTATATTATTATATATTCATATATAATAAAAAGTGACAACTTGTAATAAAAATAAAACTCGTCTGTAACATAATAATATAAATTTCGATGCAAATGACGCAATTAAAATTGCTCGGCGATGACTTAAAAATTTCACGGCATATGAAAATTGCTTCCACCCCCGTCGCTACTAATCATATTCCGGCTGACACAAAAAATCCTTAAGTGGGTAATAAAACCGGCGCCCTTTCTCGCGCAGAGTGAGCGCGGATGTATATTGGAGGAGGTTTCGCGAAATAATAAGGGGCGAGAGCATAAATCGCGAGCCGGATCCTCGGAAACCTCACAAATTTGGAGCGGTGTTGAAATTTTCTTCATTGTGTCGGATTTGTGATAAAGGCGAATAAATCACGATTGTAATATTTCGGCGTAACTGATTTAGTCGTGAAATATTTAAGATAAAAATGCAATGTATTGGAGACGTCAAAGTCAAAATTTTATATTTCAAAAAAAAAAAAATCTAATATTAATATTCATGTTTGTACGACGACGACGAGCGGCGGTACTTACGCGGTACTAACACAACTATCTTGTGACAGTAATTAAGTTTTAAAATTAAAAGTATAATTACTCAAATAAGTAAAAATTTCAGTCCTTAAAATATTCTATTCGGGGTTAAACATTAAAGTAATTAAAAATTATTTAATTTAAGGTACAAAAAACATAAAAGTCAATAAAAAGTACAGAAAACAGCATAGTACATGTTATGTAATAGTTAACGTTAATATGTACATATTTTTTGTATCAAGCTAATATATAAGATAATACACTATTATTTCATTAATATGGATTATTACAAAAAAATGCATAAATTATAATTTAAGATAGGTTTCTGTTAAAAGTGGTTATCAAATTTATAACAGGCAATTAAATAAACACTAATAGCTTCGAACCAAATAAATATTGCTTAAACTAACATTTGTAATTATCGGACGGTCGCATAACGCAGGTACTTTATAATTTGAGTGATTGTGGAGTTAAAACTAATTTAACTTTTATAACCAGGCCAATTAAGAACCACTCACTAAACCCTATTGCGATTAGCTTTTAATTGGCCTTGTATCTGATTCACCCAAGCTGTCATGTCATTTATCAATATTAATTATTTATCGGACATACTGTTTTATAAACGATTATAAAAAAAAATATTATATAGAAAAATACATACTAAAAAATGATGTACAAGTTGATGGTTTACAACTTCGTTTTAGTAAAATAATAAACTAAACTAGAGATGTATAAAAAGCTCAAAATAAATAATTTACAAAAAAAAATAGCAGTAATAGGAAAAATCTAAATATAAATTTAGGAAGAAATACAAAATCCGTGATTAAAAATAAAAAATACAATCATTATTTATTATAACAATTCATTTTTAACTATTTATTTAATACACAAAAATATATTTATGCTTCTAAAGAATTATGTGCCTAAAAATTTAATATTTATAATTAAATTTAAGTGTGATCTTGTCGTAATTACCGTTTCTAGATATTAGTGGGTTAATATAAGTTAAAGTATAAGTCGTTTCAAACGGTGTCAAATGCTTTAATCTTTGAGTAGCATTATTAATCCTATATATTTTTTATGTTAAAATTAGCTAAAATGTTTTCATTTTATCTGTTAAATGCATTGCGTAGATGCAAATGGTCCAATTTAAATTTTGCTACTGAGAGATTATGTTAGATTATTTATTTCCAAATATTTTACTTAGCAAAGATCATTTTTCAAATAATAATTACATTCTAGGGTTCTTATTCGGATATAATTTTGATTGTTTTTCAGATAGTGAGAAAATACTAAGAGGTGAAAGGAATATTTTATTAAAATATTATTTAATTAATCTAACCTAGGAGACTCTTTTATAAGAATAACGCATAGTATTTTTGGGTTAAAATATAGATAGCTACTCTTTGGTTTTAATTTTTCCTTTGCTTGTTTTGTCCACTCTGTTTTAGATTAACTGCATGTGTACGAACTTTTATTGTTATGTGGAAAGTTTCACTCGTACAATGGACATGAATTCGGCTCGTAACCAAAGATAAGCTTTTCAGTTGCGATGCGCTGCCGGATAACGATTTTAACTACCAAAATTTATATGTATCACCTTTGTGGAAAACATTATCTTACTACTACGTGTCCGGGCAGTAGGATTTTTAATTTAATTAATAAAATCAAAAAAAAAATGTAATGGTTTTTTATACTAAGCATGCAGCGTGTGAATAATTTTAATTTAATATATTTATCGTTTAAGGATCACTCTATGTTTTTTAATTTAGCAGAACCGACCCTTTTTTTTATGTACTGACATCTCTTGTACAAGATTGTAAATATTTAATTATATGGATAATAATTACTAAACATATTTAATAAGGCAATTAGACACTAGAACAATTTGTCAATGATATATTGAAAGGACATTCGACCAATAAGCACTTTGGCAATAAAATCGATGATTTTGCAGAAAAATAAGGCGCGTTTTTATATATACATATATGTACATATCTGCAGTTTATTCAAAAATAATTTTATTTATCAAGATATGCTATAAAAATACTAAAATAAATTTGAATATATCTGAAAAAATATAACAACTTTTTAATCTAGTATACACAATTTAAACAAATAGTAAAATAAAGTAATGTTTAGTTGAATATATTTATATATGTAATAATTTTGCAGATCTCATAAAAAGGCATATTGATTTTAGAAACGTTAAAGTGAAATATTTATTTAAAAATAAACTGACTAGAAAATAGTATCCCTAAAATATGCAGGGTATTTAGAGTTTGAGAAAAATTTAAAATAAATCCAACTAAGTTATGATTGTAAGTTACGATGCTTAGTAGTGATCTAAAACGAAGAAAATATATGTTTTGCATTGATTAAATTTAATTAATTTTCAACCCAAGACGAGACAATATTGCTCCTACAGATCACTACGTATCTTATTATTTATGTAATTTAAAAAATGAACGGAACTGTCTGCAAATAAATTGATTGAAGGACGTCCGAGCTGGGGACAAAACTTTAGAGACCAAGAATGTCATGTGCGTCCTTCAGCAAGCAATATACATAAAAACATATAATTAATTGGCATAAATGTGTCGATTTTATGTTGCTTATTTGAATTACCAATGTTATTTATTAGTATAGAAAAATATATGTGAGTTTGAAGGTTATAAACCGCAATTATTTTCCTAGCAACCTAATATTTACGAGTGTTTACCCCATTCAGTCTCTGTGCGAGAGCTATATAAATTAATTTAATTAGCTGCCTGAGGAAAGCGAGCAGAGGCAGCAGGTGGGTAAGAAGCTGGAAAAACGTGTTCGGTATGAAGTTTATTGAGGCAATTAAAGCCGCGTAAAGAATGGTAAGCGTCAACCAAACACGGTCTAATGGGCGCCAGCGCGCAAAACGTGAAACTTTCGGTTCGCATCCTTTTTATGGGCTCGCCTAATGCTTTTTACGGTTACGCCATAGAAATCCGGCGCCAAACCCCAAACCGTTAAATGCCTTAAACCGTTTGAGACGTGCGTCCCGTCGAAAAACTCCAAATTAAAACGATAAAGCTGCGGGCAGGGTCTGCCTTATGAGTTTCAGGCTCTATTGTTGCTTTTTTTAAAGGGCTCACTGTGCGTATATGTGTAAATCGCTAAAGCTTTGTGATGCTATCTAATAACGTTATAAAGTCAATCTTATAAAACCGTGTTTTCTTTTTAACTAAAAAGGCAGTGGCATATGCTTTTAAAGTAGGCGGCTCATAAATATTATATGAAAAATAAAAATAAATTCAATTTTCTATTCTCGAGTGTCTGTGTACGGCAGCTAAGAACATATACGGTTTGGCATAAGCCAAACCGTATATGTTCTTTATTTATGCTCTAGCACTTCTGAGTGAAATCTCAAGTATTTAAATTACAAAGTCAAAAATAACTATATCAATGTGCTAGCAAAAATATAGCTATAAAACAACATATATAATAATAATAATATATTTTAATGCACTACGCATCATATATATTATTTTTAGACATAACATATTCATGACATTTTTATAGCGATTTATATAAATATTTACGTATGTGCATCACACAATATATATCTAAAAAAGCAATTTTGTAAAGAATATTTTTGTTAGCGAAACTTTTAGTGAAAAGATTATTTAAATGCTTATGACATGAATTAAAAATTAGTAAATAACCACCATTAAGAGAATATATCAAAGTTTTAAAAATGTAGGGTCTAGAATGCAACTCGGGCTTTTTTTGTTGACTATTTCTTTCAATTAGGTTAATCGTAAGCAGTATCCAGTGAAATCAATAATATGATTTTGTAGCGATACAAAACACTAGTCAAGAGATATGGCAATCGCGCGTCTAAAGTTCCGCATTTTTTTTATATAGGACTTTTTAATATCGAAGTAAATTCTATAAGCAATAGGTGTGCTGGTGTGACAAGTTTTTCAATATGAACAGTCATTTATAATATGAACTATATCAGTACTTGATGATCTGAAGATGACATTAATTATTTAACTTATAAAATAGAGCAATGTGAAGTATCAACAATAAATAATAATATCGAAGCGACTCAATTATTATATAAATTAGAATAAAAAATAAAATGAGAAATCAATCGTAAAAAAATAAATCTTTGTAATTAAAGACTTATAAATATCTGAAAATAAATACACAGAAATTTTACTATGATTAAAAATTGCATAGCTAATACAAACATGGTAGCTAGCGCTTTTTGTACATCGTATAAATATAATTTTGAACATTTCAAAGTCATTGAAACCCACGGTAGATAACGATTCAATTTACATAATTATCCAATAGTAAATCTTAGATATCATAAAGAAGGTTTGGAATCGACCTATTATATATCACATAAATTAAACACCTTCATAAATTTGCATTCATTATTTAACACACACCTTCAATGCTTGCTTATCATTTTAGTATTATAATACTAAAATGTCTTTAAATGTAACCTAACAACAAGTCAAATATGTAAATTAAGCTCCTTTTTTTATCAATTTCTGTAGTTGAGTCTTACGACATAAAAGATACAGCTCAAGTTTCTCTATTTATCCGCAATATAACATCTAAAGTCCTAAAGAGGAACTTTTGTATTATTGATATTTAAGTACCAAATACGCGGAGAAAACAAAAAATGTATTAAAAGAAAATTTTGACAATTACAACCGATGGGAAAAAAAGTAGGACAGGTGTGAAAAAATTATCATTTTTAGAATATAAAAATAATCACAATGTACTAACGTGCCATTGCTTGATCCACCAAGAAGCGCTTTATGCACAGACATTTCCAGAAAAATTGTAAAGATTATGGAATTGGTAATTAAAATTGCAGCAGTGTGGCACCAGCGCTCTACCATCATCAATTCAAAGAGTTTATAATTGAAATAGATAAGCAAGACAAAAAAGTGCGCTAGCTTTCAAGAGGTAAAGCTTAAACGCGTTTTGATTTTTAACTAAACGAAAATAAAAAAAATAATGTACAATATTTGGAATTAATATAGGATCAGTACTTGCAGAAATTATATATCACATCACAACTAAATTTTATCTAGTAGAAATTATAAGGAAAATGAAACACTACTATTTCTATGCTTAAAGAAGTGATCTTATTTTAAAATAAATAGTACCTCTTTTTTAAGGATTTAAAGAAGAGATCCTTGATCCATTTAAAGAATTATATAAATATCTGCAAAAAAGCAATGCCCTTATTAGCACTGATTATTTCAGGACAGAAATATTAAATATGAGGAAATCTTTTGTGCAGAGGTTCCAAGAATTAAAAAATAGTAAGCAAACCCCAGAAATTGTTTTAAATCTGCTAATTGCAAAATTTTCTTTGTTTAATATTGATACAAGCACCTTTTAAATACAATTGGTGAATTAGAAGAGTGAAAAATAATAACTCTTGCATTGATGATTTAGAAAGAATTAAATGCAGAAACGATACAGTGATTATTATTATTTTTAACAAAATTGCATATGCTTTTCTATGTGAACAACATAAACCATATTGAGTATTTTGAGAAGCCAAATATTTTATGAGAATTTGAAATCGTGCCTGAAATTAAAAACTACAAGTTATACACCAAATACAAAGAAACTGTCCATGGAAATGCAAGGGCACTGTTCACATTAATTTGTAATTCATATTTAGTAAAAACAATATACATACCTTCATAATTTCAACTATAAAAAAACATATTATTGATATGTTTACTATAAAAAATATGTTAAAACTTTCATTATTCACTGAATAAACAATCAATTAGAACCCAAAGTTTATTTACTTAAATAAACAAAATTTGTAAAAAAATATTTATGGCTCTAGAAGGAATTCTAAACTTTTATGTTACTGATCTTTGACTCCTTTGGTCCAAGAGTATGGCGTAAAGATTCGTTAAAATCGTTAAGATTCACCCTTTATATAATCCTGACCAGGACTGTAAAATTCCGATAAGCTATTGCTTTATCAGTTTATTACAATCATTATGTAAAACATTAAAAAAATAATTCTATCGCTTTTAAAAGAATCTATGGGAAATAAAATTATTAACGAACGGTACAGATTCCACAAAATAAATTTTATATATTGACAGAGTATGGGTCTTTTAATAAGAGATATAGATAAAGCTTTTGACATGGCTTGGCATGCCAGTTTAATTCACAAACAATACAAGACAGTAATAATAAGACCTCTGTTTAGATAAATCACTCGTTAATATATTTTAATAAAGCATAATTTCAGTCATTTTAATTAAAAAAGTACAAGCATTTTTATGTTAGATATAGAAAAAGCTTTTGACAAGGTATGATTATCTGCTACACAATAACAACATTTGTAATACCGGACTAAAACACCCATCGCACACTATGAAAGCTTGAATACTCCACTAGTGAGCGATACGGACAAGGTTGGCGACCACTGCTTTAGAGGCTTACAAATACATATTAATGGTTTTATATCTTCAGCCAGATATACTTAAATTAGCACATAATACATTATTTCTTTATTTTTCTTTCACTTATAATGAAAATTCAGAAAGTGATTAATTATTATATTAAAATATATAAGATTTATAAAAAAATATTATTTGATGAAATACGGTTATTAAACGTTTAGAAATTGTACAGAGAGCAAATTAATTGTTTTTACAAAAAATAGATAGTGGAATATAAGAGTTAAATTAAGCAAAATCCGGGATCTTAATATTAGATGCCTTAGTGGTTACAATTCGTCCTCGAAATATAAATCTTTAATTTTTTTAATTTTCTGCACATTGAAACATTACCATTAGAAAAATGCCTAATTTGTAAAAATCCCGCTATTACATTTATTTTTGATCAGACTTCTTTTAAAAAATGCGTGAAAACGTTCATTCAAAACAGTCTTGCATAAAATATTTAAAAAAAAATGTATACCCTTAGGTATCGACTTGCGATATAAAGGCAATAGATGGCAACGTAAGGAAACCATCAAAATAGTTTATGCAAATGAAAACAAGGTCATCGCCATAACTTTTACCGAAGGTGGCCAACCTGTCCGTTTCGCAGCCGGAAGGGTGTGCAATTTTTAGGAAAATAACTCGTCAGTGTATGGCGCTTGAAATTACGACAGGGTCGTGCTCGAACTACAAATTCTAGCGTAAGTTCATATACTGGTGGAATCCAGACATTGACATACGGGTAAGGAAGCTACGAAAATAAACCAGGACAACCAGCCAGACCGAGAGAGCAACTACTGCTACACCCCGTTCGCCGAGTCGGCTGTAAACCAAATTCGTATGGACAACTTAGAAATAGTACACCCCTTATTTTAAAGCACTTTTTATATTGATGTGTATGGGAGATACGAGTGTAGGATTTTATGTCAGTGCCGGCTGTATTGGATGTGACCCATTTGTTTCTTGTTATGCAAACTATGCAAAGCAATTTAAAGTATCTTATGTCTATATATATATAATATAATAATATATATTGATCAATAATATACTTTTAAATTAATATTAATTGCAATTTTGCGGTAGCAATATTTAATTATTTTTTTATTAAATATATCAGTCATACTGATTCTGTGCATTATTTATTGTAAACTTAGTTAATTATTTTACTTGATCGTTCATGCTGTTTTTCTCTTATAATAGAACAGTCACTTAAAAGCACTAAGTGACTGTTAGAAAGCAAGAGACTGCAAGTCCTCTTTTCACATTATCTAAGAATCAAATTATAAATAAACATGCCGTACATTTTATTATAAAAAATGTTCTGCTACATAGATGGCTTATTTTTATATAGCTAAACAGCTTTAGTAATATTCTAGTTAGCTAATAAACTATTTTATGTTTGAGGAATGCGGATTTTTGACACGACTAATGCACTTCTTTGAGTTTACTGAATTACTAAGTTGACAAAAAAATAATATTCTTTTTAATGCACACATATCTGGGTTCCTAAATTTAAAATTTAAATGGTATTAGATGCCTTATTACAATGCATTAGTCATTATTGTAGAAGTGATTTTAAATCATGTTGACAAAGAGTGTCAGAACTCTCATATTCAACAGCTACTCCCAAAAGAGTTTTTCTACCACAATCAAACGCTTTTAAATAACTGACCTATAGAAATAACGATTTTTCCAATTAGTTCATATGTGATATAAGAGCAACAGCTCTGTAATTCACGTAGATTATATAATAGATTGAATACAGATTTTAATAAATATTAGGATAGGTCGCAACATTTCTATATTTACTGCATATATTAAATGTTATAATCAATTCAAGAATTTATTTTTGTAATTTTTTTATATGTGAAATATCAGGTTTCAAACCAAATAAGAGCTATATTATACAAAAATATAGTGTCTTTATCTAGCAATGATTAAGAGCGATTGATGAATAGCATTTATCAATAATCACACCACATATTTAATTATTGTATTTTTAGTTATCCTATCTGCAGTTTTTCAGAGTATCTTTAAAAAAACTTTGAGTTACACGTGTCACAAATGATTTATATTTGATAATTTTTTTATCATTTTCAACAATAAATGTTGTCATTATTATCTATAAGTGAAAACACATGCGAAATTGCAAAACATATGTTGTAACGAGCAAAGAAGATTAAGTTTAAGAAAGAAATACAAAATATATGGGTGGAATAACAGTTCATGTGTCACCCTATTATATTTTAAATATTTTCTTTCTGTGTAAGATAGGTTTTGCTCTTATATAAATAAACGGAATTAGCTTTTTAATTTTATGTTTCTAATACGTTAAAGTATAACATTGTTAAAGCAATGTTAATTATGACATTCACAGCAATTGAAATGCAGTGCAATGTTATATACTATTTTATATGAATAGAAGCAAAGTTAACCAAACCAGTTAAAGAGAACTAAAGCAATGTGGATTTATATGTCAAGCGACGAGACTAGAGAGTTGCTTATTTGATTAATATATTGTAAGAAGTTATTCTTAATATTCATTACAAATACAATATAACCATTGTCAATTTCAGATTTAGCCGATATCTAATGAAAAGATACAAGATTTCAAAAGTATTTTACAATATAAAACATATATGAATGTTTTATTATTGTCGCTTTTATATATTATATAAAGTTTTATTATTAGAAATATTGAATAAAATATTAAAACAAAGTTTTTTCACCGATCTGATTTTATTTTTTTACTTCAATCATTGTCATTTACTTATACATATGTATGATCATAAAATAAACATGCACCTTATAAGTAAATTTTAATCACATTGAGCGATAGTTTATCGTGTCTCATTCACTGTAATGGCAAAAGCAAGACTATTATTAAATTCTGAAAGACGCTTAACAAAAAAATTTTTAGGATCAATGAGATTCTGTAAATCTTCAGTCGTAACAAACTGAAATTTTCCTAATAATTGCAATGAGGTTAAGAGAATAAATACAAGACTTATATCTGTCTGTAAATTAGTGACATACATTATATTTTTTTATAGCTTAAAAACAATAGATGTTAATGTGCACAACTCAACTTAATTTTATTTTAATTATTCATAACAATATTCATACGCGAGACAATGAAAAGCTAGAAAAACCTAATCTATGATAGTGGATCGTAAAAATAACATCTGATTAAAAACACTAAAGTTCATATCGGACTCAAACCCAGGTCATTTGAGTATTAGTTATCACTGGTCTATCTTTCTGGTTAAACATGTGTTTAGTACATTTACTACCAACCACGTTCCATTGAAAAATTTTTAACATCATATTAGAGTTTCAAGGTTAATTCGCCCTGCAAGAATTTACTTGAATTCAGGGAATTTAAGACCTTAAATTGATAACTAGTAGCTTCCTTTACGTACATTATATTGCAATTAATGTAATTGCTATCATTATATTACCAACATAGAATTATATGTTGTGAGTATTTAAACTTTATTGCATATAAATCTGTAGTATAGTATATTGTTTTAATATAAATAAGTACATAAATACATACTCTCGCACATTATAACTTAAAAATTTTTGTTAATCAATAAAATTACACCAGGGAAAAAAAATATTTATTGTGTTACTTGTTTACATTATTAGTAAACGAATTTTTTACGGAGTAGTTTAATTTTATTGATTAACAAAAATTGTAATGTTTTAATGTAATACTTATTTAAACTATAACAACATAGTACAGATTTATATGCTATAAGTTTTTAAATACTCAAAATACAACTAAATAGAAAGATGATATTTTAATATTGTTTTATGTTGACATGAAAGAAAATTGCAAAATGTTTAAATTAATAAAGTTTATTTGAACTTTCAGTTAAATCAATGTGCTTTATTCATACATGAATACTACATACACATGTGTAGATAAGTTGTTCATTCGAACATTCAATTGGCACACGGCGTTTAAACTTTTTCCACTGGCACTGCATGAATAAGCGCATTGTGCAAAAGTTAATAACGTTATTACTTTCAGCTACGTACAATTGAAAAAGTTTTCGACTTCTCAACAATGCAATTATTTTTACTGGGGAGCGCGCTATATCCAACTCTCGAATAACAGTTTCGAATTTGTTCAACATTGAACGTCCGGTTGAAGCTTTTAACCGAGAGCCGATTTCCAATATGCTCTACTATTCCTATAATCATACTTTTTCTTTATTACACTTTCTACATAGAGCTCGTTTTTTCATATGGAAAAAGAAACTTTAACTTAAATTGAAAATCACAGTCGAAAGAGCACTATAAATATAAACTTATTTTATAATAAAAAAACATATTATGCTACATGGAAAACAATATTTATATTTAATATTTGTTCCAGGTAACCAAAATTTGATGTGGTTTTTTTATATTGTAAATCAAACAAGAGCTAATATTTACTTAAATAGCCACAAAAAATGGTTCATATATATGAATAATCACATTTACATTGTATGACTTTGAAATATATGTTTTTAAAACGATGTGTCTAAAAATACAAAAATTCGGAAAAATTTCTTCTTCATTAAAAATTGTCTGATTTTCAGGTAAAAGTTACTTATCTATCGCCAAATAATGTAAATATTAGAAAAAAATATCAAGAGCACATAAAGAATGTAGTAAGATTGGTTTAAATTATATTGCTAGAATAAGATTATGGCATCTAATCACCCATCGAAATCGTAAAAAATCAGATATATCCGAAAATTTTAATTGCAATACTCGAAGATTTAAAAAAACTTATTTAGGGTTATGTCTATATAGTTTAAGTGCTTTCTATCCTTTAGTTTTTGTGATTAAAATATATGCAATAAATCGGGTTAAGAATAGAAATACCTTGGTGAAGATTGAGTGATGTTACGAATGTGCTTATCAGTAAGTATGTACAACCCTAACACATGGTTTAGAAATGCCAAAAAAAACTATTGACCAAAAAATTCGTTTAACATGCAATAAATGAGCTAATATATAAAAAGTTGGACTATTTTAAATTGAGAAAGAGTGGCGCTTTTTGATAAGAGTACAATAAATTTATACGGATCAAATGGGGGGCACTACATTCTCGGCCAAGGTGGCAAAAAAACATTCAAAATACAAAGAAAAAGATTATAAAACTGTCTTAAAAACATTTTTTACATCTTCCATATGCAATTAAAAGCACGTGAAGATAAATTTGGATTGAAACTTCATAGATCTTTTTGCATTTGTTATTGGATGTAAGTAATTTTTCGCTCATTTTGATAAATGTGGCTTAAAAAAATGCAGTTAAAAATAACTTTAAATAATCAGTGCATTTATGTCAATTATTAAACTTCTCTTTACCAAAATATTATATTATTGCATAACTATTATTACCTTTTGTCAAACGCGTTTCAGCAAAAATGCCTCTCAAAACCGGATTACTATAATATTTCCTATATTTTCTATATCGAAATATTTTCTGGTCTCTCCCAACATCCCTTGTAAATAGCAGTTTATTTATTTTAAGACATCACACAAGTTCAGTGACTTTTCTCGGCAAGATGCGTTCATTTCCTCTCAGAGATTAATTGGACTATTTATTAACCAAACATTTGAATAATCACGACCACTAAGTTAAATATTCGAAGCCTGAAAGTTTTACCCCAGCACCAGTAAATCGAGAATTGAAGGGGTAGGCGGGATTAAAGGTTAACAATAATTTACTTCGACTCAGCCGAGGTTGAGATCACACCGGAAGACTTTATCGTTATTTATAGACCCAATGACCCTAATAAAGTTGTCTTCGATTCAATTTTAAAGTTTTCAGCCAAGCAATATAGCATAAGACTGCCATTCAACGAATTATTCCGTTTCAATCGTTATATATTTTTTTTGAGATTAAATAAACATACTTTTCTTACTTTGCATAACAAATTTATTACAATTCACTTTAGATTATTATTATATGTTTAATACAATTTTCGCAATATTTTATAAGAATTTTATTGAGAGAACATTAAAGCTTTGAATTACGGTCGGCCGTAATCCACCCTTGAATATTTAATAGGTATTTTTTCGTTAGAACGTTATTCAAATATTCCATCTCCTAAAATATGCAATAAAGACGAGAAAACCCATTCGCACTTGATTTACTCTCGAGCCGCATGCGTATGTAGATTTAATGCAAAAAATGAGTTTTTATTGAATAAGTGATATATTTCTCTTAGTATTTGTATAAGCATGATGTACAAACCCCCTTAAGACTGACAAGAGACCCTCAGAAAATATGTCTTGAATCCCTGATACTATAAAAATAAATACAATTTTATTGTGAAAAATTAAATAAAATATCATTGAACGTCTAAGAGATCATCATAATGAGATTCGAATGATGAAGCTTACAATGAATAAATATTGTGTTATATATATTGCTTTAACAAATTATTGTTAGATTGTAGGGTTGTAGCTCTAAGAAAGCATATGTAATATGTAAGTTATATTGATTTATTTCGATAAGAGACATTCATTAGGGCGCACTACTATTTTGCGTATTATATAAAATACATAAACATGACTTCCATGCGAACATCACAAAAGACTAATTATTGTCAGATCAGCAAGCTTATAAAGATAAAACTAAGAATACACAAGAGCGCCTGAAGAATAATATCGAACTGTTAGTAGGTATCGTCAACAATTGGTTGCCGTTCAAGTCAAAATAATAAATTAAATAAATCTGTAATAGCAAAAATAACGAACATAAAAAAGCGTATTATATAAAAGCTCCACCAATAAACTTTCAAAGCTCTCGGTTATCACAGATCGGCGAAAGATAAAAGGAGCTAGCAAATAAAGGGCTTTGGCGAGGATACTGCCTGTAAAAGAATAAAGACGAATCGTTTCGTATGTGTTTTTTCTTGGTAACGTTTCAGAAATCTCAATGTCCGCTTGGCAGATATAAATCGGACGTGTCTTGATATTTTTGCCTGAATTTCATGACACGTTCAAATCAGAATATGTCCATTTTTGAAGTAATTTAGCATTTTATCATCCTTTGAAAAGCTTTTGAAACGTAGTGATGAATAGAACATGAAAGGTCTGTCGCGGTCATAAAAATATATGGGTTCACTGTGGTGAAATCAAATTTTACATAGTTGTTTTATTTGAATTTAATAACGAAAAACGATGGTTTAAGGTTGCAGATAATTGTTTAATATAATGCGACTATTTGATTTGAACGAGCTATTAATATTGTGAAATCAAATACGTCCTAAGTGAAACCAAAACGGCGAAAAATAATGAATTTCTCGATAAGAAGTTCGATTAGAGCGTATAACTTTTCAGCGCTTTGTTCGAATTTAATTAAACGTAATATGACACTCGGCGTCTAACCAAACCGTGCTTCGAACTACAGTGTGATCCAATAACAAATTTTAAATGAGAAAAATAAATATAATTAAAATAATTATAAATTTATGTTGTAAAACTTGTCTTAATTTATTTGTTTGAAACAATTACATAGTAGAAAAATATCATGTAAATAATAAAGAATCTTAAATAACACAGCAATCTTACTTTCACTTTTCTTAAATCACCTTTGCTCTAATACACTATTTTTCACATAAAGTTTTTAATATATAAGACTATAATATATTTATAGAATTCCTAATGTTGTTAGTCTATTTCCCATTTCTTTTTATATATTATAATTTGCTCGTAAGACCAAGGTAGACGACGCTTTTTGTAAGTGTCAAGAAGTACGCATACACCCGATTAAGCGTCCGAAAATTTAGAAAAGGTCTACAAACGCGACGAGAAAACTAAAGCTTGACTTTCTTTTTTTTGATGTCACTACAAAGACGTGATCTATCGTCGCCATTGTTCAAAGACCGAACACATGCGCCGATGTCGTCACGCCGCGTTAGGCTTTTGGAAAATTAATAGACGTCTAGACTAGCCAAATGGGAAATTTCCAAAGGAAAAATCGTCATACTCGGCCAAATTTGACGTATTAGCAGATTTATGAGTTTTTTCTCCCTAATCGCTTGGGTATTATATTTTATATAAAACAAACATGACTTTATGTATAAAGTCATAACAAGCTTTGTATATAATTAAGTTCGGGTCTCTAGTTATTTAATTGTATTATATTATTACATTATAGTTAAATATATGTAAAATTATTAAATTTGTTATACATTTTAATGGTATTGCAATAAAATATATAATATGATAATTGGTTTAATATAGCTAGTATGAAGCGCTCCAGAGACATTCATTGTTTAACTCACTACCTGAGAGCTACAATGATTGGTCATCAGTTATTAATCCCACGCCAATCAACCTTAATATTCGGCTGATATACGTACTTTCACAACTGATAATAACTTTGATCAGATGACATATTGATACGCTGACGCCAATGGGCGCGTTCTGGCACCAACGTAACTTTCGACCTAGCCAAAGTAGAGCATCAACTCTACCTAATGACAGTACAAACAGAAACCATTGATTTAAATAAATTATCAAAATGCATACATAAAAAATAAAATTGAGTATTCAAAAATAAATAAGCAAATATTAATATTTTTCCAGTTGTTTAAAAAAATACTCAAAATTTTTCAGAATTTTTTATTGTCTAATATCAGTTTAACAACAAATATTAAAACACTAAAAATCGCGAGAAGAGATTTTTAAACTTTTGTTATTAGAGATGCTTGCGATAATTAACCAATATAATAAGCAAGTTATTCTATTAACAGTCAGATTTTTGAATGATAAGATTAAAATCACAGTGAATATATTCAACACAAAAAATCGTATTGATATTCTAATTTTGTTTGAATTATAGACGCACTGCCACTAAAATTATTGAACACATTGCAAACCAAATCAAAACAACCGTATTTAAAAAATATTGAGGAGAATGCAAAAAATTGTATTATAGTCGACGAAGATTCAACAGTTTCTAAAAACAGTAAAAAGTGTGCAGTACAATCCGCAACTAAACCAGTAATGACTTTTTTTAGATTTAAAAAAATTAATGTCAAGAACAGCAAAAATTATTTTCAAAACATTGGTAGACTGTTTAAGTGAATATGGATTTGATACTGATTATTTTGGAAAAAAATCTCATATCCTTCTGTTCAGATAGTTCATTGGCAATGTTAGGTTAGAAATCAGGAGTATTCACAAAAATAATCCAAAAGTATCCTAATGTTATTATATGGCATTGCTTGGATCACCGGTTGCAATTGGCACTAGATGATAATATAAAAAAATACAAGAGGTTAACCGTTTTAAAATATTTTTGGACTGAATCTATTCAATTTTTTAGCTGTGCAATAAAAATCAAACTGAATTGGAAGATAGCTGAAAAATATAAATAATTAAAATTAATCGACTGGGCAACTAATAGCCTAAGAGCTGCAACTGCTGTGGAGGGCTTACCCTGCAATATATAAACAATTTTCACAAATAACATCACATTAAGAAAAATAGCAAATAGTTGTTCAGAAGCTGAACGAGGCTTAAGCTTAATGAAAATAATATGTACAAGATTGAGATGCAGTCTTACCGTAGGCCACTTCTCGAATTTTATGAGTATCAATTTAATGGGGAAGCCTTTATCAGATTGGGATCTTGCTTCATATATTATTAGCTGGATTAACCATCATATAGCAGCAACAGATACCA
Organism: Plectrocnemia conspersa; assembly: GCF_051122295.1. Lineage (NCBI taxonomy): Eukaryota > Metazoa > Arthropoda > Insecta > Trichoptera > Polycentropodidae > Plectrocnemia > Plectrocnemia conspersa. The sequence goes on from NW_028277173.1 coordinate 18,836,363, forward strand.
AAGTGAAAAATAAAGCCAAAGAGAACGTGTCTGATAATGAAGAATTAAATTTTAATTTTATAACCATTTTAATTACTTTATTTCAAATAAAAAACCTAACTCTTATGATAATTTTTATTTTGATACTTATATGTAAAGTCAGAATACATAAAAAAAGCATATAATAAGTATCTCATTCACTAATTATAATAACTAGGCTTGGGTGCTTTCGTTACGAGTATAAGTCGGTAAATGGTTGACGAAAAACTATCGTCATGGTTTTTTAATACTTGTAGTTTAGTTATACAAAGTTAATACATTTCGAAAAAAATTCGCATGTGACACCAATAAAATTTTGATTACTAATAAAATAGTTAAAATGTAATAAAAATTTTAGAGATACATAAAGTTCCGAAAAATTATTTAAAACTTGAGTAAGCTGTATGCATATTTTAATTAAAATCAATTTTAAAATTAATTCTAAATGTTTTTTCTGTGAATAATATGTTGAAAATGACACTTCAAGTCTTACATTCAAAATAAGTACTTAAAGTTTGCGGGGCTGCTTAAGGGTCGTTTCTACAATAACAATATATTATTAATGAAAAATAAATAAGTAATAAAAAAATAAGAAAAGAGACATTTTAAAGTTTTTATTAGTTTTTAAATTATTTCAGTGTTGAAATTTTTTCTTGAGGGGGGTACCATTTAAAAGTTCAGAAACAGCGTTCATGCTCCTAAAAATTTGGTAAATCACCGCTGTTTTAATAATTACTATATTAATGTTAAGCAGCTCCGCAGCTCTTTAAATGCACCACGCGTTTGATAACTTACACGATAGTAAAAATTATATATACACTCTCGATATTTTAAAAAATCGATTTTGCTCGAGATAAGCCTTATCATAACCAGCGTTTTCGATTTTCGCGCTTGACATACACACACATACACAGTAAAATGTATGGTTAAGTCGTTTCAAAGGGCCATCCGTGTGCACCTTTTATGTGTACGTGCGTCACGGTTAGCAAAAAGAGGATAAAACTCGGCGGCGAGTCGTGTTTTTGAAAGGCTCTCAAAAGATCAAAGGCCCCAAAGTGGCTTAGATTTTTACAGTGAAGCGCAACATTTCCGGCCCGAGGCCCACTCTACATTACTGTCACACAGGGGTGCTCCAACGGGTAGAGTTTACGCCCGCGGAAGCGTCCGAGAGATAAACGTCTATGGTTAGGGTATAAGTATAATCTGCAAGTCGAAACGAAGGAGATTTCAATTATACAAATCCTTAAAAGATACATTAAACACGCTCCGATTCGCTACAGTGTCCATTAGCATTTTCCATGCGAGGAAAAAATATGGGTTAACGTTTTAAACGGCTAAAGCCGGGATTGGTAAATGTCAGTGTTAAACTTGACCCTAAACTGGATAATTTATTATATTTTAAACTAATATTGATACTATACAGCAAGTACCAAACTTTTACTCTATGCAGTTTATTTAATATTGAAAAAATAGTGAGTTGCAAATTCAGCCGTAAAACTTTACTTTATGAATCTTGATACTTACGTTGCATTCAATAGATTCTATTGAATGGAACGTAATAATTAGATTGAGTGTTTTGCTTTTTAAACTAGTCAGACATACTTTTCTCTAATTATTTACTGACAAAACTACTTTCACACAGGCACATAAGCTCTTAGACCTGAAAACTATGTAATATTTATTATTTTGATTGTATCATGCTAAATTAAGCTAATTTTTTACAGATTACTTTTTATTACAAAAGCACAAACTACACATAATGATTTTTTTCTTAAGTAAAATTTAATTTTGTGACTTCTGTGTCTCTCCCTAAAACTGATATTATTTTTAGTTTACTACTTTTATTAAGCTAAACTACTCTAAAGCATAAATATTTTGTGTAGCTTTTTTTATAGTAAAGCAGAAAGTTCATAATCGTCTACTAAATATTTTTGATGACTAAAACAAATTTCTCATAATCCGCTTACATTCTTGTAAAATAAGGTTTTGAAATTAAACTACGTTTGTTGTTGTTATGTAAAAAATACAACACAAATTTCGGTTGAAGCAATTAATTAAACTTGACAGGTATTCTTACACATTTGCATAATAAGTATTTTTACATTTATTATCTGTTCTTAAATATCTAGAAATAAATAATTGCATAAAAAAAAATATTTTATAATAATATACATATTATATTAACATAAAGTCAGACTTTTACAATATTATTCTCACGCGTCCCAAGAGATTAATTAAAACCGTTTGTTTTTATATAGTAAATACATAGAATATCAAAATAATTTTCGAGCAGTTCATAATTATAAAAGATTATATTAAAACTTTTTTAATTTAATGGGTAATAAATATAAACAACTTTTCTTTAAGTTTAACTTTTCGTTGAGTTTTTTTACGATACTGAATAAATATTTTGCATCAAATTAAATTAACAAACAATGTGTTTTTTAGAGCTACGATTTATTTAAATAATCCAAATGTATATCTTACAGTTATATTTCACAAGTAAAAATATAATTTAAAATTTTAGTTTGTGTAACTGTTTCAGTGTAATAATATCCAAATATACTTATTTAAATATATTTATTCGTAGATATATATTTTTACTAGTGAAAATATAATTGCACTGAAAAGCGTTAGAATAATTAAATGCTGCTTTAAAATGTCTATGCAACTCAATTTTACTTTAAATAATTAACTAAACCCATATTCAGTTCCCTTTTGGGCGGCCTTGCGAACGGTTGTGTTCAATCGGTCCCTTAGAGACAAAGCAGGTAGCGACAGCGCCGACTTGTGTAGGCGCAGGCAGGCGAAATTCCTTGCATTGTCTTCCACTGTTTGGGACGACCGTTACAAAAACGCCGACCAGCTGCGGAGCTACATCTCCAATCAATTCCCGCCAAGCGGCGGGAACCTTATCAGGTTGTACCTTTTTATTAAGAAATAAAATAATTATTAAATTGTTAAGGGATGGACAGGTACGTCCAGTACTTAAATTCGGCCAAGAGCCAAAATGGGGAATGGCAGGTCCCGAAAAACCCAGCCAAAAGACCGCGTGCGGGATCGGACGACAATCCGATTCCCATTAAAAATAAATTCACCGGCTTGAAACCGGTAGATAATGAACTGGGCGCTACAGGCGCTATTCTTAAAAACTCGCGCGTTCCCCCGATCATAATGAAGGCGGGAAAATCTCACCGTGAAACGGTAGATTTAATTAAAACGTGTATCGGAGACAACTTCGTTCTCAGATACACTAGAAACGGAAACGTTTCGATCCAGACACGTAGCGTGTCTGATCATGAAAAAATGAGAAATGGTCTCAAAAACACCATGAGGCCATTTCATACGTTCACGCTTAGCGGGGACAAGCAAAGAAAGGCGGTCATTAAAGGCCTCCACCTCGTCGAGGTAGACGAGATAAGAACTGACCTTGCCGGGCAAGGGTTCGAGGTGACGTCAGTAGTCGCCTTAAAAACATCAAAAGGAAGCGCGGGCAATTACCCGTGCTATCTTGTTAATCTTCCCCAAAACACTGATATGGGGAAATTTAAAAGTGTGGTAAAATATGTTTGCCACACAAAAATTTCTATTGAGAAATATAGAAACAAAAATGTAGGCACCCAATGTTTCAGGTGTCAAAATTTCGGCCACGCCGCGAGGAACTGCAATTGGCAACCACGATGCGTGAAATGCGCCGAAGAGCATCTCACCTCCAGCTGCACAAAGGACCGCGAGGAGCCGGCAAAATGCTGCAACTGTGGGGAAGCCCACCCGGCAAACTTTGGCTTTTGTAAAGCTAAAGTTAGCTACGTCGGAGCTATCTTGAGCTCCAAAACGAGAACTACTAGACGACAGCAGCAGCAACCAGCCCCAAAGAAGCAGGAAGACCGCCAGCTATCCGAGAGGGAAAAGAGGGCAGCCTTGGTGGCGAAAATAACACCCATCCCCCCAATGCCGATCAGAGGAACTAGGAAGACTCCAGCTGGATCAGTTGAAATTCCAAGTGGAGCCAAGATATCAGAGGACAGCCCCCCAGCCACCAAGCCAGAAGCCACATTCAGAGCCGTCAGCGAGCTGTCAGAGGTAAAAGAGTTGATGAGTTCGCTTATCGGACTCAAAAAACGGTTAGCAAATTGCAAATCGCAATTTGAAAAAATGGAAATCCTATTGGACTTCCTCGATAAATTAGATTAAATCTAATGGGTTTAAGCGTGGTCTTCTGGAATTCCAATGGGATTCGCCGGAAGGTGGACGAAATGATGCAGATGGTTCACAACTTGGGCGTGGATATTATAATGTTAACCGAAACCCGTCTAAAGCCGGAACATAATTTTAAAGTCGCTGGTTTTAACTGTTACCGTAACGATAGGCCTAGTGGAATCGGTGGAGGGGTCGCGATTCTTATTCGAAACGAAATCAAACACCACGAGGTGAGCATTCCCGAGACCGAGTGCCTCGAAGCGGTAGCTGTTTCGATAATTGTCGACAATAAAAAACTATTATTAATCTCAGCATACTACCCTAAACAAGGAGGACCATTTCGAAGTGATATTCGTAAAATTATCGCCTCTGGCGAACGCGTAATTGTGGCCGGTGATTTTAACGCAAGACACTCGCTGTGGAACTGCGATCGCGCAAACCAAAACGGAAATACTTTGCTAGATATTTTAGGAAAACGCGATATACATGTAGAATTTCCAAACTCGCACACCTTTTATCGCAATGGTAGGCCGTCAACGCTTGACATAGCGATTTGCAAAAACTTCCCAGGCATGGTGCTTGAAACCTTGCAACAATTATCGTCAGATCACTTACCGGTTAAATTTACAATTGGTATCAATGCTGAGAAAATAGATAGAAGTTATTATGTTTTTTCAGAAGCCGACTGGCCCGGTTTTAAAGAGCATGTAAATAACAGCTTACACGTCAACGCGTCCTTGTTCTTTCGTAACAAAATCCAAATAGATGCCGGGATAAAACAATTTACCGAATCGATATGTGACGCTGTAGCTGCTCATACTCCGCGTCGGCCCTTAGACACGTTTAAATTAAAATTAACGTCAGAAATTAAGGAATTAATCGCGACAAAAAATCGTCTTCGAAAGCGCTGGCAAAAGAGCAGAGACAAGGAGTTGAAATCCCAGGTAAATTCTCTCACAGCAGCGATCGCGCGTCAAATCTCAAGTTTAAAAAATCATTCGTGGTCGCGTAAACTCGAAACCGCAAATACGCAGGATAATAGCATTTGGCGTTTATCAAAAGCCGTCCGTCGGAAAAATTGCAACATTCCACCGCTAGTTACCGCTAATGGCGATAAAGCTACGACCGACGTAGAAAAAGCCGAAATCCTCGCGAACAATTTCGAAAAATCACACGGTTTGACTAAAAACATGAAACATGCAGAAACGGATCGCTACGTCATGCAGTCCGTAGAAAATTTTCGCGAACTTGAAATTTTAGAAGAAATTCCTCTTAAGGATCTACTGATTAAACCTTATGAAATCTGCCAAGCAGCTCATAGGTGTAAGATTAGGAAAGCCCCGGGAGCTGATAAAATAGAAAATATCGTATTAAGGTACTTGCCTCAGAAGGCGCAGATTTATCTTTGCAAAATTTTAAACGGCTGTCTTAAAATTGGTTACTTTCCCGTGGCTTGGAAATCTGCCACCATTTTTCCAATTTCAAAAGCCGGGAAGGACCCCACGCAAGCTTCTAGCTACAGACCAATTAGTCTGTTATCAACTCTCAGTAAAATCTTCGAGCGTCTCATTTTAAAAAGGATTTTACCTACGATAAATAAAACAATACCAAATTTCCAATTCGGTTTTAGATCCGGCCATTCGACCGCACACCAACTCACTCGAGTTGTCGAATTTATTTCGAAAAAATTTAATATCCGTAAGGATACAGGCATGGCTCTTTTGGACATCGAGAAGGCTTTTGACACAGTTTGGCACGATGGATTAATATATAAACTTCTTAAAGCTGAAACACCACTTCCACTCGTCCGTATAATCGATGACTATCTACGTGATAGAACATTTACGGTCACCATAAAAGGTGAAAATTCAAACCCAAGAAAAGTCCAGATGGGAGTTCCGCAAGGCAGTATTCTCGGACCTCATCTATTCTCCGTATATATTCATGACGTTCCCGTGCCACAAAATTGTCAACTTGCGCTATATGCGGATGACCTAGCGATCTATACCTGCTCATCAAGCAGAAAAATAATTGCCAGAAGACTGGAATTTGGCTTGCAAAAACTGCGAAATTTTTACAGTAAGTGGAAAATTAAAATAAATGATTCAAAAACAGAAACCATCATGTTCTCTCGCAGATCAAAAGCGGCCATGCCATCACGTATTGTAATGAATGGTGAGGCGATTCCTTGGGCAAGATCAGTAAAATACCTAGGTCTCCACTTAGATTCCCGTCTTAACTGGAAAAGACAATTAGAGAACATCAGACAAAAAGGTCTTTCAGCAATTTCAGCTCTAGCTCCCATATTTAGAAGAAGAAGTGGTCTCAGTAGTAAAAACAAACTCTTGTTGTATAAAACTATGATACGACCACTACTTACTTATGGCGCTCCCGTGTGGTCCAGTTTATCTAATAGCTCCTACAGAAAAATAGGCGTAATTCAAAATAAGTGTTTGAGAATTTCAGTAAATGCCCACCCCAGGATTAGCCTCAACCAACTTCACTTCAGAAGTGAACGTATGGAGAACATAAAGGACTTTTGCCATAGACAGACATTTAACTTCTATAGGAATTTAAAAAACAATAAGAGCACCAACACCTGTCTCACTGATATTGGCAAATACAACCTTAATGACCTACCGTTTAGGTATAAACATAAACTACCTAAACATATCTTAAGAGATGAACCGTCCGAGAAGTTCAACCATCTGCGTCCAGGTGATTACTGCTGTGATACCTGTAAGTCCCCGGAGAGTGTAGGGGCGCCAACTGTTCGATTTCGAATTCGTGCCGGAGGCGCTCGCCGCTAACTTCGGCACTCACGATTAAACCTTTATTATATGTAAACCTCTTAAGGCGAGTACATCAATTTTCCATTATTGAATATATTTTTGTTATTGTTAATTAGTTGTAAGCTGTTAATTTGTTAGATTGCTCGTCTAAGATTGGTGTGAAAGTTATTTTTAAATTTTTTAATTTATAATATAAAAATAAAATTCGCAAAGAGGTTTTTGTCAACTTTTCCTCTATAAATAAATGTAATAACATTGTAAAGTTAAACATAGATTATCTTGATTTTGTAGACTTGATTTCGTAATTAAGGAAATAACTAAGGTTAGGTATTTAATATTGTGTAATTGGATTATTTGTTTTTGAAAACATGTATACGAATTTGAAAATAAAGACCTTGTAAAATTAATTAATTATTTTTTAAACCCATATTGACGTAATGAAATTGTAAGAAATAAATGTTTTAGAATTTTCATTAAGTCAAATTTAGTTTAAAAAATTGTAGCTGGAGTAAAAAAATATAATCAAATTTAAAAACTAGCTAAAATATAATTAAACTTTAAGTTGATTTATATTGTGGCGATTCATACAAAACACCAGTCGAGAGACACGCCACACGCGCATCTGAAATCCCGTGAACTGTACCCACATACATAGCAGCGGTACTCCTACTGCCTCCTTTCACAAGTGAAATGGGAAAGCAATAACGTACAAATTTGACTTACTACAAATCAACCCTTTGACTATTTAATTATTTTAGAAAACAAATAGTGTGGTTCAACCCCTAAGGGACGCTAAAGGTAGGTTACACTCATCCTATTTTCTAAGTAATATATGCAAATACACTGACTTCTGACAATTCAGCTAGAACTTTACTTTCTTACTTAGATGGTGCTAAGAAACCAGTTCCTTTGTTTGAATCGTCTGATTTGTTCCTCAAATCTCAAAAGTTCAACCCGATCCTTTAAAAACTTTGACTACATTACGGCGGTACTATGACGAATTAGATTTTATATTATTATATCATATTTTTATAACAATAGCAATAAGTTTGAATATAAACTATATATATAAAGGTTATATTCCTCATCAAAAATATTACCAAGTATGGTATATGGTAATTTGTAATAGTTAAATTTAATATTTTTGGCAAAATGATCTTTTGTAGAATTTTTAATTAATTTATATAATACGAAACTTTTAAATATGTCACAAATAATTTTGATTTGACAAAATATTGGCAAATCATTTATTTTACTTTATTATCTATAAATAAAAATATATTTCAGAAATCAGTTTATTAAATAAATAATAAAAAACATCCTTTAATATTTTTCCACTAATGATAAAACAGAAAATATTTTTCTTGTTCAAAAAAGTTATTTTTTAGACTGTATAGTATTCAATGTAAAATAAAATTATTAGTATTATTAAATCATATATATGTATTAAATATGTAGGTCTAAATGTTTACACAAATGATAAGATTTAGGGTTTTCACATATTCAATAAATTCTCAATAAGCTTTAACGGTATTATTTACTTATCCGATTGAATGCAGATGTCGTGAAACATTTTAATAGCAGAAATTTAAGGGTCTGGAGCAAGACTTAAAAAAAAAATATGTATGGATTACTATCAACCATTTATTAACATCAAACGTTAGTTTTATTCAGAGTTTACGTAAAAAGCTAATGCCTATTGTATGATATTTCTTGAACCAACGCTGAACAGTTATCTGGCAAGCAGATTTTTTTACAATCTAAATTAAAATTTACTGCTGCGTTTTGGTTCAAGTCATTAAAAATGTTTCGTTATTACTCTGTTGACATTGTTTAGTGTTCTGAAAATACACAAACAAGTTTTACTTTAAATTAGAAAAATTTGAATAAAACAACATTCTTGTTAATTAATAATGCTAGCCCCGTTATTTACTACGCCTGTTTGATTCTGATAGCAATACATTTTTGATTGGAGTGAAAAATAAGAAATATATACGTATAATCGTATAGCTTTGGTTCGTCAACGATTTGCGTAATTGCTTAACGCACCGCTTAGTAATTCGATATTAGAACTTAATTAGTCAATTTGTTCGGGGGCAATTTAACTACACTTGCCCCGGTGTTTTACGCTCAGTGCGCTAATTAGCAAGGGCATATTTTGATAAATTCTGATATTAACTTGAGAGAAACTCGAGACAAACAATCCCAATAATTCTTGTTTGTTTGTCAGATCACGGTAGGTTTATGCGTAGGTGTTGTTGATTCGCCCTATTCAAGTGAGTCACGAAATATGAACACGAACGGGACAATGAAATTACATGTATACACACAATATTGTATTACAAACCAACAATGCAAATTATTATTCAATCAATTGGCAATTCGTGAGTGAATGCGTGGATGAAATGAATTTGGATTGAATGCTTATTGAAAATATATTTTGCTTGTGTGAAAAATATGTGCAATAATTTTCAAAGCTCATATACAACATCCGTCAAAAGTTTACTAATAACAATGCTATGTATGCATTGTATTTAAGAAGTTATATATTTTTCAAATATTAGTACACATTTAATAAAAGTAATAAAAAAATTCAGATAAGAAACAAAAATAAGGACACAACGTATGCTCAACTTTATATTGAGTTTATTTCCAAGACGTTAATAGGACTTCGTATATATTTAAATAAATATGATTTAAAGCAAAATACGTTACACAGAAAAAATAAAGCTCTGAAAATACAATAAGTGATTAAAAAAATTGCAAATAATGATAAGAGGTTGATAGACAATTTTAAATCAAGAGACTCTTAAAATAGTTTTTAACCATTTTTATAGATTTGTTTCTAGCTACAATACAATAAAAATAAAGTCATAAAATAAAACATTGACTGCTACTGGTAGTACCGATACCGGTAATACCGGTATTGGCGCAAAAACTGATCGGTAATAGAAAATGAAATACCGGTATTACCGAAAATATTTTTTAATCGACATTTTTGTACGATATTCGCGACGTGTACACATAAAAGTAATTAACCTGCTTTATTTCAGGCAAATCTAACGGTACCTAGTAGCTCCATGTAATTCTGCCGGCCCCTTTTTTCATGATAGGGAAATCAAAAGCAGGTATTGCATATACGAAATTCTTTCTACTATTTGTACATTTTTATTTTTATATCCAATCAAACATATTTTTACTCAAATAGCTCACGGAATATGCTTCACTAAACGAAGATGTTGAATATTTGCAATAAGTAAATATGAATAATTATACTTAAAAAATATGTTTTTAAAAAAAAACATTTTCAATGGAAAATAACGTTATGCTTTTCTTCTGTTACCAACAATAATATATTGTACTAGACGATATAATTTAAATAAGTTACAATTAAAATGTGCTGATCGGTATTTTTCTACAACAAACTTTATTTATAAATAAATATAAAAAATATTATTTAATTTGTTCTTGTTGTAACAACTAAATATTATTATTACCTAACATCATTGAGAATACACAAAATTTTAAAACACATACATATGTATAAAATAATTTGTATAAAAAACGCAAATCAACGATATTTTAAAAAAACAATGGCATATGTTAGGCAAAATTGTCTGGGACTAAAAAGGTTATGCAGTATTCACATATTTTTTATTATATAAAATTTACATAGACATATAAAACTCAAATTTATATAATGTTACCTTTAACATGAATATGAATAAATAAGTATACGAGACACTAATCTTTCGAAAATAAATATAATTGGGATATTCTATACATATATTACATGTGCAATAATTTAAAAAAATATATAAGATAATCACACTTCAATTTTACAAATATCATTTTTTATTTATTTTTTCAATTAAATTAAGACCATCGTGGCCTAACAGGTTACCCCAATGCGCCACGATGGTCGAAAGCAAATTATAAATTTATAAAACATAAAAAAAACGTATATATATAAATAAATATAACAAAACTTAAACATAACAAAAAAAAATTATAAAATATTAAAATTAAAAGATATAAACCGGATCAGATCCTCGTAGCTAACATTAAATAAATCAATTTTCAATGCCAGCGTATTAGGGAGCCGTATGGCCACAGCTATAGGCGAGTCGGCAAGTGCGGATGTCCTAGCCCTAACTGCCATCAAAAGAGGTCTCGATCGTGATTCTCGAAAATGTTCCGGAACCCAAAACTGGAATTCCTCGAGAATAGCTGGATTGTCGACAGCACCTTTTAGTAGTTTGAAAAAATGCTTAGCGACATACAGCTTTCTGCGAGAATTCAGCGAATCATATCCCAACGCTCCTAAAAGAAAGGCGCTGGGATATAAGAACGGATAATAACCAAATGTCCTTTTGTAAAGGTATCTTAAATACCTTTTTTGAATTTTTTCTACTAAAAGGGAATATTTGGCTATTCGGGGATTCCAAATTATAGATCCCGATTCAAGAATGCTACGAACTAAGGTGTCATAGAGGATGCGAATAACTGACGGATCGTCAAAGTGAAAGGCATTCCTCATAACAAAGCCGAGCATCTTGGAAGATTTATCACAGACGTCGTGTATGTGTAGAGAGAACCTCCATTTGCTCTCGAAAGTGATTCCGAGATCTTTAATGGAAGTTTCTCTAGTCAAAATGTTACCACCGAGATGGTAGAAATAAGCTGATGGCGAACGGGATCGAGAAAATGACACAGTATGGCACTTTCCGACACTAAAGGGCAGACGGTTAACGGAAGCCCATCTCCACAGAGAGTCTAAATCACTTTGTAGAGAGAAGGAGTCCGCAACAGATCGAATGCATTTATATAATTTTAAATCATCTGCGTACAGAAGAAAACTTGAATTTTTAATTGCTGTATTTATGTCATTAATAAATAACACAAAAAGCTAAGGTCCCAGATTGGATCCTTGAGGAACCCCCGAAGGGGAAAAATATTCTTTTGACAATCGGCCACCATAGGTTACAAACTGTCTACGATTGCTTAAATAACTCGAAAATAACCGAGTTAAATTATCTGAACAACCGAGGTTCGACAATTTTTTTAATAATAACGTATGACAAACTTTGTCAAAGGCTTTCTCAAAATCTGTATACACGACGTCTACTTGAATTCCGGCATCGAGAGAAGTTGTCACCGTTTTGGTGAACGACAGAAGATTAGTAACAGTGGAACGGGCAGGACGAAACGAAAATCATAAACATAAATCATTTAAATATGTTTTTAAATAAAATATACAGAAGTTTGAATCAACAGATTTACAATTTCCTATGCACTCCTTTCTCATTCTTTCTGTATTTTGTGCTGTCACTTAAATTTAAGATGAATTCTATCGTAGTATTTAAATACATAATATTGTGTTTTAATGGAGTTACGCAAAATATTTTCAGTGTATTTTCTGGTATGAATATAGCAATATTTTTAGATTAAAGATATATATTGGCTATTGCAAAGTTTTTAGTTGTAAATTAGTATAAAAATGTGTATTATATAATACTAATACAGCTTTATTTTGAGTGATTTGTAACTTAAAAAAAGTAGCAATACTAATGTTACTCCACACCTAGCAAGCATATAATAAAATGGGTGTGATTAAATATTTGTATAATAAGATTATTTATTTTGGTAAATTCATTATTTCAACATGCCTTTTAGAGCAAAGTTCAAACATGTTTTTATTAACAAATATATTTACCACTAAATTTATTTTTTACATTACTACCCTATCCACTTTGGAGAGGCAGTGGCAAAAGATTGTCTACGTATCGTATATTTAATTGACTCTGTTTTATTGTATTAATTTTAATTTATTTTTATTTCTCAAAATATCGTAATACTTGTTTACATAAAATGTCATGTTTTTAAGTTACATTATATTAAAATAGTTTCCAATCGGGACCTTCTACTGTATATCTTCAAAATAAAGATAATATATAGGCCTCTTTTTCCGTTATGCCGTTATTAGGCGATATATCATTAGGGGGTGAAAATTGTCCCCGGCGAAGATATTGCGCCGTGTCACTTGATGGTTATTGCGAAGATTATGCAATGTGGCACTTTAAGAGCTCTCGACGGTGATATATCGGCGGCGAGAGGGTTTAAATTAAATTTTTATACAGTGGTCGTATGTAAATTTCATACAAAACACACGCGGCACGAACAAACATACCTATGTATGCGTGTGATTTATGCAAAGTCGCAGACGGACAAACGAAATTTAAATTGTGCCGCTGTCACGATTTTACATTTTATAGCAATTCTTCCGCAAAATTGAAAAATTCCACACAACAACGCAAGTGTCAATGCAGATTTATGGTACGTTTTCGAATCGAAGCTTCAAAATTGTAATATGAAACGATGATTGAATGTATCGGTATCAAAAAAGTTTAAATAATAATAAAATTTATAAACTTGTTGAATGACTGTATTATAAGTTTATTTTTAATTTTAATTAACTGTATATATTTAGTATTTATGTATTATAATAATTGCAGCATATAAAAGGGAATTTGCAAAAATACTTATCCTAGTTTTTTATTATTAGATTAGAAATTTAAATTAAAAATTATAATTGTAATAAAGTATTATTGTTAATTATATGGCATAGATTAACACTAAGCTTTGGTCATTTAAATATAATATAATGTGGTAGTTTTAAATATATAAACAGTTTTTTTTCAGTCATAATTTTTATTTGCAATTAAAGATATTAAAAATGTTATATTTTAATATTTCAGTAATGCAAAAAAAACGAAGAATTTTTAAAAAAGAAAAATAATAACACAATTTGCGTTGTTGTGTGTAAGTTTACATATTTCACACGTGATATTTTATCTGTATTGAGAAACATTTAAGCTATTATACACTAATTATTTAATGTATTAATTTATAAACATATATATTACAAACTTGTAAATTTTAGAAAGCATACAAGTTCAAATATAGTTAGTCAAAAAACATTCATCAGGTGTTGATTTACCAAACTATTTTTTTTCTTTATTAATGAGTTATATATTCATTGTCTGATGTTACTAAAACTTCTTAGACTAATATGCCCTTAAGTATTAATCATACGCCCACTTGCAAATTATATGCATGTACGTACATAATTAGATTCGGTCGGTTAAAGAGACTGGTTAATTGTTAAGTTGTACGTGATTGCTTAGTTTCGTTTTAGGCCACCGCTTCTCCGCACTACGTGTCTGAAATACGAGCCCGTTGTTTAATTTAACGATCCGATATATAAAGTTTATGACAGTGGTTTTCAATTAGGGACCTATTGGAAATTTATCGGCCCTGCCGAAACTTTTGCGTCGCCCCTCAAGAAATCGATTTTCGCTCAAATGCATATGATAGCGTTAATTGCGGGCATTAACCGCTCGAAAATTCTGCATAAATTTAAGTCACTTTAATGTTATATTTTTTGTGTTTAAAAAAATTATAAACACTCTTGTTGAATAATCAACACGAGTGATAAGCTATAAATAGCTGTGTGTATGCTATATTTATGTAATATGATGTGGCAAGTTCGACGTTGCTGCATGAGAAATGAAGAGTTAATGAACAGACGTTAAACCAAAAAACTTTAACCTCAGACCCGTCCGAGTAACTTCATTAAGAAACTTTAATTAAGAAACGGTTATTTTCATGCAAAATATTTTTTTGTTGTAGTATACGTACGATTATTTAGTATTTAGCAAATTAATAGTTATATTAGGAGATGCATTTTAGTTATCATGCATACATGGCAGGTGATTTTTCAGAAAGAGTACACAAATACAATATTAAATTAAACTTAAGAGTATTATAATTTATATCAAAGTATTTATATTGTGTAGTATAAAATGATAAAAACATATTATTTCTAAGTATTAAAGAAAATAATAGATGGTTTTATTTTAATGATTATTGTATCATATATTAAGCTTCAATTTTGTTTATTAAATATCGTTTCTATATTTTTTTTTAGAGCATAAACTATAATTATAGGATAATACAATGCATAGTGCATGTGGCAACACATTAATTAAAATCGGGTTCATTATTCATTTGCAAATGGCACAGTGGGGAAATCGCTTTGCGAAAAATGGGCTTTAATCTGTACGGATTACAGCCATTTTAGTTTTACACGTTTTTTGCCTGCTATTTCACGTTGGTTTTACTTGGGGTGTAATCGTAATAAATATGCAATTGCTGTTTGTAAATAACAGCGGTAAAAAGTAGGCTTAAAATATCAAGCTTTATACATTTAAAAGTAATAACTTAAATTTAATTTTCGAATTGACCCTGAAACCATAGAAGTATGTGTTATTACAATATATCAATTGCATCTACATACAATTTATAAAGAACAAAGATGGAACAGATTGAAGTAATAGATAATTGCAACTGTTAATAAACGTTGAAAGCAATTTTATTAACGAATATGAGCATCACTTTACTTAACTTTCAATTTGAAGAATCGATCGTAAAGTTTGTAAAAATTTGACAAACCAATTAAGTGATATAAAAATCTACTTAATAAATCGTAAACAGTGATTTCATAGGAATAAAAAAATTAAGTCTATAAATAACCTATTGGATTCTTACCCTGCCACAAGAATTGTCACTTAACACTTAAGTTTTTAGATTTAAATACAGCATATCATAGAAATAATAACGCATGACTGAGTTATGATAAAAAAAAATTGGAAAAACATTTCTTATTATCTAGAGCAAGATTAATTCTTAATGCAGTACTTTTTAAGTAAAACACATTATATAAATTCAATGTGTATATTACTGATTTTTCATCAAGCAATATTTCATTTAACTGTTGTATGAACAATAGATAAGATATATTAAGACAACTTTTCAGCTCAGAATATGAATTAACAGCACCCTATAGTAGTTTAAAGAAATGCTTAGAGACGTATAATTTTCCGCGAGAATTCAGCGATTCTAAAGATGCGTTAGATAACTGGTTTTTAATCTGAAGAAAAATGCCAAATCGAGAATTCTCATAGAGCTTTTTTATGTTTAAAAAATAAATATATTTAAATGTTTTACAACTGTTGAATATTCAATACCACTACATAAGAAAAGGTGGGTCCTTGCCATAAGTTTAAAATATGCATACTATCTTGAAAGTTCTTAATATAGGTCGCAAATATTTAATTAGCAAAAAATTGTTTTTTTTTTTATTTTTTAGATTAAATTAAGACCATCGTGGCCTAACAGGTTACCCTAATGCGCCACGATGGTCGAAAGTAAACTACTTATAAACTACTTATAAACTACTCTAATAGGCCTTTTTTGATTTGGTAATCTAAGAACGACATTATGTATCAGAAAAAAAGAAACCGCTCTGCGTTTTAATTAGCAGATTAAAAAATGTCATATTTTTTTCTTGGCAAACTTTTTTTTAATGATTTAAAGATTTTATTTTATTTTAATCTTGTTTGAAATACGTAAAACGTCAAGTAGCAACAGCTATTATAGACAATTGTTTCTACGATTCGGGTATAAATACGGAAACCCGAAATTCCTTCGTAGCCCGACCCTCCGTAATCAATCGAAGTAGATCAATCCGTTCTGGACCTTCGATTATCTGCGTCCATTATAACAAATCATATTGAATTTTTTATCTTCAACGATCTTCTAGTTCTCTGTTTATAAATAATATTAAGATATTTACAATACTATATAGTATTATTTTAATAAAATATTATTTATTATATAAGAATTTTATTTCTCGAGAAATGATACACATTGAGAAACTATACTTCCTAATTATAATAAAATATTCTAATATAAAGATCTCGTGAATATTTTCTAAGCTTTTTAGATTAAAAATAAGTATGTATTTAGTCGGTGGTTTAAATTATAGATCCCATCATAAATGCTGCAAACTATAAATAAATAAATGACGGATGGTTAAAATGAAATGCTTTGCTCATAACAAAGCCGAGCATCTTTGAAGGTTTTTTTGTTGTTTACATGTAGATCGATATACAAAAATAAACTAAAATTTGTAACAAAAAAAAAAGAGCAGAGGGCCTAGGATAGATCCCTGAGGAACACTTAAAATAAGCTATGAACTGTCTATGATCGCTCAAATAACTTAGGGATAATCAAGGTAAATCATCCAAATATTATAACAAGGGTCAGAAAATTTTCTCACTAACTTAAATAACTGTAGTAATAAAAGTAGTGACTAAAGACATACATATCTATGAATACATATTTCGAATAATTTAGCAGATCAATACTACAACTAGTATATAGTTAGCGATGCACAGTTTTTTATGCTTTAGATGTACATTAATAAAAACTAGGCTTTCCTTATTTTTATGAGAGTTTTAAAAATATTTAAATTAAAATAAGTTAAGCAAGACTAAATGTAAAATTTTCAATCAATAGTATTTTACAAAAGAGTGCTTAAGCTAGGAGATTCCTTGTGATCTTTAATAGACTAACACTAAAACGAAAGGCACCATGCTTCAATATTATGATTCGCATACTTGAGTGTAATATTATATAACTTTTCGTAGTAGAATATTAAAAAAAAAAAAATTATCGCGTGTAAATTATTAATGAACAATTTCGTTTTCGTGAACTGAATTCAAGCATAGTTAATAAACACTTTTCTCTTAAGTTCAACATGAAAAAATGTACTATTGTACAGTTTTAATAATGCTAGATATTCTACGATGCTTAGCGAGACGGCTTAATCTATAAATTATCTAATTTTAAAGCCCCCAATTATCTTATATGTATAACATGTTTGTGTCTGAAACTTCGCAGCTATTTAGTTTTGCTAAATACTGAACTCTCAATACCACATGAAATTTCAGCTTAAATCCCGCAGGGTAGTTTACTCGGGTCGTTTCTCTTTATTCTATACACAAATGACATATTAGTTTAAAAAACTACTGATTTATTAATGTCATACCTAGTACACACGGTCTTAGTCCAATTTCAATTAAACTACTCAAAACTTTATTAAACTTGAAGAATTATTTTATTGAATGGAAAATTTTAATGAAATAAACAATAATTAAAGCAATAATTTTTATAACACTCAAACAACCTCTGACTCTACCCAATAAAGGTAAACAAAAATTGCATTAAATGGAAAGCGAGTAACACTAGTAATTCGATAAGTCATTCAAAATAAAAACAATATATAGCAAATCTTTTCATACTAAGTTCATAAAAAAATTTTAATACCAAAAAGTAAAGAAGATATAATACAAATATTACGCGAATTGAATCTACTAATCTTCAGAATCGATCTTAAATTTAAGTTTGAACACATTGTGCTATAAAGGCATGAATTACATTTTTAGTATAAAGTACTAAATTTATTCTATTTAGGTGTGTTAAATGTTTTTGTATTTTTTTATAAATTTATCTTGACAATTTAAAATAAATTTAGGGACAATGAACAAAGCTCTTAAAATTTTTTTAAAAGTATTACTCAACACCCATCAGATAAAATATCTGAAGACTGGAAACGATTTATTCGTCGTTCGTCCGATAACTGTAAAGACCGACTTTACATATCTATATCTTAAAAAATAAATGGTGTTTACTAAAACACCTAAAATCAAGAATGTTAACCAAGATAAATTATTGTTAACCAAGAATGTTATTTATTTCGCATCCAGCGTTAACCTACAGATCGGAATGCTGAAATAACTAAAAGGGACAAGGAAATAACACTGCGATTTGAGAAATTTTACTACGTATATTTAGCGCATTGTTAGAATGCGGGGTTTGAATAATTCAAAACAACAAGGAACTAAGTGTATAACACCTATTTGAGAACACAAATATACTTCAAGGTTCAAGCGCATATGTAAAAACGAAAAGCCAAAATTAAGGGGATGGTTTATAACTGAAAATAAAGAGCTTTTCAATCCATCCCAAAATTAATAAATTATTTTTTCTACAAAGCATAAAATAATGCGTATATTCGTATATTAAATCATAGGATAAAGCTCCCTATATGATCGACCTCTACTATGTTTTTTATGCTCTTTGAATTAACAATGTTTATTATTAGGCATAATACATTGAATAAACATATAGCAGAGTTAGCATATGTATATGTATTTGTGTACCTCCATTAAAATTGAAATACTTGAGCTTTTAATTACGCTAATAACTTTCAATACCAAAGTAAATGGCTGATTTTAATTACGAAATATCATAATGGTGGCGGATCGTTTCATTTGTGTGGGTATACAATAAAGTAGAGGGAATTAGCTTGGAGTTGTTTTCCGAGCGCATTTTACCTGTAAAGATGCAGTACAACCACAATGAATCCTGGGGTACAATTACGACGAAGACGACGTTGCCGTTTGCGAAATGGGAACACAACATAGACATACGGGAGAATAATCAAAATGTAATAGTGTATTGTATTTTTTATTTTAACTAATTTTAAAAATTGTTGCATTATTTGTTGATTAGGGGTTGATCGATTGACAATCAAATACCACGTTGCCACAGAAATAATTTAGTCAATGACTTGGGAGTGACAATCACTAAATCTACATCTAAATTTTTATAATATGTGGCACTATAATACAGAAATACACAATGGTAAAGGCAATCAAAAATGGAACACGACGTTGAGCCTAAGCACATAATAATAAAAGTAGATAATGAAAATAAAATATAACACAAATACGCACGATTTCATATGCATCCAATTAGTATAGTATTTACAATCAAAACAATGCCAAAAGTCCCGCTGATATAAAATAATATTTTCATGTTATCTGACCTAACCACATTTCCAATTTATGCTCTCGGTCAGATTATGAATTATTGCACAAAAGCTTCGAAGCGCGAAGCTTATCCGTTTTCGAATCAAGGTGGCGCTGGTAATTAAATCGCTGTTTCGTTACCATATTCCCTGTTATGTATATGTATAATATATATATACGGTTTGTGAGGGGTCAGTTCCCGTGGGATCTGCGACTTGATGATAAGCCAATTACAATGTGAAGTAATTTAATACAAACTTCGGCGGACCTTGCGGCGGATCCTTTTCCTTATCTCCTGGCCGCAAGCGGATCAGTGTGCCGGTTTCGTTTCGGATTTGTTTATATTGTAAGGTTTTAGATATTATCCGCAGATTTTGGGAAATATTAATACCGTGTCGTTTGGCTTAATTCGCTTGGTGTCGCACTGTGTTACAAATTCATAATCTAGCAGGACATAAACAATGGCTGAATCCGGGAAATTCAGATATCAAAAAATAATATAAGGGGTGTATAACTAGCTGAGTTTTTAAGCGACATTGTTTTGAAGCATTTTAACTATGTCTGTGCTTTCTCAAAAAAAAATCATATTTAACATTTTATTGCACGTCGCGATAGTAAAGTTTTGTGGCAAAAACATGTATAATATATGTTAGAGACGGACGGAATAACAGTTTCTGCAAATTTTTTTTTAGTATTTTTTTTCGTACTAGGTTCTTTTGTACTTTAAATATTTATTTAATAGATAATAAATAGAACCACATAAAAGTTAATAACTGACAATTAAAAGCAAAAGAAGCTCAACAGACTATCTGCTAAATTTATTTAGACGTAATAAAGCTTAATAAATCCAATATGTGCTTTGAAAAAACTGAATGTAATGCTAAGGGATTGACGGACAACTTTAAATCAGGAGACCCTTCAAAATAGACAATCAGGTTATGAAGTCGCTAATCGAATCAGATCTTTGTAAAATCATTAAATAATTATCAGTAAAATTAATTGTTCCCCGTCAACTGTAAAATATCATCTTAAAAGTCTTAAATGTTGCAAGACGACACGCGACATGAATCACTAGGGCAAAAACAAGGAACAGGTTTTACAGCATTCTTCATATCCACCGATATTGTACTTCTCTTTAGAACATTCACGTCGCAAAAAAAAATTAGGATCTTCTGTATATATCCAAAATCTTTTAAAATATTTTTGAAATTACATATATTATTAACCAATCCTTCAACATAAATATTTATAACCATATTTCTATTACAATTGAGCATATTTTTTTAATTATAATAGTAATCATTAAATTATTTTTATTTATATTTTTTTATTCGCCTATATATATGCATTTAATTAAATCCATTTATTTAGCACTACCACCGTTACAATAAATAAAAATGTCTGCAAACAGATTTATTTATTTATATAAATTGTAAATTTATAATTAGCAAAAATCATATTTTAAACAAAATATATTTAAATTTTGATGTGATTCTATTTCTTGGCAAAAAAAAGCCTGAAATATCTAGAATATATTAGGTCACTTTTTAAAATGGGATTAAATAAATAATCAGAGCTAAAAATTAAAAGCTTTTAAAACAATTTTTGATACATTGCCAATAAACAATATACTTCTCTAATTATTTTACCATTTATGATACTTGAAATTAAGTGTTCAAGGATTACACTATTTGAAAAATGAATCAGATTGAAAATTATTTCAAAATTTTGGAGTTGAAAGTATTGTATACTTCAGATGACGCTATTATTTAAGTATATTGAACTATATAAACAACTATGTTATCCTATTGTGTATACTAATATTACGAAATATTCCTATTAATATTATCATAATACATTTTTTAACTGTTTACGAGCATATATTATGAAAATATCTACAATATCTTATCATTAAGAAATTCTCATTGTACTATCAGTGTGTCGATAAGCTTGCATTGTTTTAAAACCATATAAATAAGCTCGACCCACTGGAAAAGCAGTTTAGAGTAGGATATTGGTGAACGAGGCAGAACGCTGGACATGCCCCGACAGTGTAAATTAAAGTGCTGAATAAAACTTTACAAAAGTGAACTTAAAATATTATTTTGCTCATTAATGACAAAATGAAATTAGTGGCAGCAGTGGGATCCCGACACTCCAACTGAAGGAGGAAACAACAGAAGTGCAGCTCCCGAAACTACAGAGTTAGATTTTCCAGCCTTTTAATCGGGACCCGTATGAAGATCCACTTAAATCGTCAAGCCAAGAAATCACAAAGAAGATCAACATCGCCTGTGGGTATACCACCAAGTTGACTGGAGACGTAAAACCTTCGATTTCCATATCAAGACTGCGTGAAGAAAACTCCCGAGACGAGCAGCCTTCGATTTCAAACGAAATACGCAGAGAGAATCAACAACTTCCCAGATGAAACTTCGTTCGAGCAAAAACCGCGACAGCAGCAGACTCAGAAAACGAGGACCTTCATACAAGCACAGTCCTTCAGAATTCTACATTCCGTTCAAGCAAAAGCCGTGACAGCAGCAGACAGAAGATATCCTAATTGGGCAAACGCAACAACAAAGGGTTTATCGACACACTGATATTTTCATAATACAAATTGGTAAATAGTTAACCAATGTATTATGATAATATGGATAAGACTATTTCGTAATAATAGTGAACACAATAGGATAACACATTTGTTTATATATTCAAGATACTTAAATAATAGCGGCATCTGAAGTACATTTATAACACCTCCCCTATTAAAAGTAAACATACGGGTGGCGTTTGTTTACGTAAAATCTAATAAGTTTGATTTAGGCGTGTACTTCTCCTTAAGGGAGTAGTTCTTATTGACAACTGATTAGACCATTCATCAGGTGGTGAAATAATATTGCTTAATTCTACTTTTTATAACCTTCAGAAGGTTGGTTCTTGAAACATATCATTAAATTATTAGTGACCTCCCCTTTGTTATTTCTATCACATTTCAAACAATTCTTTTTACAACGTTTTAAACACATATAACAGGTACCAATTATCAAAAATGATACAATGGAATATATCGAATATCCATAAGTTTTCAATTTGTTTTCAATTTTTTCTTTTTCAATATGACTTATTTGTTCACTAACACCTCTTAGCTTATAAGAGACTAAATTCAAATTGTCTAGATCTATATTTGAATAAGGTATTTTGTTCAAGGTCAAAATTTTCATAATATAATTTTTTTTCTTGATCTTGATCACAATACTCGTCTTTGACTAAGTCGACTTTAGGAATTATTACAGTAAGATTTGAATAATATATATTAGTAGATATTAGAACGGTATTACTGGAAAATCCTTTACATCCACTGTCAAGGGATAGTATTCCTATATTTGACAACTTTAAATCGGTTATTATTCCTTTATAATTGGGTTATTAACCACAAATAGCCACGTATTATCACTGGTCAATCTGTACCACAACTCGAGCTGTACATTTGTCTGTTGTAGTGTACAAAAAGAGTTCTGTCTCGCATGTTGGATTTGTGTGTGTGGAGTAAGTTATTCCATTGTGAAAACATATATATGTATATATATAAATACTGCAGCTATCATTAGCCTACAGTATTTTAAATCTCCTAATAATGTATATTGAGCGCGATTGTCGGATATCGCTCAATATTTTTGGTTGGGGTGAATTGATACGTATATATTTTTTGTAATCATAGGTAGAGGTATAAGATGGTATAGGTTATAGTATGGACCATCTATAAAAGGAATAAATATTTTAAATATAATTTTATTGTTGTTGCAGAATACTTCTACATTAATGATATTTAAAATAATATGAATATTTGTATCCTAAACTAGTACAGGAAGATTTGGATATTATATTTTGGATTTCTCTAAGAGAATTTAATAGTTGGCTTGGTGATATAATGCTTGGGTGTATTTGCTAATTTCGGGCGAATAGTAAGGATGTTACGATCGTGTTTATTGATCTTTCTACATCAGTAACTAGATAACCTATCTTGAAAAATTGTGAAAGCACTCGTTCAACGAGTGCTTTCACAATTTTCCCATTGAAAATTTCCTGATTTGATTAAAGTTGAGATATAGTTTGGTGAAAGTTTTTGTTAGTTGTCGTAACAATTTGTATTTGATCTTGCAAGAGCTAAAGAATCCTGGTCTCATCTTTAGGGATGTTATCGATTAATTCATCATAATGAGTTCCATCTTGGGAATCTAATATTCCAAATAAACTTTTATCTATTGATCCTATTCCATTTATTATCTCTCGTATAGATCTGACGTTTAAATCTAGATTGACTATTTGAAAAAACGATTCTTTGAATGTCTGAATTTTAGCAATCCGATTTTTTGTTAATTCGATTTGGGTGTTACACTTGCTACTATTAGTTTGATTTGCGATGTAATAGCAAAGATACATATTTTCTATCTAAGTGACCTCTAAATTCATATATGTAAAGTTATATTAATTGATAATATTCCAATAACTATTTATAAAACCCACTTTATCGTAGATTAGTCCGGGGGACTTAACTATTTCTTCTATCTTAAACCCTTTTCATGATATCGTTTTTCTAGAATTTGATAATTTATTGAATAACTTATCAGTGAAAGTGTTTGGACTTCGGTTACTTTTAATTGACCACTTTGAGTCATACATTGCTCGGATTATTTTAAATGGTTCATCTCGAGTTTTGGATCACTCGGACTACTTTAGAATGGTTTATCTCGAGGTTTGATTACTCGGACTACTTTAAAATTTATGTATGAAATATATATATATATAATAAAAAAAGGGAATATCATCCTTAACTTCGTAGGTTCTAAATGAATTTGAATAGTTAATGGGCTATATTTACTCTGTCTGTATGATATTTTAATTATTTTGTTTTTTATTGTAATTGTAATATTTAATGGGTTGTTTACTCTTACAACTTCGTATGGTCCATTAAAATTGGGTGATACTTTTTTTGATCTATTTAATCTTGTTGCGTTATTGATTAGATAAACTTGGTCACCTACTTTAAATGTTTGTAACCTTTTGTCTATGCTAAAATTTTCTCTAGCCATTTCTTGCGATTTACATAATTTTAATTTTAAATTATCGGCGAAGGAATCATAAGTATATTTTGTTTATGGTAGATGGCAAGTATTGTGAGTTACCAAAGATTAATTCGAATGGTGTGAACTTCGTTGCAGTATGCGGAGTAGTATTATAACTAAATATAGCAAAAGGAATCCAGAGATCCCAATCCATTTGTTCTCAAAAATATAATGCCTAAGATAGTCCTTAAGAGTACTATGACTTCTCTCTAAAGCTCCATTGGATTCTGGGTGATATGCTGAAGATTGGATGTGCCGTATTTTAAATAATTTAGAGAGTTGTTTTAGAATATTGGAAATAAATTCTTTACCTTGGTCGGTAAGAATTGAATTTGGAACGCCGTATTATTATATTACATATAAAATTGCTATTGATTTGGTATTGGATATGCTTGTGTATACTGTGTCAATACCATTTAAAATAAATACTAATTGAAGTAATTAGCGTTTTAATTTAGTTATTGTGTATAGTTTGAATAATAACATAATTTATTATAATTCAATGGAAAACCAAATATTTATAATTCAGCTTGTTATATAGACCATGCTTAAAAAAACAATGCATGAAAAGATTGTTGCAAAAACATAACACATACCCATCAAAAAGTTCTTCGTAAAAGACGAAAATAAAGTTTTTATATATAAGGTGAATTTATATTGCTTATTTTATATATTTTATCACTTATTAGTTTTAATATACAATTTAAGCCATAAAATACATTTTATGTGAAATGATTTAATCTTATGTCATTCGTAGTAAAAAAATGTTCTTTATGATTGAGTTATAAAAAACATTGAAATTTATTTTTCTCCAGTGTTTTCCTAAAGTCATTAACTGTTTTTATATATTAAATAGTATATAGGTACATATACATCTAAGCAACAGACTTTAAATTAACTTTAGCTCAGCTTTAAAAGTAATATACAGAGATTCACGAGACATAATTTAAATTTAGATTTACTTGCTTATAATATTTTTTTTGTAGCGCTACTAATTCACGTTTTTAGGTCACAAAACATATAGAAATTTTATGATAGTAATTCATGTTTGTTACACTGTGCGGCGGTCCGAATGGCTGTTAGCAAATCGGATTTGACTAATTATGCGCTCAAGTCTGATGTCAGAATTAATATGACAATACCGTTTTAATGTAACAAAGAAATATACTTTGAATAATTAGATAAAATGTATATATTTATATGTTACAAATATATATAACATACAAGGATGTTTTACTTCATCAATATAAATACAACTCATTGAAAACCTTTAAAAATACGTATTATTTCATTACTTCGTCATCCTTTTAATTTATTATTTTAAGTCTTAAGCAAAAAATAATTGATTGGGGCCAAATATCAGCTGTATAATTAATGAGAAATATCTTTGCTGCCCCTGGTTTTAAGGTCGCAATGACAATCAACGCTTTGTGAACTAGCGAATTGTTGAGAAACGACAACACGCTTTTAGATGGTTTACCAAGACGTTTTTTGTGTTAATTTCTACCTTTAAACAGTATAATAATGAGATCAAAATTTGTCTAGTCATGGTTTTATTATTAAGAAAATAATTAATTTGATGAAATTATCTTATATTATTGAATAATATAGCTATAATATTTCCAGAAAATTAAACGTTTTAGTAGACAGTAAAGATATAGCTTTTAATTCAATTGTAAATATTGTTTTTTATATTTCATAAATTGACCTATGTTCTAAAAATGTATTTTTTTATTTTAACGTCTAGTGTAAAAATATTTAATCGACACTCAACCCTACGTTCTTTCCACCACTATTTAAAAATGTAATTCAAAGAACCGTATTCAATTTTATCTCAAATTATCAGAAATGTTATAGAAATATAAATTTTATATAAAAGCATTTTTTTATCCAAAAAGTTTTTAAGCATAATTCATTTTAAACATTTAATATGTAATAAAACCAACTGGGTCATTTACTTTATTTATTAAAAAGCGCTGCTTATGACATTATTATGTAAGTAAAATTTTGTAAAATTGAATAAGAAATATTTTTTAATAATAAATTTATCATTAAATTAAAATCTGTTTAATTAGTAAGAAATGTACTTCTTACCAAGCAATTAATTTTAATACAGTAAATGTGTATTATGTTTTCTCTTATTACACATTCTCTATTTAAAATTTAAGATTTAAAAAAAAATATAAATCAAAGATAATTTACAAAATTTTCTTAGATCATATTTTTTATAAAATAAAAATTATAAGGCTTGATATTTTTGGATAATTTAATGTAAACCATCAATTCCCAACTATAAAAAATAAATAGTACCTATCTCTATATTCAGCCAAATGTGATGCTTAAACATTGAGATAATTTTTAGACAAAACACAATTTTTAAAGCTTATGTTAAGGAAAATTAATTAGATGACAATTGAGATATTATAGTAATTACCTATTCTAAACTGATATTTAAATTTATTTATTTATTAATAATGTTTGCTGCGCATGTTTTAATGTTTTTATTTTTTAATTATTTCTTCGATAATTGCATCCTATTAAGAACGTACATTTTGGACCCGCCCTATAAGTAGCTTACATAAAATTAATATACCATAAATCTAACTTAGTTTAAAACAAACTAACCTAATCAAAGTTGAACTAACCTAACCCAATATTTAGACTCGCTATTCGCATATATAACCTTGAAATGTAGTTATTCACTATGTACGTACATATGTTATATAATACAACTATATGTAGTCATATCACGTGTATCACGCAGGAGCCAAAAAGCACAGTGTCAAAAGCTCCCAAAACCCTTGTTACGCCACGGAATGACACTGACATTTCACCTGTTATTCCGCCTACGCGAAATTAATTTTCTACGCAATTTAATCAGTATATATTCAACCGAAAATTTGTAATGAAATTTTCGCGTTTATTTTTTCGCACGATTAACCCTCTTGTGCGCCGTAATTATTCACGTCGCTTCCGTAAATTAGCGTTTGAGCTTCGCACCATCACACAAATTAGTGTGCATTTTAATTATCGGATGTCTGAGCTAATACCTGTGCCTGAAAGTCCGACGTGTGCTTTACAAATTAGCTCAGGTGTCGTCTTGCCTCGGTTCAATTATATGGCCGATTGGCGATTAACCATCGAGCGCATTAAAATTATATCACATCCGGCTAATGAAAATAGTCTGCGGTAGGTGACTAAGATGCTAAAAGCTTGCAGAGAGCTTTTGCAGTGTGCAATTTATCACGGCTGCTTGAAAGCAAAAATTAAAATAAATTAATTATTTACCATTTCAATATAATAATATTTTCAATTGCTCCTACTTGCTACAAAATTGACTTATTGTAGTAAGCAATACAAATAATTACAGGATTAGTATAATTATGTTAAAAATATGCAACTCAATAATAAATTTTATATTTAAAATAAATGCTATATAGAGACTTATAGCCTTTGAGGTTTAAGCTCTGCTTGATTTCGGAATCTTTTTATTAAATCTAAAATTACTAAAATACTTTCTGCCTCCTAAAATTTCTTAAATTGTAAGACTAACATTATTTTTCACAAAAAAAAATTATGTACATTTATGCTGCGTCATACTTGACTAAAAATATGTTAGTAAACCTTTTATTACCACTAAGAAAAAGCAATTTGACACTTACTAAAGTAGTGTAACAAATACACTATTGCTAAGTAAATGCATTAAACAACCATATACTTAAAATGCGTTTAATTTTCAGTAGCATGGTATTTTTTGGCTTCTGTGTTAATTGAATGTACTCAAATATTTAAAGAGATACAACAATGAAAAATAATTATATAACTTATTAGAATTATATAACAAAACAAATAAACATACGTCTTACGTCATGTTTTTGGTGCTTAAAGTCACGTTATTATATGTAAAGCTAGACACCTGCCAGTGTGTAATGAACACTTTTTTCAGTACTATTGAATAATATAAGGCTATACGTTCTAGTTACAATACAATTTTAAAATTAGTAACACTTAATAGCATTCGTACTATGAATTGTATTTAAGCAATACAACATTTTTCTTAATCAAGAGTTAAGCACTTTTTCTGCGAAAAATATTATATTTCTAAATAATAAACTACTAGCAAAAATACCTACTTTTACCAAAAAAACTATTTAAATTAATTACACTATACTAGGTAAAATATATTTTACGGTGTCTCTGGCAGATCGCCAAAAGTTAAACTTTACAAACTCATACCTCAAAGATGAATTGACATATTGTTCCTACTACTCTATCTTAATCCCACAGGATTCTTTCGACCTTCGGGTAGCAGATCGATATTCAAATATTTGTAAATATATATATATATATATATATATATATATATATATATATATATATATTAGATTGCAAATTTTTATCGCAAGATATATATTTATGGTCAATATTGGCTACGGATGCCATCACGATCTTACTTGTAAGTGAGCGTCTGACGTTTCGAAGAGTCTGCCACTCTTCATCCTCGGAGACTAACTATCGCTCTCGTTCTCGTCCTGGTCACGTGAGCTAATGGATATAAAAAAATAGTAAGTAAAATTAATAAAAAATGTGGATACATATGCACGCATTCCGTATGTAAGAGGAGTCCCAGAAAAAATTTAAAGAGTCCTAAGCAGGGAAAAAATCAGAACCATTTTCCATTCAAGTGGAAAAATCGGTTTTTATCCTGCCGAATAAAAAAGACTCTATTCCAAATGACTTCCAAAGCATTTATCAAATATTTTTTGCAGACTGTAAAAATTCTATAAAGAACAAACAAACCGAAAGAGCCTCTGAACGCAAAAAAGCGATGCGAATTCGGCAATAGCTGAACATGCGTTTAGTGATGACCACATAATCAACTTCTCTTCCATCAGGACTTTGGACAAGATAAAAAATCCTTTTGTTCGGACTTAACGGGAAGCAGTTCAGATATCAATCAACAAAGCATCTTTCTTGAACAAAAGAGACGACGGAAAAATGATTCCGTCGTGAAACCGGTAAACAAAAAAACACAAATTAACACTATTTCTAACATAATACACAATACAATTGATAAAAATAATAAATTTTAAAATAAAAATAGTGATATTTCAAAAAAAGTGACAACACCGGTGAACCCCTACATGACCAGGTCGAAGACAAGAGTGACAGTTAGTCTCCGAGGATGAAGAGTGACAGACTTCGAAACGTCAGACGCTCACATACAAGTAAGATCGCGATGGCATCCGTTACACGCTGGCCAAGTTACACGCTGGAAGAGCTAATAGTTTATTGAACAAAATATATAATTAACCGAAAATGTGTACAGAAACATGTGGATGTCAGTTTCAGTTCACCGAATAGTCGTCAGCTTGAGAGTATTCGCTGTAGTCGTCGATGATTCATGTGAATGATGTCCGTGGAGTGATTAGCGAGTGATCTTTGAGTCATTTTAGATTGTTGGGTACATTAAGATATTCATATTTTAATGTGTACTTATATTTATAAAGAAAAAGTAACATGTTTTTTTATATAAGTGCATGCTTGTAAATTTTATAATCATATTAAAATAACCGATTGATATAAAAAATATCAGATAGTACCTTAAGCCACCATGCTTCACTGCATTCAAAACGTTTTATACATATGGGCGGCAGAAATCTGAATGAAAAAATTTGTTTTAATGTTTTTTGTTGTGTTTTAATTAAATGCCATATCTTTAAATATAAATAATTAAAAACCTAATTATTCTATCATTGCGCATTTTCTCACGATTATTAGGAATAATAAAATATATAATGCATTCTTAGTATATAATTGCTTGTTGATATCACCCGCGGGATAAATTGCGAAAGCGGACGAAGCATATTTCTTAATCTGGAATAATTCCTTGATAAATTTTCCGGGATTTTCAAATACAAAAGAATTTTTCTCCCGTATTTTCTTAAGCGGCGAACACGCTTCGTTCCGGCAAGTAAAAAAGCAGCTTTGGATTAAAAAAAACTTATTTTTCATTTCATTATGTATTTCTTCAACAAAATCACCGTAATATAATATATTATTATATAATGAATTACTGATATAAGAATCTAAAATACGCCATAATGAAATTGAATCGTAAAATTCCCTTAAAAACAAGATTTGTAATCGAGATTAACCCAAACTTAATTAAGCCTAACCTTAAGAATTGTTGTTTTTGCCGGTTAATGGGTTAAAAGCTGTTTTATAAGAGCTTCACGGTTGATTTAAATCTCAATGAAAATACGTATTCGCTCAGAGAAGCTGCTCCGTTAGATTATACCTATTAGTTATGTTTTCTTAACCTTTAAATTTATTCTTTGGAGAAATCTCTTGTATTATTTCAGACTTGAAATAAATTATTTGTAACATATACAATGTAAAATGTGATCTATATATATTTTTTACTTTTACACTGAGAAGTTTTGGAAACATATAATTTAATTTTTATGTATATTTTATATGACATTTATTTTTATTTTATCAATTTTTTTTATGTCCAGCGTCTAACAAATAAACGTTCATTACTATTGATTTTGTGGTGCAAGTATAAGGGAGTATTAAAAATATACAAATAAATTTAAAGATTATTACTTTTTATTTTTCCGCACAATTTAGTAAGTAGAGTAAATCTTATTTAAATATATTTTTTTCCCGGTAGTAAATATGTTTTGCCAAGCCCCTAAAAACATATGGAAATTGAAAGTGCCAAGATCGGGTGAAGAATAAAATGGAAAAACAATTTGAAAAGTCCTAATGATTTTGAAGATTATTTATGTCGACGAATGAACTGGA
Organism: Plectrocnemia conspersa; assembly: GCF_051122295.1. Classification (NCBI taxonomy): domain Eukaryota; kingdom Metazoa; phylum Arthropoda; class Insecta; order Trichoptera; family Polycentropodidae; genus Plectrocnemia; species Plectrocnemia conspersa. Next base: position 18,868,091 of record NW_028277173.1, read on the forward strand.
ATGTGGAACTTATTATAATTATTGTTTATGAAATAATCTACAATAAAAAATCTATGAAAACGTAAAAAAACTGAAGCAAGGACTTTGCCTGCCGATGAACTGGCTCAAAAATTTCATGGTTGTTAAAATTAAAAATAAAAATTATCACTAAAACATCTTGTGCTTTTTGGTCTAAAGTTTCGCGGTATTCATATCGATATAACTTTCAATTAGCCTAAATTTTAAAATGGTTGTACATGGTAATGGTGGCAGGTCTCTACTATTTTATCCAACTTTACTCGCAAATTGCTTAACAACGTATCATGCATTTTTATGCAGTAACTGACATTGAAAGTCACAGAAAGCTTCACGTTCGATAAATTTTCTGCCTTTTTTTAAATTCAGCAATCACTTTTGCCACTGTGTTTTGATTTATTAATTTCTTAAAAAAAGCCAAAGACGTATTATTCAAACTACTTGAAACAAACATTTTGTGTTAAAGCTTTGACAAGATTACCATTATCATAAAAAATAGGTAGAATAAAGCTTAGTGACGATTGAGTTAGTATAGCCTCATCTAAATGGCATAAGTACCACGCTAAATAAAATAAGTATATATATCCAGACACCTGCTTAATTTAAGAGACAAACTTAATATAAAAAAATAAGCTATTTGAGGAACATTGAGATAACTCTACTCGGCTGTCTTGGCATAATTGCTCTGTATATGTATGTATGTAGTATGGCTCAGCTCCGCCGCTTGCCTGCCAGAGCAACGAAAACTTTTTTGATTTATAGCTGTCCAAGCAGATATGATCCACTTTTCGTTTTATTTGCTTTTTGGCCATAGTTTTTCTGGGCGCAGGCTTAACGATGATGGATGGCCGAGTTGTTCCTGAAGGGTGAATGAATATATTTTCGAAGGAATGATGCGCCGTTGAGACTCACCAGCTGTTGATTAACGACAGACACGATATTGTATATTTATGTAAAGGAATGAGTGTTTAATTACAGAATTGAAATGGGAGAATCACGCGATGCAACAATATTTCACATATCGATTAGTTGTGGTTTTGAAATCAGGCGAGTAGCTCCCCCAATAATCATGACCATCAAATATTATATTTATAATATTCTATAATTTTCCTGAAGCTATAGTGGATTACTGGTTTACCATTATGGTACATGAAATGACCCTCCACATTAGTAAAAGTCTCATTATTGTTCCTATAACGTTCCATGTGACTAAAAGACATTTTATGTTGTCGTAAAAATTGAACCATTTTCGTTCATATCTATCACATTGCTATCTATTTTACCCTTGTACATTGGTACCATTTTCTCTTCAACAGATTAAAAATTTAATATATTTAAAATGCGTCTATACATTTTTGTAAAGCAATTATTCATTGCTAATATAGTACTCCGGCATACACTACTCTCGTATTAACGACTGGGCTAACGGATGCTATAACTTAAGATAATCTACGTTAGAATAGACTGCTTAAATCTTATTTATATTTTAATATATATATATATATATATATATATATAAATTTAACTATCTCCTTAAAAAATATGTTTTTTATAACAAAAAAATGTAGATCTGTTGATGTGTATTCTGATGCTTACAAGTGAGCTATGTGTAAACGACTTAGTAAAGTATGAAGTCAAACCTATATCTTTGACTGAAAAAATTCTAATTAACTCTAAGGTATTTTATACTAATGTAAGCCAAGATTTATTTTCCAGTAACACTATACAGCTCGCGGCAGCTTGTAGACAAAGAAGCTATTCAAAGGCGTTCTCATTTAAAATGCAAGTAAGATAAACAGTTTTGAATTTACATCTCGTATTTTTTATTGTATCTTCGGTAAACTGAAATACGCAAATTTAACATATTTGATATATTTAAATATTAATAATGGCGATTTTTCCAATCAATAAATTACTTTTTCATTAATAAAATAAATTAAGAAGAAAATATCTAACAATTAAAATAAATATTTACAAAAAGTCATTGCATACATAAAAATCATTGAAAGACTTTCCAAATAAAGGCAGTGAAGAAAAAATATAATATTTGATAATCTTGAGTTTGATGAGTCGCAGCAAATAAACAACAATATAATAATAAAAGCAGAGCTTTTTATAAGAATTACAATATAATATCGGTCGCAGCAAATTTTCTGAAGGCAACTAAGGCTTATCCTAGAAATGTAAAATAAATATGTATGCTTTAAATATATAAAAATACTGTACTACATAACCAAATATTTACCACTTAATAATTATCTAAGAATAGAAAAAAATATTTAATTGCGAAAAATCAACCTCAAACTTTTTTTTAATAGTATAACAATTAATTAGTTATACATCCCACGTTTACTCGTTGGGCATTTAATTTACCTTCGGCATATTATTTTATTATAAAACATTGTATTAGTTTAATATATTCTCTATCTCAAAATTGTATTAATATAGAATACCAGAAAATTTAGCAATTCTTGATAAATTAAATTTCGCTAAACTATTATATAATAATTTTCAGTACATAAATAATAAAAGTTTCAAAGTTTATATGTATGGATAATGTTATGATAATGAATACATATAAAACCTTTTTAATTATGTATATTGTATGTTTCATAAAGTATATATCTTGTTATTTTTACATATTTTATTTAGTCTTTTAGTATAACAAGTTAGGATGGTAAATTAGCACTTTTGCTAATAATAATAAAATTATTTTAATTAATTTTAGTGAAAAAACATTAAAAATAACTACAAGTATGAAATGATCAAAACCACCTTAAGTAAAGCCGATATTTAATACGAAACTGCATTTTATAACCTAATTATAAAGCTATATTTTTATCAAGTTGTGATTTTAAATTATGAATATTATTATATATATAAAAAAAATATTTTGTCACACAATAAATACTGCTGATAATATTCAGAAATAATATATTTTATATATAAAATTATCATAAAACCAGGCCTCAACTTAATAAAACTTTATTGTGTATTTTTTATATGAATGTATCTAAACATTAATATCTATAAAAAAAATTCTAATATTCAAAATCTTTGAGAGATTCTACATATCAATTTTATTTTAAATTATGATTTTTCATTTAAAAGAATCCATGAGAAGTAGTCTTAAATTTATAAAAATTAAAATATATTCCATTATTTCTATAGATAATAATACAAATATTTTAAAAGCAATTTATACTTCGCAGTCCCATTGTGTGTTTGTTTGCCAAATAAGTTTCGATAAACGCACTTATTTATATTAGTAAAAGGGTTAAGTTTTTGCACACACATATTAATTACGTTTGATAAAGCAATTAACCGCGTGTAAGCAAAATAGAAAACCCGTTTATAAAGCGTTGTCCTGCAATTTGGTTAGGTATCCCTATTGCGAATATTGTACGTGCGGCATGTGAAAAGGGTTTAATGATGCGTTTGGGTCCTTAATTCGGGATAAATGCAAAGGGTCCATATGTGTTCCGTGGTGGAAATCGAATTAGAAAAAACCGAAGAAGCAAAAATATACATACAATGATAAATATATAAAAGCACATTAAATAAAAATAAATGTTACATACCTATATATATTTTTTATTATCAAAAAACATATTTATAATCAAATTTTATGATGCGTTATAAAAATAGTTATTAATATATCATTTAATTGAGTATGACAAAATAATATGCATAGTGCAGATTTTATTGGTTAAAAACTTTCTCGTAACTAAGATCTGATTTTAGTAATTAACACTTACTTTTTTCATTCTACAATATTTAAAATTATCGTCAACAGTAATTTAAAAGTGTATATATTGTATATAAACTGATTTTTTTAAGATAAATCTAGGAGATGCAAATAATGTTTCTTTTAATGAATTAATATGATTCACATTGTACAGTTTACCAGGCCATCTACATAACATTTGGGCTCCTAAATAATTCAGCATGATTTGAATGAATATTTTATCTTTTAATCTTCACGTCATCACATTTAACATAGTGCATGCTTCACATAAAAAATGCTGATTTGACGAAACAGCGCAACAAAACTGTCACGAGAATCGAAAGGGTTTGTTATCGCTCCGCTGGCTGTCAATTGTCTGAACCAACCAACGAGCGGACAGACAGACGGATGGATGGTAGACCGTGCATATGAAAAGTCCACCACGTAACACCTGATACGTAATTACTGTCATACGTTATCACGTGAAACGGGCAACTGACGGTGGCAGCATTAATTTAAACTTTGAATTGAGTTGGCGCGTCTCATGATAAATTGCACTTTTCCAACGGAAAGCGGAAAACTAACCCTTCCGAAATGCCAGGCTCTCGATATTTATGCACTGGCGCACATTTTCATAAATCAAACGCGTGCGCGCTCGCTTTTTTCCAATTTAAAATATGTGTTTTGGAAATTCAGTATTTAGAATTTGTTTTTACCTTTGACTGATTTGGCACATTTTTTAATACAGTATGATAAAAATGCATTGGGCATTAGAGCGACATCAAATGATTATTATTTCAAATGTATCGTTACGATTTAATTAGCTTAAATCTCCCGTAACCTGACATGTGTAAGCCCAAAGTGTTACAACGGAATAATGTGTAATAACTAGATAAGTCAATCAGACATAATGAATACCTACAAGTATGTTTTAACCACCAGACTGAAAGTCTGAAAATCAGTGACATCTACATTATCAATTATAATTTAATATGTGTAATATACATAATCAATACATTTTTTTAAAAGCGCAATTTTTTTATAGGTAAAAACTTTATCGAGCCCACAGTCTCCAAATTAATATTATAAAACAATACTGATTCTCTTCTTAATTTATTGTATGACTGGTGCTACTGAAATGAGTTAAAATAAGCAACGAGATGCAACAAGATAGTTATGACATGTTTTAAATTGCTTAGCTCAATAAAAAAATAAGACCATTAGTTATGCTTTAAATTTAGTTTGAACAGGAACATTCACAGAAACTTACTGAATGCTAACAACTTTAATTATACATATACATAATGTGAAAATTACACATTTCCTTCAAATGTTATGTACTATAAGTAATGTTCTTTATCTTATATGCATTAAGCCTGATTTTAAAAGATTTTGCTTCATAAAAAGGGTGACAAATTATGCATGAAGAACTGAAAACCAGTTGCAGTATTACCAGCTCAAGTTAAATTATTAAAAATATTTATCCAGAGATACGTCTTTAATCATTGTCAGCAAGCTTAGTCCCGCTCTTTCCACTGTTACTAATATTCGGTCTTTCACAAAAACAATTTAGATCCGAGAATACAAAAATACAACAAAATCCGTACATACGAATCTTGAGAAGGCCTTCAAAGTTTGTCATGGTTTACTAGTAAAAAAATTATTGAAATTCGGTTGCCCAGATGATTTAAGATTAATTCTAGCGAATGAAAATAGTTCGTAACATATGACAGCCAATTGTCAAAAAAATATTTTACTATTCAACTTTCGGGGATTCCTGAACCAAATCAAAAATAAATACAGCAGATACAAATTTAATCTTCCTTCTGTGTGCAGATAATTTCAAATAGTCTTAATGGACTCCTTCTATCTATAGAGCTATTTTTAGAGGAGATCGACATGAACCATTTGCCTCTCAGTGTTAGAAAGTACCATATTGTGTCATTTTCTCGATTTTTCAGTTTATTCCTACGTTGAGACACATCCAATAAAGATTTCGGTATCTGTTTTGAGAGCGAATAGAAGCTCTCTCACACGTAACTGACGTCTGGGAAAAATATTCTAAGATGCTTAGCTATGAAAAATATTCTAAGAGAAACGCTTTGCCAATTCGTCACTTATGTGCGGTTTCTATGACACTATAGTTTGCAGCATTCTTGAATCAGAGAGAAAAATTTAAATAGGTTGGTAAAAAAAACATAATTTGTGCTATTTACCAGATCAAAAGCAGAAGCACTAGTGTGTTTTAAAAAGAAAAAAGGAATATTGAAATTTATACGGACCTTAGTAAATTGAATCCAAAAGATCCTAAGACAAACTATTTTTTATATTCAGACGGATAATATACATATTCTTTGAGATACCAAGAATATGTATAATATTTTGAGATATTTTCGTATATTTTGTAATAATAAAGAATATTCAATCGTACTATGATTTTATAATATTATGCAAAGCAAAAATACTTTATATACGGCGCCGAAAGTGAAAAACTTTTTGTATAATATTTTTGTAATATTTATTATTTTTTTACTATTTCCATGAATTGGGATAACCTATAAATCACGATAGTTTTAATTTAATTTAAATAAATAAATAAATAAAATTTAAAGTTTGATTAAGCTTTTATGAGCTTCTCATTTAATATCACATTTAAACTCTCAAGAAAAATATTGATCATGTAAAAGTTAAAATTTAAAACTTTAAGAGCGTTTTGTATAACTTAACCGTAGAAATTTCTCGTAAGGTCTAAATTTCTAAAAAATATTATCATAAGATATGTCCTAATGCTTTTTACATTTTATTAAAATCATAAATATTGAATTGTAATTGTGTTAAAATAATTAAAAATGTGTTTCAATTATTTTATTTCAGGTTGAATAAAATAGCTTCACTTACAAAACCATAATTTAATAAAAAAAAATAATGCAGTATTTATTTTACTGATAGTATTTCAACTTTATGTGTATTATATTTTTTTCGGTTAGATTCAAAAAAATCTTGTTTATCTACAAAAAAAGAATGTACGGATGGATTCATTCTCGCATTCACACAAATATTTATTTACTTTAGCAAAAAAATCGCCAAATATCACGCACACCCCGGCGTTGTTTACTCGCCCTTGCTTTATGTGTTTTTCATAACTTTTTTCCGTTCTCTCTCGCCCAGAGAGGAAAACATCCAAGAAAAACAACTCGGCGTATCAGGAAGAAGATTCTTTGGGTGAGCGATCCGCTATGGTATGTGTTTAAAGTTTATATACTATACATAAACATGTTGCACAGGTAAGTTCCCCTTTGGATTGTGAACTCCAGATCCAGGTAATTCAACACCTGTTCCGTTCTCCGGGAAAGTATGGGCGATACCGTTATCGCCGAGGCGTGCACACCCTTTTGCCCGGGGGCGCCTATTGTTTATTTTCTTTGTTCCCTATTCAGCGTTCCCTCGGGGCGTGTGAATGGGAAATATTTTGACGCTTATGATTCGAATTTTCTCCCGGTGGACCCCCGCGGCGGTCAAAATCATTGGACCTCAAAAATAACCGCCCCCTTTCGCTTGGCTTCAGAAAGCAACCCTAAGATTAAATATCACCGAGCTATTATACATTAGCCTATACGAATGTTATAAATATATTTTTAGATATAGAATAATAACGCAAACATGTCTTATTGGACCGGATAATATTAAATCACTAAGAATGAAATATAAGGTACGGAAAGAACTGACTTACAGTAAATTTAATTTTGTTGTAGACTTTTAGCTTATCCGTATATAGAGCCAAATATTTTTTTGCAATAGAAATGATCATGACAATTCAGCTTATGAATGTCGTAAATCGTAACATCTATAAAAGATATCGAAAGCTAATGGGCAAATTTGTTTATAAAATTGCAAATCTAATAGCAATACAATTTGCACATTAAATAAAGCCAAAGTACAGAATCAGTTCAACATAAAAATATATACAATGACAAACATACTTAAATGCACGTTATAGATATTCTTATTTGCAGTAATTTTCGTAATCAACATTATTACACATTAGTGTTTTGATATAAGTAATACATTTATAGCATAAACTTTTTGCATCCCTACAGAAAAAAATATTTAGTGCGATTAATTCGCACGAGCTTTTCTTACATCACCGATTTTTATACTGTGTGACATTTTACCCTATCATTTTAAAAGCACTCATTGTGCCCATAAAAATTTTGCGATAGCGGTTGGTATTACTATTTAGTAAGCTTCATAATAAATAGCACTATCAATTTGTTGTTCCATTCAACGTACTATAAGTGCCGATATCATATTATCAATTCCATTAATTTCAACTAGTGCGCAATGAGTTTCTATAATTAAACACAAATTTAAATGATACATTTTAACGATTTTGAAGCGTTGTTGAATGTTGTATAGTCCCATAATGACTTGTCAATGTTGACTGATTGCGTTTGTTTCGACAAAACGAAACAAACATTGCTAGTTTACAAATGGGGCTAATGTTATTACTCTATAATGATCTGCGTTATGCCATATAGGTAGATTAGAATCATTACCGATCGAGCTCCACAAAAATACAAAGAATATTGGCTCCGATAAAATATATTTTAAATAAAAAACCTACCCAAACCTATGACAACAAAGACATAAGATTCAATTTTATGAGACACAAAACTAACAAAGCAAATCTAAAATTTAGAACAAAAAATATGATTTCAAAGAGTGAAAAGCAACAAGAAACACACTTAGCCAATTTAAGTTTAATAAATGTTAATCCTGTACATTTATAAAACCTTATAATAAATATTAATAAGAAAAATAAAAATATGCTGCAAAGTCCTGGAGAGCTTTTACTATATTACTTTAACATTTTTAATAGCGATTCGTATGTTATCCAAATAAAAAACTACAGTGGTGATTATTTTAATGTTTCAACACTAAAATGAAATTCATGAGGTGTATAATTAAAATCGACAAGAGTAGAACAGAGGCAATTATATATACAAAACGCATACAAACGTTGCCACCGCCTCTTCAAAGTGAACAATGCAGTTACATATAATGAAAATCTAAAGGTTAATACTTGAGCTTATATTTGGTTGATACTGAAGCATAAAGTTAATAAATATATTTTGAATCGCGATCGTAGGTTTAAAAAATGCAATTCCTATAAAGTTTAAAATAAAATATACACTGAATTATTTAAGTATATTTTATATATGAATATAATATGATTGTTGATCAGATTTAGTTCTTGAATGAAATTATCTTATTCTTTATAAACTGAAATAACTCACGCTATTTATCTGTAATATTTAAACAGTAATCCAAAAAAAATAAAAAATGAAGAAAAAAGATCTATCCAATATACGATAAAATTTTTAAGATAAGCCACTTATATCATTTGAAATTAAAACAAAGATCTTTCAGGTTTAAGTCAATAACTTAAACAACTAATCAATCGTGTTCTTCTTCATAATTATATGCACATTCGTGTGCTTTTATAAGGGTTATTTTTAATATTCTCGCGACAGAAAATCATTCGCGGTGGACAATTTAACTCATTTAAATATTTCAACGTTTTCTCCCGAGTGTGCGAGTTTTCAACTATGATTCCTATATGTAATTACGATAATGTCGATTATCGCGTGTACCAAATCCTGACAGAAGTCCATACATATTTATGAATTTTTACATGTGCCGATTGATTTGGTTTGCGCCTTTGGCCAAATTGATTCCGGTGTGAATGGAAAATACGAACACGTTCCGGAGCACGGCTACCGGGTGGTTAGAGAGACTCGACGACCTTTCATACTCGTCCTGGGTTTCATAAATAATTCAGGGTGGCTTTTCCGGAGCCGGTTATCCGAGCCAGGGGTATAAATTGAAAAACCCCCGTTCCGGCGGTGGTCGCTATCTGCTTTGGCCGATCGTTAAGCCCTGGAAATTTTCCGCTGCACATTTTCATTAATGCACAGGTAAACTCAGGTAGTTGGTGTGAGATTTTTTTTTTCACAACTCGGAGCGCGACGCCTGAAAATAGCCAGATAGACGAGCAAATTTCCTGAACGTTACATTTTTTTTTGAAAATAATTGCAAACACCACTTGCACTTTTTTTTATTTTCGAAATGAAAACTGTAATCTGGAAAAGTGAATAATACAAACAGGTTGATACATCAGTTTTGATTTTTCCCCTGAATGTATGAATAACTTATGTTTTTAAATTATACTATATTGGCAAAAAAATAATACCTTTATTTATATGTACAAGTTAAGGCTGATTTAATTGTTTTTTTTTATTGTTATTAAAATACGGATAATATATATCGATTTTACAAAGTATTTTAATCACAGGAATATATTTAATGATCACATGAATTGAATGGATTACATAAATATAAAAATTAAAAATTTAATTTTTCCTTTAAATTTGAATTAAATCTATTGGCAAAAAGATTACGTTATTATATAATTTTTCATAAAACTTGTAATTATGGATTGCAATACCGGTAATACAGCTATTGGGACAAAAATCAACCTTTGATACTACCGGTAATACCGAAAAGAAGTATTTTTTAATCAAATTTGTATATTTTATTTGTTAAAAATGATATCTCCAGGGCTTAGAACTACAAAGACAACAAATGTCTATGGTGCTAAAATAATGCTCATTGAAATGGATTAACCTAAATACTCTTATCTGCGTAGGTTAGTAGAAATTTTTATAAAGTAGAAAGTATTTACGTTTTTTTATTCTATAATATTTAAATAAAAAATCAAAACTTAAATTTAAATAATGTTATTTTTAACATAAGAAAAAATATATAAGTATACTAAAAATAAATATTTCGAAAATATATATTATTAAGATTCTCCGAAAAAAAATAATAAATTATATAAATAAATACATCTCAATTACATAAACAGATTTACACTTTTCTACGCCCTCTTATCTCAAAATTTCTTACAGAAAATCATAATTGTCAAAAAATATTAATTAATATAAGAATATATTTTATTGGAATTAATTAAGTAATATTAAAATTTAAGAGGTATCCAGAAACGGTCAATGAAAGGTGATATTTTGTCAAAAACGATGTTTATCTAGACTAAACGTTGCAAAAGAAAAATTATTTTGTGGAGGTTGAGCAGGCTTTTTCATCAGCAAACTGCCTAAACTTAGTTCCATAATAAACAAAAAGATCCTCCAATATTCCTACGTGCATATTATTAAAAATAATATTTTAATTGTTTATTGTCTTATTTTATTTAGTGTTTTATTTTAATTTTACCGCTTTTTATTTTTTTAAATACTACAAATACTATCTCCATAAATTTATAGATAAATTAAATGAAGTTATAGAAATTATAGATTATATAAATAAACCATAGACTATGATTGTACGTATAATAAATTATATAATAAAAAATAGTATATTATATTATTTATTTATTTTATTTTATTAATTTATTTAGCTTAATAGCTAATCTTTACATCTAACAAATTTAGTAAACATATATAAAAATATATAAAAAATACATAACAGAAAGAAAAAATAAAAATATACAATAATAAAGTCTTAATATTATAATTTATTTCTATATGTACGAAGGTGTTTTTTTATTCCGTTTATGAAACCCGTTATATTTTTGCTGTTTCGGATTTCTCTTAGAAGACTATTATATAAATCAAAACCTCCGTACATAATTCCCCTAGCCGTACTCGTTTTCTTATACTTAATTATCTTTAAATTTTCTCTATTTCTAGTATTATATTTATGTACATCTTTATTTCTTATTAAATACTTATTAAAATATTCAGGTAACATATTATTTTCTAACTTATATATAAATACTAAAACATTCATACTCAATATTTCTTGAACATTCAACCATTCTAATCTATCAATCATACTTTTACAATTAGTTAATCTATTTTTATTTAAGATTACTCTCATTGCCCTATTTTGTAATTTTTGCAACATTTGTTTATCTAATTTATTTAACATATTTAACAGTGTTGCACAATAATTAAAATGGGGCAATATTATACTATTGTAAATTATTTTTTTTGTATTTATACTTAATATATTTCTTAATCTAGATAATAAACCTATTTTTCTACTAATTTTTTTTAATATGTAATTACAATGTTCTTTAAAATTTAATTTTGTATCAACAATTACTCCTAAATATTTTATATTATCCACTATTTCTATACTAGAGTTATTTATTACTATTTTGGTACTTTTATCTAACACATTTTTATAATTAATAAACATACATTTAGTTTTATTCTCATTTAATTTAAGTACATTATTCTTTAACCATATTTCTAATATAATATACTTAATTTATTATTTAAATTATTTACAATTTCTTTAATGTTATCACCTATGCAATACATTAATGTGTCATCCGCAAATAGATGAATTTTACATTTTTTCACGTTATTAACTATATCATTAATATACAAAACAAATAACAATGGTCCCAATTTAGACCCTTGTGGTACTCCATAAGACACTAATTTCTCTTCAGAATATACATTATTTATTTTAACTTTTTGTTTTCTTTTATATAAGTAATTATTAAACCATCTTAAAACTATATCACTTATACCTATACTCTCCAATTTCTTTAACATTATTTTTCTGTCTATTGTTTCGAAGACTCTCTTGAAATCCAAGAAAACTGCTCCAATGATTTTGTTTGTATCCTTAGCCAACAGCCAATCATTTATCACTACTTGTAATGCAGTTTCAGTCGAATGCTTTTCTCTGAATCCCGATTGTTGTTCACATATTATGTTTTGAGAAGTAATAAATTCCTTTAATTGTTTGATTACTACTTCTTTTATTATTTTTTCTATACACGGTAGCATGTTGATTGGTCTCATTTCTTCAACTTTTTTACTATTTTTTATTTTAGGTATAGGCACAATACAGTACAATTAATATTTGTCTACCATTTTTTTAAATTTTATTTATATATTTAATTTATATTTTCAATAAAATCAGATCTCATGACTGATCCCGGGATCGTAAATTTTTGCTTCAGGATTAGATTCTTTACTCCCAAGTGAGGAATATGATATATTTTGATATTTTTTACTCTAAGAATAGCTTTACTATCATCAACAAAATGTAAAAGATGAAACCGCTCTAAGATCATATAAATAGCAATTTGAAATAATTACCCTACCTTTTTGTACCTTAATTTTTTTAAATGGAGAGGTTTTATAAAAAGTGTAAAAATAAGTTATTTTTTAGTGACTTAGCTTTGACAAACATATTTTTGAGATTCAAGGAACATAAAAAATATTTAACAACTAAAAAATTCTTTGTTATAATTTAACTACAAATTATTAAAATAGAACGTATACTCCCTGAATAATGTATGAACAAGTTAGATTATCATTTATGTATTTACATAGCATATAAATTTATAAAATATTATAGAATAAGTAAATAAACGTGGCCTAAAACACTATATGTGTGTACATTAAGATGAATTTGTAAATGTCACTTGACGCTGAAAAATTGAATTAATCATAATCACTTTGAAAATTTTATAATAGCACTGTGGTCGAATAGTCTTCTGAACATATACCCGAATATTTTATTATATTATGCTAATTTAGACCAACCATCTGGTCTGAAGTGACTTTGGTCCCTAAAGTTGTGGGATTGCGCGGTTTGCTATATCAACATAGACTCGTTAGCAACCCGACAACTAAACCATGAGGGTTTACTTGGCCCTAAATATTCGAAACATTACGTCCAGACAACACACATTGGCTTTCGAACGATTGCTGCGAAATTTCTTGTGCACACAAAATTGATTGTTCTGAAAAGGCCGCGGGTGTCTAGACACCGAATAACCACAAAATTACGCCTGCCACCGTCACAACAAACCGCAATCTTGCTTAAAATGTTTAATATACTATACATCGGGTGATTTAGTTAGTCAATGACCTCAACACTCGATATTATGGATTTTATGTCATTAAGAATAAAACTAAATCTTAATTAATTTTAATCTAAACTAATAATTTAATAATCCTATCGTTTTATTGTGCAAGTAGACAAAAATACTAAATTTATGTTTCGAATTTTTAACACTATGTTAATAAAAAAATAATAATAAATATATAATCCACGATAAAAAAATCCAAATAAGGAATCGCATTACTAAATGTAATATCTTAGTACAAAAGCAATCAATATTCAGAGAGCAATACTTAAGAGAGAGTGCAATCCAATTAGTGCTATCAAGCTGGCAGGGAGATTCAGATTATAAAAACATTATCAACATTGCAGCTTCTTACAATTTTAAACGCGAATTTCAAACGATACTATCATATAAAGTAATAATTTAATTAAAACGTGAGTAAAAGATTTTAAAATGGATTAAATAATTAAGGTAAGCAACATAATTTATACATTGGGTGTGTTGTTTTGTGTACCTTATTCTTATTTGTCGTCTTCACTACCCGCATCGAGTCTTGGCCTCCTTCACGAGTTGTCTCCGCCGCACCCTGTCCCTCGCCAGCACTCTCCAATCCTCACATCCTCTTATTTAAGTGCACTCTCGTATTTTGCTCCAATCCTTCTCGACACAATCCATCCATTTCTCTCTTGGTCGTTTCATTTGTGAGACCAAAGATGTCATTATTTTGGGCACTTTGCCCTTCTCAATTCTTTGTTTATGACCCGCCCATTGAAGTCTTTGAAACTTATTGAACCGCAGCAGTCTCAAATACATATTAGGTATTCTAGTTCGTGGCTCTTTTTTATTTTATAGGAGCCATCTTCGAAATTTTTCCGTCCTGCTACATTTCTTAGCACTTGTTTCCTAAAAACTTGCAGCTTTTCTTCGTCACTTTGCGTTGTAGTCAAAGTCCACTGATTGAATCATTGTCGTATATACTCGTAGTTTGAGCTAATGATTGAAAACGTAGAACTGATTAGGCTTTTGCACGCATATAAGCACATGTTAGCAGCCAATAGAGATGTTTTAATTTATTCACTGTACTTGTTTTGCGCATTTAGAATTGAGCCAAAGTACTTTTACAGTTACAGTTTTACATTTTTCTCTTTTCTTTGTATGAGCTACCATTTTGACGCGTTTTCCTTTGTAAAACCCTTATTTGTTTTGTGTACCGCAAGGTTTTAATTGTGGCCCCAATTAAATTAAAAAACATAGTCCAGATTGTTTCTGATCTACTTTAATCTACTCACGTTTATCTGATAATAATAAATTTGTTTAAACGGACGTAATAACTGAAGTACTAATAAATAATAAACAAAGAAAACAAAAAAACAAGTGAAATTTAATGCAGAGATATTATCAACTGTCAAATGAATTAAATAAATCTAAATATCTGGCACACTTAACTGTAAGTATTTAACATTACTACTACACATTAAAAAACTAAATATTTAAATATAGTCTGAGATTAATATTTTTATTATTTTAATATTTTTAGAATAAATGTGCCAAGCAATGTATATAACAGTGTTGCTTTAATTATAAAAGTAAAATAAAGCTTTTCACTCTCGCAGTTTTGTTCGGTACACGTTCGAGTATTCTAATACGCAGCAGCTTTGGCATAAGGAGGAGATGAAAGAGCTTTTTTCTCCCTACTGATTCGGTACATTGTTCTTTCTTTCTTTCTCATTTTCCCCCATCTCCATCCAAAGCGGATACCAATTTTCTGGATGAAGTACCGAAGAGCAGCGAAGCATAGTGCGAACCTTGGAATTTCAAATCAAAGCTTGTTAATACTGTACGAGGACCCTTTTTAGCAAAGATACAATGGAAGGTAATTTATGTACTTGTAAAAATAACCTCCATTCAGACATTTCGCATTGTGTTCAACGTGTGGGGTATTTATAATATAATAACACATTAATTATATTAAATTGCCAGTATACAACACTAATAAATGACTTGAGTTATATGTATGTATGTAAATTTCATTTGTGCGAAAGGTATCAAGGGTTTAAACCCTGATGGGCTTTTTTATTTTGTATTCAAGTTAAATTGTATTGACGTATCGTAAACCTTATGTATTTTATTTTTAAGTACACATTACAAATTTAATTACAAATTATTTTAAATTTACCGTATAGTAAAAAAATATGATTAACTTATCTAACCTAACCGACAATAGAATATTTAATATAATATTTATATAAAAAATGTTAATAGATATAGATAAATGTACAATCTTATAACTTTAATTAAAAATTAGAGCTATTTTAAAAAATATATATTTTAAATAAAGTTATTTCTTTTTAAATTAAAAATACCTTTCACTTATGTTAAAAAATCAAAATAAATTAATTTTAACATGATAAAATTTAATTTAATTTTGATATACTTAATTAAGAGTCAATCACGTGTGTATGTAAATTTGCATTACATATTTAGTTAATAAATATACAAAGTAAAACCGCAAATTCTAATTAATTTTATATAAATAGCTGGATTTTTTAATTATTATATCCAAATATTATTCAGTAATTATTTTTTTAGAAAAAATACTATTCGTCGTATAATAAATTAGTAATATATGCTTTCGCATGTAACGGCTAATTTAAAATTAATATTTTAATCTTAAAAACATATTTTTTATGTATAATTACATTTACTTTAGTAATTAAAACTTACTAAATTAATAAATCATATATTTATAACTCGAAACGTAATTAAAATATTATAATTCATTTTATTCGTAAAAAAATAAAATAATTCTGCAATTAAATTTTAGTTAAATCTGTCTGATTAACTTAATAACAGCATATAAAACATTTTTTTATTTTCATACAAGGGTGTATGATACAATATATAAACATTAAACCTATGGCATTTTTATTTGTTAACACAGATAAATTCACTCAAAGTATATATTAAGTGATACAGTGCATTTTTTAATATTTTTATTTAATCGACAATCAAATATTTTTGATATTAAAAAATACTTTGAAAAATACCAAAATCTTTGAAATGGTTTTTAAAAAATAAAAATAATTAATTTAATATTTTATGTACATGGTTATAAATTAATAAATAAATTAGGATATATGATATTTATAATCATAAAATGCTTATAATCTCACCAAGATATACGCATCTTTTTTATTAAACAGAATCCAGACATAGGTAACACTTTTAAAATCTTTTATAATGGGAGTACATCAAAGAGACGCGATCATAGACATTTGAGTGCAACATATAATTCCAATAGCATTTGTCAGATAAATTCAATAATTTAATAATCAATAGTAGAAATATATGTCTACTAGTAAAAATGCATTCCTACATTATCACATTAAAATGTCAGTGAAAATGTATTTTCAGCGGTAATACACATTCACTGTATTATATATAACAAATACTAGATGATTAGTTTTAGTAGTTATTTAATTATTACCTATTTCTCAAATTAAAGTTTATCTTGATTTAACATTTTTCCCTAACATACCAAAAAATAATATTTATTTGTAACATATAATAAAAATCAACATTTTCTAACAATAAAATAACGTGGTTGTTTGTTTGTCTGTTCATTAAGTGGCATTTTATTTGACTATCATTTTTATTCATTACAATTATTTATATCTTCAAGGTGGGAAGGTAATAAAATTCAATTAGGTGTTTCATAAATAACAATAATAAATATTATATATTATTCTATAACTGTTATTGCTACAGAGAAAGTATATTATCCTTAAACATTTTTATACTTACTTATTAGAACAGTTTAAGTTTCATATTCATAGAAGAATATTACTCACACATAACAGTGTGACGTTTGAAGCACAAGAAATTAACCTATAATACATAGAATATGTTTTTCTGCTCTAAATAATCAGAGAAATACAAAACTTACACTTCAAACGTCACACTACCATGTATGTTCAGTATTATTCTATGAATATAAAACCTCTAAATATAGAAAACATCGGATTTAGATAGATATATTGATTTTTTTGGATTTTTTATTTAGACTTGTTTTATATTTATTGCTGCTATATAAAAGGGTGATTCAAATGAAAATCTAAAAAGCTTGATAAGATTACTAATGGTTTACAAAACGTTTGACAGGTGACTGAAAGTTAAGTTTGGTGATGCATGTCTGTTAACTTTTGTATTGCGTGAGTTATGTAGTGGATTATTTTCTTCCACATTAGTAAGTCTACTAGAGTTCCATATTTTAGAAGTTTATACATTAATCTGTCATGGCATACTATATCAAAGGCCTTTTCTATATCTAGCAATAAAAGATAAAAACTTTTTTCATATTAAAATTGCCAGATATGTGCTCTGTCAGTCTCTTTAATTGATGCGTAGTCGAATGATGTTCACTGAAACCAAATTGTTCATGAATTATTTTGCTATTAAGAGATTCCTTTATTCGAGATAATATGATTTTTTCAAATAATTTACTAAATGACGGTAGTAAACCGAATGTGCGATAGTGAATTGGTATGTTATCTCCTTTACTAAGTTTTTGCTGTTCCGGATAATTGGGAAAAATATAAATGATAAGCATAAATTTAATATTTTATCTAAGTACTTAAAGCACACAAAATAGTTGCAATGGTATTAAAACTGTAACTCAAGCACTTTAAATATTTGCTTCTAGTGATTTTCACATATTTAGAACCAACAAATAGGCAATGATGAAAATATTTTTAAGCCTGACAATGAGGTTCACTGTTTTTTTATGTCGTATCTCTGCACAATTTTTTTACAATACAGATTCTTCGGCATTATCTGCATAAACAGGCATTTTATCCGCAGCTCTTCATAAAATTAAAATTATAAACCTTGTTAATATATTACCCTATTCAAAACAAGCACATAGACATTTCATATTGGCAGATTTCCCATTGTTTGTATGATTTAGGTTGAGAATAAAACTATGGAAAAATCTACCCTAAAGGAAAAATAACGGTAGATGTGAGTTATTCCATGAAGATGAAGTAAAAAAAAAACAAGATAAAATGAGAGTACGTGCATGGAAGCCATTGGTGGCAGGATTGCAAAAAAATAGAATAGGAACTGGTTCGAAACGTTTTGATTTTAGCATTCGCCATAAGGCGCATGCACACTTTATTTCCGGATGCGCAATATTAAATTTACGCTGGAGCGTGTCTGCGTTACGGGAATAACAACAAGTGTCCAATTGTCCCAGTCGTACCGAGATGACTCGATTATTTTCGTGTTTGAAATTGGAAACTTGGAAATTGATTTTGTGTACACTGTGCCGCTGCTGCTTCTATTTCTACTTGCTGTTCCGAGGGACAAACTTAATTTGTTTGAGTGGACGACTGTGATTTGAATGCTTGATAGTATTAAAATTAGAATAATAAATGTAATTATTTAATATAAGATTATTAAATCAGTATTTAAATATTTAGACTATATTAAATGTATCTATCTTAAACGTAGTGCGATAAGACCAAATTTATAAAAAAGAACATGACTACTATAGAATACTTTTTAAAATGCCCATTGAAAATATAATAGAAATGGGAGTAAAGTGGTGACTGAAATAATTTTTTTCATTCATACTAAATAAAAATAATATAAATATCAGGGTTGTCTAAAAATATCTGTAGTGCACGACTACGCGCGAGTATATCGTTTGAAAATAGTGCGAAGCATCAATAAAAGCAAAATTGTTAAATATAATATTATATGAATCGCAGATATTGTGCTCCTACGCCTTTCTTTTTGCTCCCACATAAAATAGAGAACCCACGTCCATTTCTACTCCCACATATTTAATTAAACCCACTTTTACACCATCTCCACTGTTATGTTATTTTAATATCCTACTCTCACTTTATTTTTAGTACTCAAATTGAGTTTTATTATCGTTTTAAAAATATGCAGAGTGTATTAAATGTAAGATAAAAAATATTTAATTTACAATCTAGAAATTCACTATCTATGATTTTAAAATTTAACATATTCAATTTTAATTATTATTAATTATACATAGTTGCCATTAATTACCAAATTATTGTATTTTCGTATATATCAGTTAAGATTAATGTAATGAAGAAAAAATTGTATTAATATGTAAGCATCATAAACAATAAATAAATAAAATTAATAGAAATATAAATTATCAATAAGAAAATAAAACTAATAATAATATTAAAAGATTTATAAAACTTGGTCGTGAGTTTCGCGAAATAGGTAATTGCAATAATATTCACTAGAGATTCTGATTCATAGCATTTTTTTTAAGTACTTGAAATCAATCATCTTTCTTCATAAAAACTGGAGATTTATATTTAATTTTTTATATGTATTTAATGCATTTTATTTATATTTTTTCCGGCAAAACAAGAAAATCATAAAAATAAATAATTTCATGAAATTTACCTGATTTTCATGTTTTATTATTTTAAGATATAAATATACTGATTTACATAAGTAGGTAGGTCCAAAATACGATTTTAATTATTCACAGCATCTTCATAAATTTGGGTATTTTTCGTTACAAATATATTTGTCCAAAGAACTGGCTTTCAAAGAAATAACACATTGTAAAGTAATAATTTCAATTTTCAGCGCTTTAAATACAAAATTATATTTCTATGCAAATGTATTTGCATCTGATTGAATATTCACCCCATCATTAAATAGACTAATAATAAATAAAACCATAATTAAATATTTTCTTAACTCGTTAAACTTTTTTTCAAAATCTTGCTGGATTTTAGACATATATTTTTCTGCGTTGAAATAATGACAGTATTTTTTTGTAAATAGTCATAATGTTTGAAATCTATCAAAAGGTTTATCCGTAAAATCTTAGTTCATAACTAAAGCATGACCTGATCAAATCATAGATGGTGCTGCTTTTACATTGTAAATCTAAATTTAACAAATGTAATATTTCTGTGAAATTAGTCTAGAATGCTAAGTCACGCAGCCAATTTTTATTAAGAATGTTTTGAAGATCATCGTATCTTTTTAAAAAAATATGAATGATTTTATTTTAAATAGCAATATATATTATATTTTTTTATATATCTAAAAAGCCATTCTAATATGAGACAATAAATTCATTAACATGACTTCGATTGAGACAAATTTATTTAATGGCAACTATATATAAACATATTTCTTAAATTTGCAATGAAATCGTCCCTAACAGTTCTTCTCTAAAAAGATCATTATATTATAATAAATATAAATTGTACTTAACTCGTTGATTCGTCTAATTGTAAGTTAGATGAAATACGATACATTTATTATTATGCCTTTTTTGAAAAAATAATACTGATAAAACTTAAATAATTGCTTAAAAAAACTATAAAATGAAAAGTTCAGTTTCTTCTGAAAGATAGAAGCTATTTTGTTTTACTAAACAATGAAATATTGTCACGACGTAAATTACCAACCTGAATACCCCAGGGAAGTTTGCTCTGGCCGTTTCTATTCATACTGTACACAAATGACATTGTCATCCGCAACAAAACCTATTTCTCACTAGTTCCATGCTCTGAAAATTTCAACCGAATTACAAAAATCAAAATTATAAATACTACTTCAAAAAATAGAAAATTAAAATCAACAAAAACAAAACCGAAGTAGCCGACAACTTTTACATCTACTTCTCAAAAGTAAGAAAGGCACTCTTATAGTATAGAGAAAAGGCGTTAAATACACGGGAATTCACATCGACTCCAAGCTTAAATTTAGCAAACACAAAAAGAACAAACAATATGTAATAGAAAAAGCGCGCTAACAACCAAAATTATTTTTTTTATTTACAAGTAATCAGATCGGAATGAAGCAACACGAATAATAGTAACTTTGATAAATTAAACGTAATTCAATATAAAGCATAAAAAATATAAAATAAAAGCACATTAATATTATCACACGGGTAAATATTATATTATCAAAACATTTTGCAAGAACATACTAGCCCACTAATATATAGTATATATTATTTAAATATATACACAAAATGCTGTAGGACATTCAAACTCAAACAATATCTTGCTTTAGGAAATTTAAACTCAAACAAGAATAGTTTCAGTTCGCTGATTAATTTGACCTAGTATTTTTAATTATGTATAGCTTTACCAACTTAAAATTGTAATAAGTATTTTTTTATTAATATTATTTTTCTTTTCTTTGCCCCTTTACTTGCAAATGGTTTTTAATTATTCCTGAACTTCAGTATAAATTAAAAAAAACTATTGTATTTACTTAGTAATATAACTTATTTGTAAGCAAGAAAATTTTTATAAATCAGTATTTTGTATTTCATTACATATCATAATATATCTTGAATAAAATATATATAAAAAAAGCTTAAAGAAAGATCTTGTAACTATACAACTACAGTAATAATTGTTAATATTGCACCTTTGTCTCAAGATGATAATCACCCATAAGTGAAAAATACTCTTTGTTTGGAAAGGTCGCGCGCTAGACTCTATGTTATACCCCGCGCATAATAATATTTCTATTCCACTATTTAGTTATCGATTGATGAAGTGACTATCTAAACATCCTCATCTGCGATTCTCAAGAGCTAGCGTTATAAAATATGTGATACTTGATAAAACATGGGAGAGACGCGGTGAGAGACGCATGATGGAGGCCCTGGAGAGACCTTAAAGAATAACAGCAGCAAAGACAAGCTAGGAGACTACATAGACACGAGAGACATCAGCAGATTGATCACAATCACAGCCGACAATAATACAACTCGACACACCAACGAAGACTCTACGAGTTTCAAAACCTGTCATTTCAACTCCACTGCCTAATAGCGGCTGATCTACATTTCTCTTTATATATGCTAATAATTGTTACTGTAAGATCAAACTTTTTCGGTCTCAAAACCAATTGTGAATACATTGTGTGATATAGCCAGCGATTGACTGGTCGATTGCAATCGACTTATTTGCCAGGTCTAATATAGATTGTTTTTGGAACAAAGCAAAAACGCGTTGCAACTTTTAAAAAATATGTGTGCTTCATATAAAACTAGTGTTGATGATTTTACTATCAAAAAGTGGTGTCTGAGATTTGAAGAAGGTATTTTTGTAGTAATTAATAACGATGGGATCTTGCACAGATCATAACAAAGGCAAAATTACACCCAAAGAAGTTGTATATTTGGGGAAATTAGAAGGGTATCGCATACTACAGGCTACTGCTAGCAAAATCAAATTATAGATTTCGCTAAGTACTGCACACATTTGATTGTACAGAAAATACCAGAATTGGTCAAAAGAAAGGGTATTTCGTTTTATAATGACAATCTCAAAACGTTGTTATGAAAACTTGGCAAAAATTGTGGTAACTTACCTACAAAAGATGTAGGGCATTTATTATTTAGTCCGGACCTTGCAACTTCTGATTATATTTATTTTAGAGCTTTGCAAAATAGTGTTAATTTACAAAAAATACCTTTGGTCAAAATCACTTGAATTTGTTTTCCGCTATAAAGTCCTATTCAGTCAGTTCGAGAGCTATCCATTTCATCATTATTCATAATTGAGAAAGAGATGGCAAGTTTGGGTTTGACCCTACTAGCTTTAAAGCACATAATATGGATATACGTTTGATATACTTATTTAAACTTGTATAAAAATTAAATCACAATATTATGTTTTTCATTTAAATGTGGTATGTTTTTTTGTTTGTTGTTTTACGTATAATTTGTTTTGTTTTTAAATTAAATGTTTACCATAGAAACAAACTATACGTATGATTATATTTCATTTGTTAGTTTAGTATATTATTATTATACAAGGTGAAGTAAACGTAAGTCATATTTTAAATTAAAAAATATTTATTAAAACATGTACATATGATTTATAACATGTATGTAAATGGATTTACGGCTCATAAGATATTAGCATTCAAAGTATCGTTGATCTGTTTTGTATTCGAACTTTCTGTATATATGTCGGAATTCCACATCCGTATGGGTTGGCTATTCAAGCATTTAAAATCGATCAGCATTCAAGTAGTCCAAAAGTCAGGATGACGAATGGACATGGGCTGCAAACGGCATGCTCCGGGGACCATGTGGCAGCTGATAAATGTTCCAAGTAGGAAGGAGTGCCAACGTTACGATCGCTCCGAGAACTTTTGCCACGAGACGCACACGGAAACGGACCTTAATATTACAAAGGTTGTCCCCGACGTTATTCCAAAAACGTACCGAAATGAGGAATAATGAGTATCACGAACGCGCTTATTAGTTTTCCGTCTCGAAGTCCTTTGGCACTTTGTTACTGTCGCATAGACGATGCCACAAAGGACAGGCGCTGCTATTTGTTATGCTTTCCGCAATGTATTCAATTTAATAGATTATATAGGGTGTTCTAAAATTGGCTACCTGTTTCAGTGAAATCGTCTAAATTTTAAAAAAACATGTTTTATACTGTTGTTTATATTACATTTAAGAATGTATATTAACCCCAAGATAGACCAGTGCTAGAAGTACATGACTAATACTTGCAACACCTGAAATCAATTATCATATGAATCGTATTGTTTAATTTTTATCTTGTCTGAAAAATTACAATTAGTATGCATTTATAATTAAAATTCTAATTAACTATTACAAATTATTTTTCTACAGATTTTCCCTATATCACAGATATGAATTCTAATTAATAATTTTAATAAAACTAGCTTAGGTCATTCATATTTACATATAATAATTAAAAGCTGTAATAATAGTTTTTAATAATAAAAATAGGTGTCACTGATTTATAGACTTTGATTTCAGTCAGGTTTTTCACTACTTTTTTAATAGTTGTTGGTTATGTTTACTCCTATGTATAGCATTGCATGCTATGTTTCAATTGTATCATATTGCTACAAATTAAAAATTGTGTAAAATTATTTTGTCTACTGATAAATCTAAGAAGTAATTTTCTTTTCATTTCTGGCATTTTAATAATAGCGAAAGATTTGGATTATGTGGAAGATACTTGAGAACTTATTATTTTATTGGCACTTACGTTTTTATGATCCGAATCTTTATAGCTTCTTAAAAAAAACACGATATTTTAAAGGATGTTACAGTTGGATTCATGCGTTGCAGTGTTGATAGAATAAAGTAAAAATAACGCATTTTCAACACAAGAAATGTGCTTTAAATAGTACAAAAAATGTTCAAGCTATTTTATCGTTTCTTTAATTTGGGTAGCGCATGCGGCCCATCTGACCCATATGAAATTTTAAATATATATATTAGATTTTAATTTTTTATCGCAAGTTATAAATTTTTATCAATATTGGCTACGGATTCCATTGCGATCTTACTTATATATGCGCGTCTGACGTTTCGAAGAGTCAGTCACTCTACATCCTCGGAGACTGCTTTTTTCTTTTTGGACTAATTTCCTCTTTTATCTCAGGTTAAGACGTTCTATACCTGCTTCGATGCTAATAATTTATTCGCGCGGGAACCGTGTCGGAACAATAGTAAAGTTTATTTCTTTTTCAAAACGCAAAGTGTAGTGTCATCTATGTGATAGTCGCTATAATTATAAACACATTTATGGTGTGACGGGTTGAAAAATAATTTATATTTTATATTCTAATAATTGTCACATAGTGTGAATTTTATATTATTCTTTATATTTTTAATTTCAGACAAATTTGAATAAAATAATCTCTGAACACAAAAAAGCGGTAAAAATAGGCGATGCGAATTCGGCAATAGCCGAACATGCGTTTAGTGATGACCACATAATCAACTTCTCTTTCATCAGGACTTTGGACAAAATAAAAAATTCTTTAGTTCGGACTAAACAGGAAGCGGTTCAGATATCAATCAACAAAGCATCTTCCTTAAACAAAAGAGAGCAGAGTGAAACCGGTAAACAAAAAAACACAAATTAACACTAGTTCTAACATAATACACAATACAATTGATAAAAATAATAATAGTGATATTTCAAAAAAAGTGACAACACCGGTGAGCCCCCACATGACCAGATGGAGGACAATAGCGACAGTTAGTCTCCGAGGATGAAGAGTGACCGACTCTTCGAAACTTCAGACGCGCACATACAAGTAAGATCGTGATGGCATCCGTAGCCAATATTGATAATATATTGCGTTTTTCCTTGAAGTCTCAGTATGGATATTTTTCACCAAAATATTTTTGGCATCATCAGGAAATTTTTATTTTTTATATACACATTTTTTTTACATCGCACATATAAAGTTTTAAACACTTGCCCCATCTGCTCCGCGGAGAGGAGCGTACTAAAAATATTCGATCGTTGTGTTGAATTGTCACAATATTTTTTTATTCGATCGTTAAATTATATACAGCACGTAAACTGTTTATATTATAAAATCTTTATTTTATACGCTTTAAATATTATAAATACGTGATTTAGTTCGCGTTTTTTCTTAGAGATTTTATTGCCCATATAAATGTCACAACGATAATGGTACACTCATTAAGAGGCGCTACCATCTTGCAACAACTGCATCTCCTTATTTATGCATAAAATCACACCTGGTTAGAGTTGACATCTAGCGACAATACTTTCAATCGCCACAATCATAACTGTACTTTGCTACACTAATTCGTAACTTATATACAAACTTTCCCTCGTCTAAATCTATGGTTATACCTCAAGAATGGTTAAGGCAGCAATTATGGAGCCATTCCAAGTCGTCGGCTTATAAGTTTGATGAAATTCACAAAACTATTGAACCTCAAAGTTGACTAAATTAATTTCAAAGTTTTAATATAATCAAATCGTAATCTATGTGCAATATATAAAAATATTGATTAATACTTCGATGTTTTTAAATTATCTCACAGATGGTTTAATATTTCACCTCAATATGATCTCCATCGCCTTAACATTTGTCGAAATATACGTAGTTCTAATCGTTTTTGGAGATTTATACTTTAAGATAAATATATTTTTAATAATACTTATTTTAGCAAAATGATTATTTGCAAAATGAAGTATTTTCACGTGTTGTATTTTAGCGTTTATCTTTTTAAAATGCTTTATAGTGGACCATTTGACATCAGTTAATCATAAGTCTTAGCTACCCTTGATACAGTGCTTAAATTATATGAAGCAATTTTATATACTTCATTCATTGTTGGCCCACCCTGTATTTCTTACAAAATTTGTACACAGATACTCATATTGAAACACATATCAAATATGTTCAATCCAATTGAGCAGCATCTCAAATATAAATATGAACGTATTGCAAGCATAGAAGAATATTGTATATTTACTCAGGAAGCTACTACTA
The DNA here is from genome assembly GCF_051122295.1 of Plectrocnemia conspersa. Lineage (NCBI taxonomy): Eukaryota > Metazoa > Arthropoda > Insecta > Trichoptera > Polycentropodidae > Plectrocnemia > Plectrocnemia conspersa. The sequence continues at coordinate 18,895,144 of NW_028277173.1, forward strand.
TTCATATATACATTTCATATTCTTGCCGCGTGGCAACGAAGGAAATGGAATTTTAACGAGATCCTTGTTTTACTTATGTATAAATGAACTGCTCAAATTGTGGTACGTAAAAAATATAAAGCTCGCCCATCAAATTTTAAATTAATATTACGCTTATAAATTTATATAACTTAATAACAATACAATCAAAGGATTTTAGAAAGTAGAGATAAAATATGTTGCAATTGATTACTTATAAATAATTATTAATTCATAAAAAACTTTTTTTTAAATAATCATTTTTATCCCTAAACATCTTCTTAACCTGCTAATAAAAATAGCGTTGCTAACGATATGAGTAAATAAAAAAGTATGCCATTTATTACAACTTAATTAGCAGGCCTTTTTGTCGCATCTTTGCATAATAAATACATATATTTTTTAATAATATAATATTAAAAATCTGCAAATGTTCAAATATATCTTTTCTCTTGGAATTGTTTCCAGTTCAAAGTGTCGCACATTGCTTCCGGAAATCACTAGATAAAGCGGAAAGAGGAGCTGTAATAGAACAGCAATCCCATCTATGCGTCCCAACACTACATTGTATATTTAAGTTTGTATATGCCACTCGACTAATATAATTTATGAATATAATATGTAAGGTGTTAAGAATGCTCAAAGCTAACTTAAAAGGGTGGCATTTATTATCAATTTATAATTATACTTATTAAGCATCATAGAATAACATATTAAAAGTCGACTCGACTATATAACACTAGAAGCTTATAAAATGAGAGATATTTTTTAAATACTATTATGAAACAGTTCTAAAATTTTTAAATCTCAAACCCCATACAAAACTACTCGATGACTGTTAAGCGTAGAATTACATGGACAATATTTCCTTATTTTATGCTTTTTTCATGTTACTTTTATTATAATATTTTTAATATTAAAAACAATCACTTCAATCGTAAAAACTATTTTTTAATATACACTTAAAACTATCAAAGACAATATTTTTTTAACTCATATGCAACTTTAACCATTCATTTTTGACATACGCTCGTACCAAACTAAAACTGAAAACAAGAAATCGGTGATGATAATTTTAATTAGTATAAACTATTATTTCATTTTTTTTTTATAAACTATTATTGAAATTTAATAATTATAAACTATTATGCAGCTAGTAAAAATAAAAATTCAAGACAAATTCTGCTACGAGAATCAAACTTGGTCCAGTACTTTACGGACTATGATATTCAGACCCTATAAATTATTAAGTATAAAAGACCGTACACACCCTAAAAATTTCAGCTGCGCAAAATAATGAAATCAACTTTGTTTAATATTAATAAAATAACTGCATGTAACACCAGTATGATAAAAAAATGTTGGTGTACTGACTTCGAGACCTTTTGTTGTTTTTAATCAAAGCTCGAATCGTCGAAAAGAGAGTTGGGAAAAGGAAGCCCAATAAGAATGCCATTTCTTTAGCAAAAACTGAAAATAATTTTTTTGATCAACCGGATTTAATATTAATAATAATAGGTAATTCTTATATGGAAATATTTTATTGCTAATATTTAAAATAAGGAAACATTGTTTAATTAGTTTTTAAGGCAATGAAAAAATTAAAGCTATTTTTAATTGAAAAATACTTCAATAAAATAATTACCAACCAATAATCCCAAAAATATTAAGAGAGAATATGTGTTTATTTTTCTTGTACAGATTATGAAATAATCTTACATTATGAGTAGCGTATAATATGTCTTTAATAAAGATTACTTTAATAACCTTTCTTCCATAAGAACCTGATCCTTATTTATCGTTATCGATCGTTGACAATTATTTTTTTAACCTTATTTTTTTAACCATTGTTTAGCTAAATAATAGTGTATGCTTTTATAGATTCACATTTCAAAAGCTTACATTTGCATGATCTCCCCTTTGAGTTTTCACGCTTCTATTCCGTATAGAAGGACAAAAAACGCAGAGCACCTTACATTACATTTCTCATACGCCGATACATCAAATATCTTAATCATTTTGAATACAAGCTGAAATCTAACAAACTCAGGTCTCATAGACATGTTGACAATACGATCCTAAAACCGATATTTTACAAAAGAAGTACATTTTTATTATGTTTATTTTATATTAACAGCTGGTGAAATTTGCTCAATATGTAGTAAAACCTGTAAGTTGAAAAAAGGTCAACTTACAGTTAATAAAATAAACAATAAAAATGATATGTAACAAGCCCTTTTATATTAACCTTTAAACACTTGTATATGCATGAATTAACTCAAAAATATTTTATAGAACTAATAAAACATGGTATAAATCAGTTATATTGGCAAGTTTTAGGCAATGGAAGAATATTTACTTTTTTATAAATGTATTAAATAATTTTATTAAAATATGAGCAATGAGACTGATAATAGATTTAATTGTTTTAACTGTTATGCCGTCAGTACCAAGGGCTGAGCTTTTTTTTAATTTATAAGTATATCTTATACATTTTTATAATTTATTTGCTGAAAATAAATGGATCTAATAATTTGAGTTTTTTATCAATAAGGAATGTTTTAATTGAGATAAAATATGTATTAAGTTTATAAGCAAGTTTTTTTGTTCTGTAGTTAAATTTCTAATATTATTTAGGAAAACTTTTTTCTCAATTTTATTTTTCGGAGTATTTTTGATAATATTTTGTCATATTTTAAATTAGTTACAGCATTTCTAGCAAAACAAAAATTTTAGGCAGAGATAATACATATACTAATAAGTATTTGAGTGTTCATCAAACCCTGAAAGGTTGCATATATTTCGACTATCTGAATAATTATCTATGTTTATAACTATAAACTTATGTAATTACTTATATTAACTACTCAATAATTAATATTTAAACTATCTGCTATATAAAATTATGTAAGATTATGGAATTGTAAAACTAATATTTTCAACCTTTAATTTATTTGTTATATCCTAATTTATGTTGTTACACTAACTACTTATATTTTTAACTTACAATTTTTTGTCGAAATGTTCTTATTTTGAAAAAAAAAATTATTTTCTTCACTAGGGTCAATATTTTCCTTGCTCTTTCGATCAGTAATTATGTTTCTACATTGTACTCTCAGTTTTAATATAAACTTTAGATGAGAAAAGGTTAGGAAACCTTGCTTTATATTCTGAGCAAGGTTTCCTAACCTTTTTGGTTCTATGAATCTCTGCCAGTTAGATACAAACAATGGACTCCTTCTCAAATATCAATATTAGAGCTTCTACTTAATATAAATGATAAACTGTGATGTAAAATTCGAAAATTCAAGATGAGTGTCATGCTATATATTTAATCGATTTCAATACTTTTTAATTATTGTTTCAAGTGTTACAACCCCTATTTGCCTAGATAGATTGTTGTAAACAAAATTAAAGCTTTCAAAGCTAGCTATACAATATGAATATTTATTATACTTCAGAAAAACTCCAATAAAATAATTATCCAAGACTCTTTGGATTACATTTTAATTGTAGTTTAATAGTACAGTTTATAACATAAATAAAATTATTGCAATTTATTGACTTAGTATTTATCTCATCCCAACAGAAATAAATTTTTAATTATTTTTTTAAATATGTATATTTCTGACATCTCTTTAAAAAACTTAACCAAGAATTTTGCATTTAAACTTCATTTTGGTTAAGCTTGACCTCTTAAAACATTATCATTTTGATGATGATTTTTGTTCTTTAATATTGGTTACTAATACAATTAATCCTATAATATGATATTTCAGTTGCATCAGTAAAGGTGGTTTTTACACGTTGAATGAATACATCTCGTTTATATGGTGAAAAGTATTTTCCAGTTAAAATGTTCAATGTGTAGGGTATTTCTTTCTTCCAGCATAAAGTTAACTTATTTCCTTAGTTTTAACAAGCGCTTTACGAATTGTTTTCTTGAAAGCCAGCGTATCTCTGAGCAACAGAAAAGCACTTAAAATGTAATATACTTCTTTGATTCAGAGAACTGCTTTTAATCAAGTTTATAACTTTTACGACTGTTGACAATTTTTTAAAAGCTGCGGATTTTATTTAAGTAGTTAAACATAGTTGATTCAAGCGTGAAATTATATATTTTTTATAAATGCTAGATTTCAGTATCAAGTTAGTAAAAATATATAAAATAATAAATTGATTTTTTTAATGCATTAACTATGCTAAACATATTTTTAATAATAACGAAAATTTACATTAATATGTCAATTTAGGTATAAGTCTCTTCCTAACATCAGCGAATGAAAAAAATTTGACGTTTAACCATATTGAGTAAATTTGATTTTTTTTTTGTACCTGTTTTTTAACATGGTGGATAAAGGGTTAAGCAAGTAGTTTCCGTGTTCACACTTCTTACATTTAAAAATAATTGTATATAAAAACATTATTTAATACAATGCACCCGTTGCAGTCTCTGCCTATGTCATTTTTCCGAGCACTCCTAATTTAGCTGACTGGGCTGAAAAAATAATGGGAAATAATTATGGAATGACGACGTAAGGGCGGGGGCGCAAGGGTCGTGCACGTGCGACGCCGCCCCAGTCGCTTTCCAACCGCCGCGCGCGCCGGACCGGTCATGGGAGGGTTGTGCCACCCTACGAAGCCACCCCGGCCGAGGGGGTGTCAGGTTGTTGCTCTACCCTCCAACAAGTGGTGACCCGACCACCCCTACATTGTTGCGCCTCTCGATAGGACGCCACTTAACTATATATCGGACGACCATATTACACGTCACTATACATACTATATCTGTCATTGGGGTGTGTTTATATATGTAGCTCCTTTCATAACCGTGTCTGGCATATATTCAAGTGATGATAGTGTATTTACAATGTTGTTTTATGAATTATATTTTGCGGTTATAAAAATTAACCATTGAATATCACCAAATCTAAATATGCCTCAAGAAACTTTCATAATCTTATCTGACCCATATTTTAGTGAAGTTGATGCATTTCATTTTGTGTCAGTAAACACGGATCTTACTACTCAATATTTTTTCCGTTGACATTTACATACATATATTATATTACAGTATATTTTTAATCAATATAATAATAAATATATATTTAAATAATTTATTAATTAGAAACTTTCATAATTCTGTGTGACCTATATACAAGTAATAATTGCTCTTACATATTATACAAGTTATATTTTTTTTCATTATATATTTACCTTAATATCCAGTTGAAATGAATGCTTAAATTTTTAATAGCTTTAATAGCCCTACTTAACAGATGTATGTGTAAGTGTTATTGTATATCTTGAATATATTTTCATTAACTGAAGATCTAAAAAAAATAATACTGATAATTTTTTTTTAATATTATAATATATGCTTTTGAGTTGTTTATATAATGTGATTTAAATAGTTATTACTATAAATGCATATTTTAATGATTAAATATTTGTATATATTTTATTTTATTTTTGTGAATTGTAAAAAACATTTTTTTATAATCCCTAGATATGTTATTTAAATTAAAAAAAAATTAATTATAATAAAAGCTGTATTTATAGCAGTATTGGCCCATATTAAAGTGTTAATAATACCTATATCTAAATTATATTTTAATATACAAAAGCTTGTTCTTAAAATTATAAAACAATAGTGTCACGCCTGCCAGCTTAAAAATGATTATATAATCTAAAACGATTGGAAGTATATTATACATTAAAAAAATATATTTCTAAAACACAATTAAAATATTATAATATTGCATTGCTTAAGGTTAGGTTTAATTTCTTGTTCAACTCAAAAGTTAGGTTAGTTTTGTTTATATGTAGAAATAATTTGATTTTTTTCCTAAAATTTAATTCTACTATTTTAAAAACTCACAATCTATTTTATTCTTTCTGACCCTTATTTAAATTAATAATAAGTCTTATACATATTATGACAACAAAATAAAACACGATATATAATATATACAAATTGCTTCAATGTATATAATGGATCAATTTTTTGATATTACGGAAAATGAGTTTTGGAAACGTGCTATTAGAGTGTCGTTAAAAAATAATAACCTAATTTACTGTACTTTGTCTGAAAATAATAATGTATAAATGACACGAAAAAATACATTTACCATACTTCTAAATATTTTTAAATTTAAAAAAAATCAAGCTCATTCCACATTTAAAAAGCATTACCTAAATTTTTAGGTAACTAAATATTTTAATATCACCTTATGCAATGAGAGAGCATTATTAATATATATTTAAGAACTAAAGTTTTGCTTTTATTATAATAACTACTCCTTTTCTTACTCATATTCCGTCATTAGTCTCAATTCGTTTTAGACATATTATTATTTTGAATCTGGCAGGCGTTCATCTAAAGCGTGGTAATATTGCTCATATGACAATTAATAATTTAGGTTATGTATTATAATATTTGTAAACTAATTACATAGATTTTATTAAAAAAAAAAATCCGTACAGATTTTCCCATTCATTTTTATTAAACGTTATTTATTCTACAGTATTTTGGAAAATGGCATAAATTAATAGATCTGTATTTTTTTATGCTACGAATTTAATTTATTGCTATTTGAACTTTTTTAATTTTATTTATTTTAACAAATATTAAATTAAATTTTAAAATTTCTAGTACTAATGAAAGTTTATTATTTTAAGTAATTGTGCTTATTTAAGAGCTTTAGAGGATATTGAGCTTTATCTTGGGGTTTCCTAGATTCCTGGATAACAATATATTTTTGTAAATTACTTTGTGAAAAAATTAGACAGTTATAAATTTCAAAAAAAACTTCTAGTCATCTATTTAATTAGGCAATTAATTTTTTTTTATTAAGATTTAAAATATTGAGGTTATTTATAATTGGCAAAATATATATATTATAGACATATTATCTTTACTCTCAGTACATTTAAAAAATTATATCTAAAATGGTTTAAAACAGATCAGAGTATATAATAATAATATTACATTTGTTTTTCAGTTACATTTTGGAAAAAAAATATTTAAAAAAATACTTTCTTACTATTTAAATCTTACCCAATTAAATAAATAGTATTCTGAATTATACATATACTAAATTCCTTAAGTATATTTTCAAATACTTAAGATATTCTTATATATTTATATTGATATCCTATATTTTTTTCATATTAAAATAATCTAATCAAAACTATGTCTCTTAATAACCTAAATATTTTACCTAATTTTTGTATGTATAAAAAACATTAAATACAAAGCTTTGTTCTTGAAAATACCCATCTTATATTCAAACACATGTCATCCCTCGAAAACATCCCCAAAATACAACCATGCCTCGCCTTTGCCTCAACAAGTGTCATCAATTGATTATTCGCCCCTTGGCACGCACGCGCGAAGACTCACTTCACCCTAAAAAGCATCGGAAATAATTTATTGTTCGTTTGAAATAGCAGTGTTGAAATGAACTAAAGTGATAATTGAATCGATGGAGCACCTCGTCGTTGAAGGTCTCGAGTGCTAAGGGTTAAGACAGTGGGAGACAGGCGAAATGGCTCGGAGAGTCTCTGCGCATGGATGTGCAGCGCTACTGCTCGTTTTGCTGCTCTTTTACGATTCCATGACAGGTATGTAAATTTTTACTTCTACTTCTTCGTTATTATGAGATGAAGTTTGGTCGTAAAGTGTGAACGTATATGTTTATGGATTCATCGGGAGTAGAATAATATAACATATGCATTTACTCCTACTTGTTAAGCGTTTCGAAAACGATAATGTCAGCTTTATATAAAAGTACATCGTGTATGTACTTTTCGTGTACATAGTGTACTATATATAAGTATTATATATTTGTGTATCAATTTTTATCTTAAACTTGATCAATAAATTCGGCAATAACAAACCTGTTATCCAAAATCTATAATGCTTCTCATTAGACCTCTATATGTTTTACATATCTTCGGGATAGTCTGATAAAATTTTATGTAAATCTATCACTATTCTCTTTATTTAGATAACAATTAAAATTTAGTAAAAAATAATATAATAAATTTAATAAATGATATGAGATATAAATTATATTTTCACCATTTTGTCAAATTATTCATATAATTGATTCATGACTATGTATAACATTTCAGCAGATAAGCAATTATTACCAATTGTTTGATTGTTTGCTAGTCATGTTTAATTTTCATTGCTCATATAAAGCATCGTTTAATGTACGATTTTCAGCAGCGTTTGCGCGTAAAATGTATAATATTACAGTAGAATGATTTCATACAATTATGCGCAATTTCTTGGTTTCAAATCTGCGTTTTAATTGCAGCACTTAAGATAATTTCGTTGGAATAATGAAGGTGAATATTTTTTACTTCATTATCTTACAATTTCTTTGAGAGATCATTACGTCAATAAAATACTGAGATTCTAATATAAAAATATAAATTAAATCTATATTATACAAACTTAATCAGAAAAATGAGTAATCAAATCATGGTTTAAAATGGTGTGACTTTTGCAGCCATTAATACCACAGTTTATCACACAACATATATAAAAAAATGTAGATTTCAGTATCGGGCAGTGATAAGTGAGTGCCGTCCATCAAATTCTTGACTTGTGATCTGTGGGATGTAGTATCGCATATTTTATAATGCTTCTTTAAAGCAGTCTGGAAGAGGAGCTGAAACCATTTGATATGTAATCATATTAGGGTCTAAATTCAGTACTAAAATCATTCCCATTATATAAGTTTATCTTTTCAAAGCGGAGCATTGGATGAGTCTGATAAGTTCATTAAATAGTTTAAATAATGCTTATGTGATGCGACTGCATTAGTGTTTTTTAGACAAGTTTTAAAACTTATGAAGGAGATGTATCTAGTTTATATAGTAATTTACTTTTTAATAATTAAATTTTTGTCAAATTTTAATGGTTATTATTGTCAGTTTGACCATTATCACGTACAGATTTCTAAATGTCATTGTTAAAACCCCGCAGTTAAAATATTTAACAGTTGTATATTTTTTATTAGTGATTAGTTCATAAGAGCTATTCTTTTAAATTTCATTAATTTTTCGGTTGCATTCTTTAGACCAAAGATAGTTCTTCAAATAGAGTAAAATATTTAAACCTTACTTATATTATATAAAACAAGTACCTTTTTAAGCTATGCAACTATTTTATATTGTTGCTCTAAATTTTTATTTTAACAACTTCATATATTTATCTTTATTTTAAAAGGTTTTACCTTTGGCACGCTATCAAACTTGTCTATGGCGAGATTTATCCGAATCCTAAATAAAACATTTACAGAGATAAATATCTTTAATGTTTCGAATAAAAGGTTAACCCTTTAAACACCAACGACTTTTTAGTGATTAACCTGTTATTTCTCTTCACGCGTCAGTATCTCTTTAGCGCAATAATCTAATATTAAAAAAAATGTAAATAAATTGGTAACTGTTTTTTTTAAATAAACTTGTTTAAAAAACATATTTAACAAGTGACTCACTGGTTAGTCACTGGTCATTAACCTTTTGAGTAAAAAGTTAATTTACACACATTTTTAATTTGTTAGTATACCGCTAGAAATTAGTAATTTTCTAAAATTATCTGTTGTTATTTATTTATTATTATTTTATATTGCATTTAAAAAATCAGTGACTGTCAACGTTTAATTGCTTTGATTTATTGTACTACCTTTTCGTATAAGTGTGTTTTAAAAATTTCTTTAAATACTTTTCTATTATTAAATTTCGATTATTTATTTTACATATTTTTTCGGTTTTTGTGTATTTTTATTATCAATTCAGAGACAATTAATATTTTTTATGTCATTATTATAATTTTTTTATTGTACCATTTAATTTATTTGTTTTAAATCAAATTACAAAAATTATTAAATATTGTTTTTTATTTATTATTTCTTTAGTTATGTATGTAAATATATAACTATTTGGGGTACTTTAAAACAGTAAAAGTTCAACTGCCGTACATGTACGGTGATACTGCTTAAGCCGCTAATGTTTATGTTTATGGTATTGACAATAATCTTTTTAGCATTGAAATATACAATTGTATTATTAAAATAAATAAATTATTGAACTTCTTAGTTTAATAAATTAATTATTATACTACTGGGTTGATATATATTTTTTTAACAACACATACAATCAATTTGAAGTACAAAGTTTTCAAGTTTGACTATTACGTCTGCCTGAAAGCGATCGAGGGTTTTTACGATCTAGAAAAAAAGTCCAGAAAAAGATTTTAGCCAGTTCTTTTAAAATTGGATAATTGAACACACTTTGTATACGATTTTTTTCATTCCAACGCTATAAAAGACTCGTACCCGATGTATTTTTTGGCACCCAACGCGCGCAGATGAAATTCAATTGAAATTTTGATATGAATGTTAGTATAAACCTATTTTTGCGCAAAATAAACTGATTATGGATCAGACTATAGAAAAACAACAGTCTTTCTAACCAAATAAAAATAAATTGGCTTTCATATTTCCTTGTCTTGTATATTTACATTGCGAATCTCCATTCTAAGATTTAAAATAAAATTTATGCTTGTTACACAGCTTTGATACAAAAGCTTCCGCTTCACTTTAAACTAACACAAAAGCTACTAGCAACTAAAAGAGCTGTTACAAACAGAAAATTCTCTTGGTACACGGATGTTATCGAATTTTGTTCAAAAGCGGCAGAATCTATGATGTAAGCACACTCTAAACGACTAACGCTTGTCGCCTAGTTGCATAGTGCTCGTCAACGTTTGTTCTACGTATAATAGCAGTACACAAATACATATGTATGTGTTTATAATATACTACATATATATGTATGTAATTGTATTCATAAAATGTAGAAGTGTATAGTATATCATAGTGTACAGTTTACTTCCTCACTTACGCCAACTAACCGGACGAGCTTTGTATTTATGCGGTAGTTACTAGACTCTCCTTGCATTTGGGGCAGCTACTTGAAACCGACGATCGCGGTCTACGAAACTAGCACAATGTGTTAATATTATCAGATTTTGTAAACTGACCCGCCATTAGTGCAGATTATTCATATCTAAATGAGAGTTGTTAATTAATATCCAAACCAGTAGTTATAAATAGTTTGATTCAACGTTGCATATGTTATTATAATTGTAATAGTTTAATGATAAATATTAAAAAATTAATAAAAATATATTTTTACATAATATAGTATTGCTATTTTTTATTACATATTTTTTTTATAATTTCTATAGTTTATTAATTCGTAAAATTTGTATTACTTTATTATTAAAAAAATCATATATAAGATTATTAATATAAACACATGTATAAAAATATGTTTTTTAGATATTTGTCTAATGTCTATTATTTTTTGTACAAATTTTTTGATCAGAATTTTAAAACGTTAAATCATTTTTTCTAACAAAATATTCAGTAATAAAAAAACTAAGTAAAATATTTATTAAGGTTTTTGTGAGCAAAATTATTGAAGCGGAATTAATTAAAATACTAATTATTGAAATATTGTTTAGTTTTTAAATAAAGTGTATTTTGTAAAAAAAAATCAGGTGCCGAAACTCACATATTTATATTGTATAAAAAATAATTATATATTCAGTTCTCAACATAAATTTAATACATTGCATACAAGTCAAATGTGTGTGGTGTAGTCCAAAGTTTTGTCTCATTCTCGTCCGATAGATCTTTTCAACTCCTTTCCTTGCGGTTTATATTTATGGATGAATTTTGTCCTTAGAGTAACCACAGATCAACGTACTTTGAAGGATTGTAAAGTTTAAGAGGTCGTCCGACAAGTTTGATGAACAAGAGTGCTGAAATTGTCTTAGTGTTTAACAAAGTTCTTGTTGAAGTGACAATTAGCCTAATTTGCAAAACCTGCGTTCACATACACTTAAATAAAAGAAAATAGTATTCAGAGTCCGTATCAAATGTCACAGTTTTTCCAAATATGTCCGTAAATACATTCTTCGAGAATGTATTTACGGACTCCTCGAATCATTTATATTTTATTTAGTTACAGTCTGATTGACAAGATTATAATTTCCACTTCTCCAAATATTATTTTTTCAAGGATAACCTTTTTTGTATAAATGTATTTGGGTCAATAGAATGATTCTATCTTTAATCTATTTTATCATAAGTGTTTCCTATAATGTTTCTTCAAAATGATGCAAAAGAAATTCAAAACTATTCCATACAGCCGAAACTGTAAACTAGATGACACCCATTGGGTACTGAAAATTCTTTTAATTTTCATTAGCTCAGCTAAGTAATTCTACACATAAATGCAACGTACTATTATTTTCTAAGGGATCATAGGTTTATTAAGTATATATATATATATATGAAAATTTTTGAATTTCATAAAATACAACAATATTATTTTCAATTATCATAAGCGATTTGGTTAATTTTGAACAATCTGTCTTAATTTTAAAAAATATTTAATAAGTTTAATAAAAATATTAACAACTAGATTTTAAATTTAAATTTGTTATACATTAAAAAACTTTGGTTTAATAACTCTTTTTTTATATATTTTATATTGATTATACAACTGTTACGATACTAATACTTAAAGTGTAATTAAAGATAATTTTTGTGTATGTTGCCAAAGAAAATGTAATGAAAAATGACGAATCTCTAAAAATACAATATTGGCAAATTGTCTATCAATGTATAATTTTACATTAAAATTAATTAAATTATTGTAGTGAAATATCTGTTATAAGACACTAATCTACGGATTATTTTGCAAACGATAAACTGAATTTATAGCGAACTACTTTAACTTAAGCTAAATATTTTAAATAAATAAATAAATTAGTGTGAATTTTTACTACCCCTTCAAAGTTTCTCTGCAGCAACATAATAAGTTATATTAATACAGCAAATAAAACAATAAGTATTGAGCATGCCAACCGCACGCCGTCATCCAAAGTATGAAATAACACAGAAATTCTGTTAATTTTCTCGACTCCAGACGAGCAATTCATTATAAGTTATAGCATAGCAGTGCACTCGGCTACGAATAAGATTTGTATTAGTTCGGAAAGAGTTTTGCTTTAGTATTAAAGCTATTATAAACGCATTTAAGTTTGAAACGCCTGCCCGTTGCAGCCAATCTTGGTGCTCTGCAACCTACCAACTTGCTTCCAAACCAAGTTTCTCTCGGAGACCTGTCGCTCCGCTCAACTACAGCTAACTCAGATACAAGAGAAACTCGAAAATTAATATTTTAGATGTATTGTTGGTGTGTGTGGATTATATCGGAACTGTGAATGCCGTCGAAGTACTGTAGAGTAGGCGAAAACACATCCTTGGTTGTCGGACCGAATTTAGTTAGAAGTTGCATTGTTCTAATTTTATGACTGCCTAGACTAGGTCGCCTATTTGTAGCTACAATTTCACTATGACAAAAATAAACAACCTAGTTTTCGTTCTAAATGCCGAGAAGCTTTCTTAAGTGCTTATTTATTATTCAGACTAATTCATTACATTGATTTTTAAAATATACCTTTAACGCATTTAAGCTCAAGTATAAGTTTATTTACTGCCTTAATAAACTAAAGCATGTTTTAATTTAAAGATTTTTTTATCAGTATCTTTAAAAAATAAAAATATTACTACTGTTCTAGCTCGATTCTTACTTTAAAAAATATCATAATATTTATGCGTAAGATTATTAAAAGCTAGGAAAATAAAATCTGTGATGATCGATCAAAATTATAATTATATAATAATTATTAATTCCGATCTTCCAGACACAAAATTAAAAAACACTACATTCCATATGGGATTCAAGGCAAGGTCTTTAGGTCAGTCGTCAGCTACATATATCACTTGTCTTTCGTGCTTGTTTATTGAAAACTAACACATATAATCCATACTGTAAGGCCGGTTTCACACGTGCCGGGTGGATTTGCCCGGCACCGGGCCGGCGCCGTGTAGTGGGGATGGTGTTGTATGGGCTAGTACCTATCATTTCAGACGTGCCGGACAAATCTACCCGGCGCCGGCCCGACGCTGACTGCCGGGTTGTCGCCGGCCGCGCTCACTAAACTGTCCGGCGCCGGGTACCGAGTTGAGTGTGGTGGGGGTAAAACTCAAACATGAACCGGGCCGTTGACAGTGATTGTGGTATCTTGTAATAAAATATAATATATATTCCTCGTGTTTAGGCAATAGCGGAAGAAATAGACCTCGAAATTTTAATTATATTAATGTAATCTCTTTTAATTATCTTAGTAGAATACATACAAAAATAAAAAAATAACGCGAAATGTGTGGAAGGGCTTATATGAAGCCGTTAATCCTAAATTACTGGCACCAGTTGACGGGGTATAGGTCGGGTTGGGAAGAAACCAGCCAGAAACCGGCCAGAGACTGGCCACGTGTGAAAGCTTTGTAAACGGCGCCGGCCCGGTGCCGGGTGAATCCATCTGGCACGTGTGAAACCGGCCTAAAAGTAAGACTTGAAATTATTACTTGGGCGAAAAAATAGCATATAATGAACTACAGTTTGTAATTTTAATTATTTTATTAATAGTTCGCCGTAAGTATGTAATCTTTGGCAATCATCACTCTGATGAGTATTTCGCTCATCTGGAGTACCAAAAGGATCCAATCTGGGTAATTTGCTCTTTTTGTTCTTTTAAACAACATCGATCGACAATCGACTACTATTTACCATCGCCAAGTGTTACGTCTTCACATTTTCTCTATCATCTTTTCCGACGGAATTCTTTGAAGATTTTGCAGAATATCTTAAGCATATATACCTCCGTTAATGACTTAAGAGTAACGATTGAAAAGGAGTAATGATTGTGTATAAATATTAACGTTAAGGATGCTTGGCTTTGTTATGCGGAGCACGTGTCACTTCAATAATTTATTCGCGATTCGCGTTCTGTACGATATGCTAGTTCGTAGCGTCCTCGAATATGGCTCCATTGTCTATAAGAGTACTTCTTGTTGATGGAGATAATTCTAAAAAAATGTGGGATATCTTTACAAGAAGGAGTACTGGTCGTGTTCATATATACATATGAATACAATTAATTGCATTTTCGGCCTAGCTTCTATTCAATGAAGCACTTTATAAATTTGCCAATATGCGGTGTCTATAATTTTCGACTTTACTTCTCAAATTTCTCAAGAATTTCTAGAAATTTTGATAAATGAAAAACTGTATGTAATACAGTAAAATATTTCAGGTTCATTATTACATATTATTTTTAAAATAACCTTTTAAAAAAAAACACATGCCATCTAAAGTAGAATCAAACATCCTAATTTTTTTTGTTGCTAAAAAAAATTCTCATTTTTATTATTGCTGTTGGTTTAATTGACAAGAAGGCTTAAAATAGGCAGTGTAAATTATTTGTTCTTAAGTTTGTAAGGCTGAAAAATAATAAAATTTTTAATTGTGACGCCAATGATAGATTTTAAATTGCTTTAATAAAATCTAAAGATTTAATAAGCCACGAGGGTCCTTAGAATTTGTCGAGCCATTAAATAATCTAAAAATAATTTCTTTTCCCATTTTACATACTTCTGATTTTGATGAACAACTAAAGAATTAATTCTTTTTTTACTGGAGAAAGATTCTGGATTTTCCAAATATTTAATTATTGACATCAAAGTCTGGTTTGATTACATAATTTCTCTTTAATTTTAAGTTGAAATTTTGAGCTTAGTTCAAAATTTATATTTTCCAATTGTTTCAACAAAAATTTTGAGACTCCTAAGTTTTTCAATAATAATCGTGGGACAATTGATAAAAACAGCTGTTGCTACTTTACAAAAACAATATAAAAAAATGTTTTTGGATAATCGAAAAAGAAAAATAGCCTTTAATCGTGTTGCATTCTGCCGAGTTTTTCTTATCGGGGTGGGTTCTTAGGTCATAAAAGTAAAGACAAACCGCCGGCCGGTTAGAGTAATAAAAAAATCGCAAAAAAATGTAGGTTAATCAAATACTTTTGATCTTACGAGAAAGTAGGCATATTTTTAAACATCTGGTACGAGCACCTTTGGAAAGGATTTTTATCTGAGTGTCATATTTTATTACTTAGACAAAATTATGTGTTAAAAATGTATAAGCAATTGTTTGTCATTCCCAGATCCTTATTAAAACCTTAATAAACCCGCGTTTAGTTATGCATCGTTATAAAAATAGAAGTGGTTATAACCTTTTAATAATATTCGTAAAAAAATATATTTTATAAAAATGCTTTATAAAATTTCTCGATAATTGAGAATTTTTGTGAAAATGAGAGATGGAACACTAGCTGTGTCGACATTTTGGCAATGCTCGGCAACTTTCAGATGCAAACTTTAAAGTGCTCTAGAGAATCGCGATCACGTCCCATATTCTTCAGTGCTTGAAAAACTCCTCTTGCATGAACCTTCCAGTTTCTCAACGAGCTTGTCAAACACAAGGATGTTTCGGCGATAGCTAAAGTGGTTAATTTTTTTTGTAGGATGGTACTCATCTATTTTAGGTGTGCACTATAACTGTTTATATTTATATAATTAGCGTTTATATAAAGACCATCATAACGTATTGGAGAAAACTTGCAACTTGGTTGGATTTGTGAAAAACAAAAAAAAAGTACGACTTGTATCACGTTTGATTAAATACAAATTATCACATGTTTATGAGTTACTTGTATCAGAAAAATAATTACAGTCTTAGAAGCATGTGATCATAGTATAAGGCGGACCACCCAACCTCCCCCTATCTCAAATACAGATCACATCGACATTTTACCCCCCTACTAACATTTAACACCCACAATCGTATACGAGTACTAGTCGAAGCCTGCTCTTTGCTTCATAAAGCCTTCGCAATAACGCCGCCTACTTATTGTGTCTCAAACCTCCTTAGTAAATTAAAAAATATTGTATATTAACTACGTTATAAGTATGACTACGGGTTATGCTACAACGATAATAAAAATAATGATGTGTAGTATATAAGTTATTTTTATAATGAGAATTTTATTTATTATTAATTAACTATATAAGTTATTTAATAAATTAAAGCACTTCATTTTATACAATCCATTGTTATTTCTTGTTCTTTTATCTTTTCGGCTATCGGTCAAAGGGCGAGACCTTTATTACGAAATAACATTAACGCTATAGGGAAAGATAAGGCGAATGGTGGAACATTTGCCACTTTTCCTCTGGGAAATATCCTACATTGAAGAAATGACAGTTTTAATTTTTCGGCAGGTATATTCAGCCCCGCAATTTTGTCGAGTTCAATATATTTTGCATATTATTTTATTATTAAATTAGCAATTCAAATTTGTGTTTAATTAAAAATATGTTATAAATAGAATGTGATTTTCAAACGTAATTTCTTAACAAGAATTCAACAGTAAAAAGAAAATATACTAAAAGTACGTTAATGAGATTTTTTTATTGAAATATTTCAATAATGTTAATTAAACTCCAAATTAACAATTTGTCAATAAAATTTATTTTATTGTTACTTAGAATCAAGTCGAATAAATAAATATAATTTAAATTATCATCTTATTTATAAAGCATTTCAACGAAAGCACCAATAAATACATAATAATTCGTTAACGAGTTTACGTTTTTTTTTATTTTGCGAAGCGAAACAAAAAACACTAGTTACACCTGTGCCAGTAAAAAACTTCGGAAAATTCAATAGATCGTTTCATTTTTGCGAAAATTTTCCAGGGCCTCGCAACCTCTACTTCGACGTCTCACATTAATTTTGTTTTTCTTCCGAAACCTTTTATGTCATTTCTTTTCATACTCGTAAACCTCCCGCGGGGGTATTTTTGTCCCGTTTTTTCGACGGCCCTTTCTTTCTCTCCACTGTTGAATAATTCAAAAGGAAAAACACGGCCTTGACGTGGTTTACACCGATTTTTTATCGTATGTGAAATCTTTCAAAAAATACAACAACAACAATAGAAAAACCGATCACGATAGTACGCCCACGAACATGATAATTTGTTGGATATACGGTACAAAAATATTTATTTATTTATATAATTAAGTAATATCTACAAAATATGAATTCACATGAGATATCAAATTCGCTTAGGGACATAATGCAAAAAAAATAAAAATATTATCTCTGTATATCAAAGGAAATGCGTAATACAATTAGAAGAGAAAAATATTTTATCTTCTTGATCTAATATATACAAACATAGAAATAAAATCATCGATTCAAATATACAAAAATAATACATCAAGTAAAACAAACAAAATTAAATATGTATGTAGCAGTTAGCTAACACGCAATCTATGAGTATATTTAATAATACATATAGATATCTAATTATAAAAATGTCAACGTCTAATTGGCTAGATGCAATAGTCTTTATGTACAAAATTAAAAATGACATTGTAATAATATTTGAGTATAGGTACGTTATATATTAGCTTATATAGTTCATAAGTAAAGTGGACGTTTGTGTTTTATATTAATTCATTATATAATAACCGAAATAAAGAATGGTTTTGGGAAGCTTTAAGCGTAGATCCAAAAGACCGAACTTTATTCCTGAATATTGAAAAGCTGACATGCTATTCTCCTTATTTGATATTTAAAATTCTCTAACAATGAGCTACTTAAACGCATAGGGAATTTTGTCAGTAAGCTTAAAATAAAAATATATATATATATATATCTCTTAATATCCAAAAACAGTTTTTTGGATTAACGATCTTTAATATTTTTTTGGTATTTCTGTGCTTAGTGTTTTATTATTTAATATACAAAAAAAATAATAGATACCTTTGTATGTTTCAAATGAAAAATTCATGTTTTTATGTTTTCCTTTAATAATCTTTGGTTCGTAAATCTTGGAAAATGTATTTTTAAATTCTTCAGAAATTCAAGATTAAATTCACGCTTTCATTCTTTGTGCAAATAAAAAACGTGAATTTAATTTATTTTATTGATACTAAATACCATTTTCGTATTCTTTTCACACCTTTTTGGCAATTTTTTAATTAATTTAACATAAAATATCCGATGCTTTGAATCAAAATATTCCAAAAGCCACCTTTTCACATATCAAAATTTTTTTTTATTCTATCTTAAACCACTATCATCTATGACAATTGTTTTTGTACATCACCTATTTCTTATCTCCGATTATCAAATGATTAAAAATTTGATTCAGTTTAAGATCCAGAAATTCTTAGAATATGCAGATACGTACCGATATCTTTTCGACTGTTTATTCTGAATGTTTTAGTTTCCTAGTCAACTGATGGATAGTTTGAATATCGTCGTCTATCTTTGATTGTTTCCTACATCTAGTTCTATTTTTTTAATGTAATTTCTCATTCAAAAGTAATAAACCATCTTTGATATTGACGTATATCCAATGAATTGCCTACTACTTCACAAATCTTTTATTTGCTGAAGTTGCTGATTTTTTTAATCAATTCATATAACATGCAATTTTAAATAAAATTTTCACTAAATATTCTATCAATGTAACTTTTAGAGCCTATTTTTTTATTACCGTAATCTAGAGTCCAGGCGTAAACCAATAAAAATATAACAAAATAAGTACTCGGATATCAACGGCCAAAGCACGACTGACTGTTAAAAGTTAAATTATTAAAAGACCACATTCCTTTTGGGATTACATAGTTTTATTGTAGTATTTTTTAAATGTAAGCCCAGATTTTAAATACTGATCTTTAGTTGGCTGTCACTGAAAATGTTCTTTTTTGTTAATTGGAACCTAAATACGGTGCAAGTTTTACTTAGGTTCATATGTGGAAATTTCACCCTGCTTTTTCTCAGGGGTTCAATACATAATAATAGCATGTTTCACCTGTGACGACTATAAAGCAGCGCATTGTATCCATGGAAATAAAAGCGATTGGTCACATGGGGACAAGTGTCCATAGATTTCCGCTTTAGGCGAATATTTCATAGCGAATGGCGTAAATTGCTCGGCGCAGTTGTCCGCTATTACAGACGCAGTTGCATAATGCGGACAAAGCGTTCGAAAGAGGTCGTTCATTGTAAAAAGTTTAAACATAAAGGACAGACACTGCTTTGTACTCAGGGTGAAATGAAATAAATATATGCGGAAATAACGTGTTGCATTATGCGCAATGCAAAGTCGGCATAGTAAAACAATGCTACGTCTGGCAAAAGTGATGCATCGCTTAAATAAATTCAAGAGAATGCAGTATAAGTCGTTTTTGTAGGGAGAAAAAATACGCATGAAAGATTAATGGGATGTGACGATGTAATTTTTTATCCTTTGAGTCGTACAACGGGAATAAGGAGTGGTAAAAAATATTTTTGTAGCAAAGAGAGATGGATGATCTATCTTATTTTCAAAGAAGATTTTTTTATTTATAAATCTAAATTTGCAATATTAAAGTATGAAAACCAGATTAGAGAAAATGATTTTTTTAGCTATTATAATAAAATGTATAACATGACTGTACGCATATTATATATAGATCTCTATTAATTTGAAGTTAACAGTCAGTTGAAAAGAATGTATTGTTCGGATAATTAATAATACTGCTAAATATTTTGGATACAAATATTGTTTAAATATTTTTTGATAGCATATGTGACTACTTCATCGTTCTAGATATTTACTTGAATTTAATTGTATGTCACGAGGTTTTATTTTCCTGATAATGAAAGAATAATGTTTAGTTTTAATGGCATATATAAATATTTGCTATTTACAATTTTATTATTCATTTGACAAGTTCCTTACCTGTACCAATGTCTTTACTTTATTTTAATTATGTACTAGTTTTTTTATTATAATTTTTTTGTAGTTTTTTTCTTTTAAATTATAATGACTTGCCTTAAATTGTCTCGACTTTTACACTTCAAAAACTAGTTTAAATTTAACTGCGATCGATGAACTTTATAAATAATACATATTTTTTAAAACGGTTTTTTAATATATTTTTTAAAACAAAGATATAAGCACTCGTGAGACTAGAAGTTTTACTATATACTTATAGTTTTTTTATTTATTAGTAATTGGAAAAATAAAAACATTTATAATATAATTATTTAGGAATATTTTTTTAATTTTGCTTAATTACTTCTCGTAAATAATTGTTGTATTTACTAACTCTTGAGGCAATATTTTTCAATATATTTATGTAAAAGTCTCACCTGTCATGAATTATATAAAGATCTTGTAGACTTTTTATAAGAAAACTTATTTACTTTATATGTTTGTGGTTGTTACTTTTAATTTATACGACAATTCTTATTTATCATAAATTACGATTAAAAAAACATTGAAACTTGTATGCAAATAATCTTTCAAAAACTTTTCATACCAACTGTTGCGCGCTTAAAAAGACACGCTTTATTTTTTAACAACATAATTTTGTTCAAGAACTTTGTATTATTTTATTGAATGTTTTTTATCGTATTTTTTTATGATTTTTAACTGACTTTTAATAGCGCATTTATAGCGACCCAAACAACGCTATATAAAACGATATATTCAACTTTATGAATATTTATATTGAAATATGTACACTCGCCGACTTTCCCATAGCTTATTGTGAAAACACATATGTACATGCATGTATATGTACAAAAGCTCCATAAAAATACAAAGAGAGCTTTTGTTGTGGAAAATTCTCAGTCTAGAAATAACCATAAAGCATGCATACTTAGGTGTGTAGGTAATATTTATATATATTATACAACGGTCGCATCCTCCTCTGACTTTATCACCTGAGATACGTGCCCTTATCATCATCCTCTTTTGCCATTAGTCTGGGGCTAAAAATGTGGAGGCTTTTTCGCGTTTTGTTTATTAAATGCTGCTACGTCGACGAAAGAGTCGTAAATGTTATATGGCGCTAACAAGAACAATGCCTTGTTAAATAAGCAAAATATAAATATTCTCTATTTGTTTTTAAAATATTGAAGAGACTGTTTCAAAAAGCTTATAATGTATTACATTATTACTTGATAGGGATTTTATTTAAAAATGTACTGAAAAGGTCGACATTTAATAGGTTATTTCAACTTTAATAATATAACCCACGCACATTTAAAGAACATATTATTATATTTTAATGTTTACTCATTGTTATATTAGCAAATAAATAATTATTTATATATGTCCACAATTTTAATGGTGTTTGTTGTTAAAATTAAGATTGAAAACAAATAATAGCGAATGTAGAATAGGATCTTGCATTTATTTAATCATACCAGCTTCAATGAAATTATGGCATTGTGAATATAATAAATTGTGTAATTATTGATTGAAAGACATCCCGGCGTTTATTTTTTTAAGCAGTTGTCACATTATAACAAAGGTTCTTATTGTCTATAAAAAAGGTTAAAGTAATTTGCAATATTTTTTTAATTAATGCTTTGCTTACTATTTTTTTTATAAATGTATGTCAATGTATGATAACAACAAAACGTCAGATGTTCAAATTGTTCTCTATTATTATTAGCATCATTAAACTAGATTTTTTTAAGTATCAAGTAACATAATAGATTTTTGCTACATATTCCCAGTCAAAAAAAATGCTTAGCAGTAAATATCATAAATACGTACGAAAGTTAATTATTCAAGAATTTGTTTTTATCATGAATTACCAAATATGGCAAAAAAATTAAAAAAAAACGCGTGACAAAATTTTGCTTCTGTAAATTTTACAACATAATAATAAACTGTTACCAGAAATATACCCAAAGGATATAATATTGATTTCCTTATTAATTCAAAATTATGTGAATGCACATATTTATTTGTAAATATCTCTTTTCTTTAAAAAATATTTGGCTTGTGCTAGTAATGTCTGCAGTAGGTGAAAAAAGATTACAAAGAACTGTTCTGCAACTGTAAACTCATCTGAGTTTTACGTTTGCTCTCGATTAAATTTTATTTCTTGTATGCACTTTAATTTCAAGTATATACACATTTATTTTATTTAATAAATTATTAATAATAAATAAAGTAGGTATCAATTAGTGTGTATTTTTAAAGTTATCTAATTTTTATTTTTATAATATATTTATAAAATATTAAAAATTAGTTTATATTATATGAACAACAGTGTTAAACTTGATAATATATAATAACAAAGAGAATTATTATGATTCCGACTAGCATGAAAATTACAAGAAAAAGAACATGGTCCCTTGTAGACGTTTTTACTGTTTTCTCAAATTTAGTTTGATAAATGTCGTTACACAACCGAAAAAGACGTAAATGTTTTACGGCATCAACAAAAAAGAGCTTTCACGTAAACAAGTCATACCCTTCGGGCGAAAGCTCTCGTCGACCGAAAACCCGCAGAGATAATTGTGTTTCCATGAGCCAAGTTAATAGTAGATTAAAATTTAACGATTTTTAATAATAAATAAACGAGCTACTTCCTCTGAGATTTAAATTTGTCTGAAATATAGGATCTTAGAAAAAGTTTTTATGTAATTTGTTAAGCGACGATTTTATAACCTCGTCAAATATAAACTTAATTAACAAAAACGTATTATGTAAAAACCGTATTGTTACTTGATAGTAATACATAGCTATAATTAAAAGCAAAAGTTATTTTATTTTTTAATTCTTAAACAAAATAGGATTTTTGTAAGTGCAATAAAATGCAATTAAAAAAGCTGTATTTTTTTATTAAATTAAGAGTTACAACGAAAAGGAGTTTATTTTATTTATACATATTTTTATGTTAATTAGTATTTAATCCTGTATGTTTTTTACCAAATACATTTGTTTGAGTCTTATTTATCACAGTGGTCTTGATTTTCTAAAATTTAAAATCATTAGTTTGTAACAAAATCTCAATGAAAAAGTTAAGAATAGTAACATTATAAAATTATATTTGTTTGATATCAGTAATTAAAATTTTATTATGATATTTAAAATATATTTTATAAAATAAAATAGTAATCAAGATAAGGGAAAGCCCCATTAATTTACTTGTAAGGGTAAATCATCAATAATTCAACGCATATATCACCCTTATTTAAAATTCAACTAATCACTATGACAACGGATTGTATACATCCCCTGGGTATTACTTAAGCAAATCTACTAAAACTGTCAACATTTCAAGTCTATTTTCTTGATCTATTTATAGTTTGATTGATGAATCAAATACACACGAGGGAGCAAACAGAAGCATTCTAATTTAACGAGTATCACGAAAATCAAACTCCAATTTGCGACGATAAATTTAAAGCCGGCTCTAAATGCAAATGTTCAACTCTAAAGTTAGGCTTTTGACCCTTTTCCTATATAAAATGTAAGTGCATTCGGTAGTTAAGAACTTCAACGCGAAAACGCCGAGCACGTTCGCCAAGTCGATAAATCCGACAAAGAAAAAAAGATCACGTTACAACGTTGCGCTGAAGCGTTAACGTTAAAAAACATGCATTACGTGCTATATTTTTTTATAATAAATAACACGAACTTTATTTATTTAACTTTTATCTCTATGTTTTCCCTCTATATACACGTTTGCTATTAATTTTTTATTACTATTATTTAACTACAGTTTATCACTGTAAAACGTCATGTAACATAAAAAGTTACAAATATTTCGCTAGCAATTTTTAAGTGCAACGTGAGAGTAAAAGGCAATATTATTTTAAATTGTATTTTTATGCTTTATTTTTTTACGACATAGTTATTAAAAATTATGTGCGTACACGTGTCAGTTGAATATAAAATAAAATTATTGCTCTTAAAATGTGCATTGTATTACATTTTTAATTTATTTTAGCAAAATAAAAATATTTCAAGTTGGATTTGGGTGACACAACTATTTTTCTTATAAAATTTAGTTACCATGTTCTAAGTTCTAAATTTAACGCATTTTAAGCGTTTATAATTTAGTAACAATATTTTGTGACAATTTATTAACAAATATCCTGTTTTTATTAAATATTTACAATAACGAGCAGATTAGGATATTTATATTTTAAAAGCAACGAAGTAGTGTAATTGTTGTTTTTAAAATTACATAAGTACTTTTTAATATTAAAACAATTAGTAAAATATTAATAAGTCTTATTATTTCAAATTAATCATATTTAAACAAAGCTTGTCATTACAATTAAGACATATTAATAATTATAAATTTTAAATGTCAAATATCACTTTGGTTTAATTGTATGACAAACGCACTTATAAATTCATGTTATAGACGATATTTTTTCTATATTATGATATTTATGTTGGATATTCTAACAATTAATTAAAAACACAAAGCTTATTTTTTTATTTACGCCATTCAAACCTAAAAAAACCGTAAAAGTTAAATTAAAATTTTACGAACTCGCACATCAATCGCTCCGGAGCCAGTTCAATATTAACCCAATAATATTTTTATTTTCACCCACACAAGAACCATAAACGCTCGCAGCATCCTTTTATAAATTCGATTTAATCATGAAAATTTTAACCACTTTTTTTATATGTTTTCAAACTTCTGTTTAATTTTCTCGCGTAACTTAAACATTAATTATTATTATTTATTTTTTAATCAATGAACGCAATACATTTGTAAGTGTTAAATTGAGTACATTTTTATCATACAAATTTATCGAAAATTTGTCTTTAGATTTATTCGCTGACATATTTACTGTTATTGACATATTATATTATAAGTACATATATTCGCTTACTATTATGTATACAGTCTACTGTTTTCATTAAGGTTTATTTTATTTTTGTAAGATAACTCACAAACTTAACTCAATAGCTTTATTTGAAGTGTGTTTAGATCTGTAGTGAATATATATATATAGTCCAGAAAATATTTTGGTATATGCAATTTAAATATATTATTTTATTAATAACAATCACAACTAGTTATTTATTTAAATGTAAGGCATTGTTTTTTGCAATCCACAGTTTCAACACTTTGACAGCGTATATAAAATTCACCAACCTTAAATATAAAAAATAGATCACTGTGATTTTAAATTACTAGACCGATCTTAACACAACGCATGAGGCTTAATAAATTATGTTAGCCAAGTAATAAAATCCTCGAGATTTTTTAAAGTTTGTATAGATTTACTAAAAACACTAATTATATTGTATGTTTAAAAAAAACTATGTAATATAATTTTGGCAGCATTATTTCTAAATATGCTTCACGTAAATGTACTAGTTTATTTTATTTTTATGAACAAACTTCGTAATAATGCAGAAGTTTGTAAATTAATTCAAATCAACATTCAGCCGACAACTTTGCCGTTTACATGTTGGCATAACATTTAAATATCACATGCATAGTTAATAAGTTAGGGATAATTTTGTACTATATAGGTCTACAATATAAACGTGCGTGTTACGTATTTTCAACGTGTTATTTTTGGAACATCCCGCACGAGTCCCAATTTAAGAAAAAAATATTTACCCAACATATTTTTCATATTAAAACGAAAATATCGAGTAGAGAATACACATTTATGTAGACTTTGAGGGACACTTTAAATTAGTAAAGACAGCGACACGAAATATGTCGATATCAATTATAAAGGAACACTTTTTTTTGGTTAGCAGATAAATATAATTTTTCAATTTTCAGCAAACCTAATGTTTTTAAGATTATTTTTTTATAAATATTTATAAAATAGAAATAGTTTTCACTGTTAATATAAACTATTTGTTGTCCCCAATTAAATCACATATTATTACTCAAAATAAAATTATTAAAAAATAGATTTTGATATATTTTTATTTAATTATTTTTACCTGTAATATTGTGACATAACCATGCTAAAAGTATTCTTATTTTAATAATTAGGAATAAAATTTTTCAAAAAGCTAAGCATAAGCTAAGTAGGGGAATTATGTACGGAGGTTTTAATTTATATAATAGTCTTCCAAGAGAAATCCGAAACAGCAAAAATATAACGGGTTTTATAAATGGAATAAAAAAACACCTTCGTACATATAGAAATAAAATATTATAATATTAAGTCTTTATTATTGTATATTTTTTCTTTCTGTTATGTATTTTTTATATATTTTTATATATGTTTACTAAATTTGTTAGATGTAAAGATTAGCTATTAAGCTAAATAAATTAATAAAATAAAATAAATAAATAATATCGGTATATAAATTCTGAAAATCAATAAGATATGTATTTGTCAATCTTTGGAATTGGTTTTTAAATATACTAAAGTAATATTTGGACTAACTTCATTGCAATTTATTGCCACGTTATATTTACGTCTCTTTCTATGTGGACTTGTTGCTATATGTGAGAATATAAACTATTTTTCACGTCAGTGAACGTTAAACGTGTATATCTATATGAGCACGATCTCATAAATACACATATACGCAAAGGATTTGAAATATGTAATGTGATAAAAGACAAACGCAAAAGCAAAGGGGTCTCCTTTGGAATTCAAGCTGCGACATTCCGGAAAAGGAGCAACGACTTTGTATTCAACGTCCAAGCCGCTTCGAGAAATCAAGGATAGAAAGATATCCGAGAAATCCTTTTTAGATGCAACGGAAGAATATGGCTTATTGTAAGTTATACTCTTTGCGTGATCACGGCACATCGTTTATATACCACACGCTTAAGTATGATAAATAAAAGCAAACAGAAGGAGGGGTTAGATTCTTATTTCTTTGGAATTTTAACCCGAGGGTTCTCCGAATTGTTGCCTTGAAAGGAAAACTCTTAACGAACTTACAAAAATATTTTGTGTGTCTATTTTAAGAGATTCTTTTTTAATATATATTTCATTTATATATACCTAGCTGAAAAATATTACATACTTTTTTCATATATTTACGATAGCTACTGAACTGAACTTTACTGGTATAGTATTACTAAATGTTACTAATAATCACAACTCATTATCATATTACATATAAAATTCAAAATTTACGCTTTCAATATTTATATTTTATCCTGACATAAAATGTGTAAAAAAAGCAGCGTAAATGGTGGTCTTAAACTGACAGTTGTCTAATATTATATGTCACTAGTGATTTTTAGTTTCAAAAAATAATGTAGGGCTACTCATAACTAGCTGTGTACAAAATGTTCAGAAAGTTTGTGTACCGGATTATTCGAACAGTGAATTAATACAGTTTCATTGAAAATGACCAGTGAAATTAAAAATCAACTGTTTGATACTTTTATACACTGTAACGGTTGCGAAACGTTCATTTGCTGTTTAAACCCAAGCCTGACCTTAAAGCATTGACCAAATCCAACTTGAGCTAATGAGAGTTCTTAAACTAAATATAGTTTTTCAACTGGGTTTGTGTTTGAATAGCAAATAAACGTTCAACTCGAGTTTTATAAATATTTTAGAGCAGCATATAATTTCACTAGCGCCCATCTCTTTAATTTTATTTTTACTAGTAAAAAATATATATCTACCAGTGAAAATGTATTTAAATATGATTGCATCGCAAAATACATATTCACTGCAACATACATATTATTTACCTTAGTAACTTGAACGAGTATTTCTTTGAAAACAAGTAGGCGTTTTGTTTATTTCTAGTCAGTATATAAAGAGAAGGGGTAGTTTTCTATATACTTATATTTATTTGAAAATATTAACCTTATATTGTCTTATATTTGTAAAATCTATAATTTTATTTTAATTTTTCACGGTATTTTAACGACAAATAAGTTTTTAAAATAGGTATTTCAAAATGGTATCTTAAGTAAAATTTGTCTGATTGCAAAATGTTTATTGGGTAAATATTACATCCCTTGTTGTTATATTGACTATACACATTAGTAATTACGAAATTGAGTCAAGATTAATTAGTAATTAGTATTATGATGATGCTTATTAGTTATCAGTAATCCGGTGACATTATTTGGTTATAAATTATTTGATGATTGAACCGTTTTTGTGAAACGCTTCCATTGCGACCTAATTTGTTCAAAACTAATTATTTATCAATCGTACAAATTTAACGCGATAATGAGAGCATATTTTTTAGGAATACGTTCCCTGGGGGTTGATGTCTCTGGCTGCATCTTTTGCGCCTCAATGGCAACTAAAGAATGAATCTTTTATATTGTGTTCTTTGGTTAGTAAAGCCCAACTCATACTTCCCTGCGGTGAAGTATGAGTTTTCATTTTCAATTTTTTCTGATAAGCGATAAAATTCCATTTAAAAATTGTTTACTTGAGTAATAAAAATATTCAATAATAAATGAAATAGGTGGAATAAGTATTCTAATGCGATATATTCAAAAGACTTCTGAGAGATTTTCGTTATCCTCACAATGCCATAAAACTTAAACCATGTAGTGTTACGTCACATATCAAATGTAAATCTCCGCTTTACGTGTCATTCCTATGAAACGCGATTCAACCACACAACCATTTATATTGTTGAACATCACAGAAATAAAATATATTTATTTCGCAGTATAGGTACATCCAAACAAGCATAAGCGACCCTACACCCTCCGAATCAACAGTTTGCCCCCCCAACAAATGGCCGGAAAAGTGTTCGTGTGACCTGTTGCACATTTTTTGGATGCGCTCGGCATCCCGATAAGGAGGCTTGGCGCAAATCCAACTGCAATTAACTTCTTCTGCAATATTGTCGAGGACACTCGCACTCAAGCATTAATGGCCGCTTTTATGTACCGCCGACGATGTGCTCACGTACCACTTTAACAACCTTGTTTCCAAGACTTTTTGCGAAAAACAATATTGGTTAGAGCAGATTTTATATAAAATGTTAGTGTTATATAATGGGAATATTATAGAAAATGTGCATTTCATATTTATTGTAAAATGTATAATAAAGTCACAAAATGCGGTTGTAATGATTTATATTGAGGGTGTGTTAAGTATAAACAGTTGCCATTTGACTCCAAATGATCATCAAAAATTAGGTTTTCCGAGATTTTCCTTATCTCACAGATGTTCATCGCTATTTGTAGTTAAATTTTATAAAAAAATATATATTTAATATACCTATTTTCATAATTAAAAATAGATGTGACTAATTTTTAGACTTTTATTTTAGTCTGGTGTCTCACTATTGTAACACATTGGGTTAACGCTTGTTAGGTTACAACGGAAGATATTTAATAAATAAATTTATATATAATAGAAGGCAACAGCTGACTCGGGTATACCTTGTCATACTTGTTTTATGTTTTTGAGGATCTTCTACAATTATATCTCGAAGCTCCTAAATATAATTTAAGGCAGGAATCAATCGCGTCTCATGATTAATTTAATAATTTAATAATCCTTTAAGCAAATAAACTGCATTTTCTAATTATCTGCAGCGCTATAGATTTTTATTAGTGTCTTCAATATTTCCTAAGAAAATCACTTCTGAATATTGCTTAATAAAATTACTTTATCTTGTACTTTGAAACTTTTAATGACTGATAGCTCATGTTTACTAATTTATCGTGCTTTGATGGTAATTGCACTACATATGGGTATTTTTTTTCTTTGTATAAAAGATTAACACGTTTTTTAAAATGATCTAGATTTACCTGTTATCCTAGATTTATCGGTCTTTCGTTTTAATTTAAAAATAATAAGTTATCAATGTACGCTGATGAAACTACAATCCTAATTAGTTCATATGTTCTTACATCTATTGTAGTTACACTACAAAAATCTCTTAAAAACTTAAAAAAATACCAGAAGAATAAAAGCTATACTGTTTCACTAAATAATATATTTTTGTAATAATAATAATAATATACTATAATAATAATATACTTGGGTCATTGCTCTTCATTCTATGTACTAATGATATTTTAGTCTTAAAACATACAAATGCATATTGTAATCTTTACTAGTTCTTATGATCTTAAACCTATATCAGATCTATTATAAGCTTGATCAGTGTGAAGTAACGCGAGTAATATTAATTTTAATGAACTTAAAGTTATCCAAAATAGAGCTATAAAAATAATATTTAATACACATAAAAAAATCCCACACTAGATATTTAATTCCTACTATTAAAAATCATCCAAATCCACTAATTTCAAGAATCGGTGATTACGACAAAAATTAATGTAAATTATAAGTAAGCTTTTGCTTATGCTTATCCTCTGATCGTGTTGATGTATTCTTTTATCTCGTATCTGCTGCTCTGCTTCCGTGGCGTCTGAATTCCTTATCTGTGACCAACTGTCACATGTTTTATAACGTTGGTTCAAGACAGCTTTGCCAAATTTTGTTAATTGCATTGCTTCTTGTACCTACAAAATGTGTTCACGATTCAAAATATAAACGGTCTTGATAGTCACTACGGCGATTGGTAACCAAAGAGTAAAAACACAAATTTATTATGCACATGAAAGAATGTATTGTCTAGCGCTCGTCCTATCCAAACAAAGAGTAGTTTTTTCGGTACAATATGGTCACAATATTTCTCTTCCATTTCTGTTAAAAATACTGTGCGTGGCTTCACTATCGAGACGTGTTTAGATTTGTTCAAAATGCTCGTCAAAATGATCTTTTACTTAGAACAAATTGTGGTTTAAACCTCCACAAAAATATTTTTCTTCTATATTTTTTACATGTAGCTTGAAAATTAGCAATACTACTAATAATTAAAATAATGCTAGTTGCAGCATATTAATTTTTTTAAATTCATAAGAAAATAATTTGAACAAGGAATGTCAATTACCAAACCATTAATATTATGAACCCTAGTTTGATACTTAGGAACTAGGGTTCAATATAGCGATCTCAATTGATTTGTCGTTTCGCTTCAAGCAGCTTCAAATCGATATTCGATTTACAATGACAATAAATAAGTCACTTGGACAGTTATTTAATGTGACATGAATTGACTTGGGAGACTTTTCTTTTTAACAATTTTATTTCTCAGTATATATTATCAAGATTTAAAACAATATGATGCTAATATTTCAATAAATTTTTAGCTTAATCAATGTTTATAATATTAATTTTATTTTTAAGGTCATATTGTAATTGTTCAGTAAGTTGGAAAACGGTTAATCCATAAAAAGTTTTTTTATTGCTGTAAAATTTAATAAATAATTAAGCAAAACCTAACTATAATATAGAACACAGAAGATTCTTTTTATTATATTTTTAAGTCACTAAGTATTAAAAATTATATTTATTTTTTAGTTACCGACTTATACTACTGGTCTATTGTGCTGGCACAACTTTTCTAATTACGTAATAATGCTTTTATTATTTTAATTTATATATATATTTAGAAACAGATTATAAAACTATTTAATTTTAATATATATAAACTGAACAATTAATAATATATAAATTCATAAATCATTAGTTTAGAAGTGTATTTCAGTACTGATTATTATTTTGATAAGGTTTATTGAAAAATTAAATTTCCAACTAAAACACATTTTTAACAACGCTTTTCTTTATTATTCTAGGTTGTATTAGTATTTTAAGATAAAGGTATGAATATATTTTAAGAAGCAGGGATGGTATTTTAGTCGAAAATTTCCTGGAAAGAAGCCCTAGATTATAGCCTTTATGAATATTCACCCATAAATTTAAATCAATCTCACAATTTGCCTCTCTCACGCTAAGATATAATAGTATATTACACATCCGCTGATAGTAAGTCAACAACTCTACTTTTCCACCCCAGAATTACCCCATACCCCTCCTTCTCCTCCTGCGGTTGCCACGGCAACCCGACACCTGTCGACCTGTTATATTTGCCGGCGGATTTTCTTATCGCCGTTTACTTAATGAGAGGCAAAACAGACATGGCACATTTTCGTTACATAATAAAAAAAAACATGTTTATCCAGCCTGCTAATAAGACAGCCAGATCCAATGAGACAAACAAGCTTTTCACCGAGAAAAGATATGACGTGCTTGTAATAAACCTTTGATCCTACCATCCGCCTACATTAATATCGAGCTAAGCTTGTTATAAATACTCAAAGATATACATTAACTGTCCCTTAAACGTTATGTAATACATCGAGTATAAATAAGAATTAACCGATCAAAAAAAAATTCACATGTACTTGTATATGTAATAAAATATTCTACAAAGTACTGATAATCATCACACATTGTCCATTTATCCTTGACAAATCCCATTTCGCTACGGAACATACTCTTTTATCCCATTTCTGCAAAAGCAGATTATTGAATACAGTAGGTACAAAGATTTTTTATTATATACAGAGAGATCAAGAGCTTTTTAATTGATCTTCAACTAATAATATATTATTTTATTTTATCTATTTTTATTTATATTTGATAAAAATATATATTTCATTTAAGGCTTATTAGCGTAAAGCTGTTAGATATAGTATTATTTGCTGGTATGAAATGTCAGATCTATAAATACACACAGCTCTAACGATGGATAACCTCATTTCTAAAATTAACGAGTAATTCGATACTCTCCTGCAAATAACCTCTAATTCCAATTAGCATCAGTCTTACGATTCTCGAAAAACGTTCGAAATCGAATATACGACGATATTATTAACTCATTGTTCATTATTATGGCTAATCTTTTGAGTAACACGGATAGGCGTGGTCGGAATTCAACACGCCCTTGTTATGGTTTTTGCAAAACCACCTATGCAACAAACATTTTGAGCGTTCGCCTTAATTACATCTTGTAATAAAGCATCATATGACAGAGTCGGATTAATCACATCAAATAAATTACAAGCTACGCTGGCGGTTTGCCGAAAGACAGCACAAAAGATTCGCTGAAATCACGCCTATTTATGAGGACTTAAGGAGCGTATAAGAGCTTCAAAGTACCCCAAATGAGTGTTGGTAAACGAATTACGAAACTCCACGGGGTGTATTAAAGTTGTGCTTGCTTACAATACCAAGTGGTGTAGGATTTATAGGACAAAATTACAATTTCTGTTTGAATTATGACCGCCGTTTAAAAGATGATTACTGCTTCGAATCATAATTAAAAAAATAATCTTCTGACTTTAACCATAATGAAATAAATTTTAACTTATATTTTCAAAATAGACGCAGTCACACAAAAAATAATATTGTTCCAAAATCAAACACAAAATAAAATGATGGTGAATAAATTAATAAATATAACGCTTGTAGAAAGAACTTACCTTATTTAATAGATTTTTAAGAAAGTAATTGCGACTAAATTTTATAATAACCCTAAAATTTAAGTGCATTTTTTTAGCTTATTCCTCATTTTATTATTCAAAATAAGTACCATCAGCATCCATCATTTTTTAGATTTATATTCTGCCAGTGTAAAATACCAGAGTTTTTACACTGAAATATACCTAGAGTTTGGATACTTAAGTCAACTAAGAAGCTGCCAAAATGCTTAAATAAATCATAATCTTTTCGCCATATGTCTGGTGTCTATATATTAAATAAGAATCAATTGACTAACTAATTAACCTTTTAGAGAGTTAATCGTTTGACGTGAAGTCGTACATTGCAAGTCGCAATTTTTTTTCTAGTCCCAGTTTTAATGGTTTTGCCGAAAAAAGTGTAGTAAATTTTACCAAGCACATACCACAAAACAGAGCTTCATTTTTGTATGTTAAATGCTTTTATTATATAGTAGTATTATATGGTAGACTTACTATTTCTTCAGGTATTTCTCTAATATCTGTAAAACGAGTAAAATAAATCTGAATATAAAAATATTGAAAAACAGATTTTAATCAATTATTTTCACATTAGCATAATACTTTTAAAATAATTTGATTACGCTTTACATAATCACTTAGTAGTAAAATCATAAACAAACAATTAGGTTTCTTAAGAAATTAAACAAACAATTTTTTATTGATAAATGTGAGTAACCTTGAAATAAGACGATCAGTAACTTTTTGTAGCATAGTCAAAAATAAATTTTAAAAATATTATTAATAATTAAATAATTTATTGAATAAAACAAATCTATATGTCTCAATATAATATTATTTCATTAAAAATTATCAGTTAATAGAAAAATTATGTCCATTTTTGATATAAAAAATCAAGATTATTAATGTTAGACATAGAAAAGGTATTCGATTCGGGCATGATGGATTTACCTATAAATTATCATATTGAAACATAAAGCTCTTGATTGTCTTATACATAAAATACGTTTATATCTGAAAGGTCGAAGCTATGTTGCTTCGTAAAATAATAAACTTTCGATACGAGTAGTTTGCTCGGTCCGTTACTCTTCGTTCTATATATTAATGACAATTCTATTTTTAAAATAATAATTCTATACGCTGACGACACAGTTACCATTACTAGTTTTTACAGTCTTAAATGAATTGCAATAAGATTACATAAATCTTAAAAATTTTATTGAATTAAAAAGAAAAAATTTAATACAATAAATTCAAAAACATCGCAATTAATATACCGAAAAATACTATAAGATAATACGAGAGATCATACAAGCAATCTCCAAAATTGGTGACTATGATAATACCAAACTTAAAATTAAGTACACACATGAAATGCCGAAACACATTTTGCTTTAGTGGCAAAAATAAATGTTTAGTATCCTTGTATAATAGTTATCTAATAATTGAAATAATTTTTTTTTTTTTATATATATATATTTATTTAAATTGGATCTATTTAATATTTTAGTTCACTCTTGTAAAAAATGTATTTTTAATATTTGTAAAAAATATTGTTTAATTATTGATGAGTTTTTATATTTTAAGCTTTTAAAAATGTTTTTATTTATCCTAAATCTTGTAACAGATATAATAGCTTAAAGAAAAAAAATTAAAAATCCATAATTATTTTCTTAACAACCGTATACATTTCAATTAATTAAAGTTGTTTTTTTCTATAATATATTGTACTTAAATTTGAGTTGAAATATATAATGTTTTATTAAAATTACAATATGTTTGTGTAGAACAGTTTTACATATTTAAATATAAAATGATTTTATATTCTTAAAGTATAAATAAATAATTTTATCTATATTATTTTAATTTGGAAAGCTATATTTTATATAAAATAATAATCCGTTAAATTTAATCCTAAACAATAAAGCAATAAAATGCCGCATCATGAACAACAATTAATCCACGCGATAAATGAAAATAAACGAGGGGCTCGCAATAACCATCTCTCGTATATAAACAATTATCCCCTGTCTGGAAATGCTCAGGTGCTATTAGATAAAGTAAAAGCACAGTCCGGCAAAACGAATATTTAACCATGTTGTAATACGGCTTAATACCGGCTATCGGGTTGCGTTTAATTTCTAAAGTTGAAAATTATGTTACCATACACTCACGCATTATAAACTCGGAAGAGCGGATTCGTGTCGGGGCAAAAGTTTCTAATGTATAGAAAGCTGGGTTCATTAGATATAGCATCGGCTGTGCAGCAACTTTTTGGTACACACACAAACAGTTTTTGGTATATTCACACCTTATATATTTTTTGTAGGCTTAAAGTTTGTTTGATGTTTTTAATAACTAGATTTAAAAGTTAAATTTTGGCTGAACTTTTTGTGAATTGATTAATTTAACTACTATGTCACATACAATCTAAACATATTTGATTCTGTATATGTTTCAAACCATCACTGCTCTTAAAATATTTTTTATCTTTTCATAAAGTAACTTAAATTTATTTAGTACCCAGCTTTTCTTTACAGATTTATTAAATACATTAACAATGACACGTTTACTAAATTAATAAAGTTACAAACATGAAAGGGGAGTTTGAGCATTATTATTTCGGAAAAGCGAACACTCTGGCGAGTTGTTTAATAAAATTTAGGTTAAAACTAAATGACTTTTGACTCGTAAAAAGTTCGCCTGCACTACCTTTTAATATTCTCACGGTGAAAGTGTTAAAAGCTCGCTTGACCTTTTTGAAATGGCAACGACGAATCCGCTGAAATGCCAATAATCCATTAGTGGGTCGGGATAAAATGGATTCAAGCATTTTTTAGAATTTTAAACGAGCGTTGCCTATAACATTTTATTTTTCAGTGTTATTTTTAATTAAATTCATCAAAAAAAAAAAAAATGGTAAAATATATAGTACTTTATAATAAAAAAAATAGTAATATAAATGTAAACATTTTTAAATATTTTTATTGCTATAAATATTCATAAAAGGTTAGATAAATCGAAGTTAACAAATATAGTTGAAAACTAGCAATTACGACGCTGCTGCTAAAACCAAAATCTTGTTCTCAAATGCAAATAATTTACATATTTTGTCATTTATGACCATTTTTTGCTAAATAATTAAAATTTTATTTTTTTAATTATTTTCTTGTAAGAAAAACAATTATTGAAATGTAATATTCCTTGTATTTATTTGTATTTTTTAATTTTTTTCAAGAAAATATTTTTAAAAATACATTTTTAAATAATTATAATGATCTTAAATTTATAATATATTTTATTAATTAAAACTGAGGTTTATGTTCTTAATTGTGATCATTGTTTTATATTTTATAAAAGAAAAACATATCAGAACTTTTTTTCCGAAAAAAAATATTTTTTTTATATAGTATAACTCATAAAGCATTTTTCTTAAATCATTATAAAATATCTATACAATATTTTATAAGAATAGAAATAATATTTCATATATAAATATTTATATTTTTTAATTTAAATATTCAAGTATTCATATGCTTTCGATTCTAAAAACCTTCTGATTTCAGATTTTTTTTAATTATAACAATTATAAATCAAGGCTTATATATTTATTTATTTACCTTTAAAAAAAGCTTAATAATTTAATGATTTACTGTTAAATTTACTAGTTCTTATTTTTAAACATATACGACTAATATAAATTATTTGTTAGAAAACCATTGTATAATATCATTGCTAATATGAGTAGTATATGTATAATACATAATATATCTCTATATACATTGAGGATTTTTAATACATTTAGCATTTCATTATATTATTTATACAGTCCTATTTAATAATTGTACGTACATATATGTATATTTATTTTTGTTAAATTTATATTAATTTAATCTTCGTGATCAAAATAAAAAGAGCTACTCGTCATAAGTAGCCATTAAAAATCGAATTTAACAAATTACCGACTAATGATTGTAAAAAACTTAATATAACATTTATTATCTTTACTATAAATATTTTAAACATAAAATTAACATGCGTGTTATCGGTAATCATATTATAAAAAATATTTTCTTTACTGTGAGAATTCATGTTTAAATAAATAAAAAAAATATATACTATAAATAATTTTAGATAATTAACATTAATATTTTATTATATTTATTTGATTGAATAGATAATTAAAATACATTACAACATAAAAAAACAACAAATCAATTCACATGTAATAAAGATATGTTTGTGGCAAATTTGTTGTATAATACATCCCATCTCTATCATACATTTTGCGACCGACAAACCCTTAGGGAAACGTTGAATTGTTATGAATATTCTACAATATAATATATACTTCGTCTATGTCTTTCACGCCTAACGTAAACCGGTTTTGTATCAGAGGCCTGCAAAAATTGAATTTCCCGCAATCAGATCAATCCTGGAAAAACGAAGGACTCCTCGCAGGAAACGAGCGTGATGACGTTACCGCTAGTTTTCCAGCGGTCGACAAATGAGCCGGCTATAAAATCAAATCATCCCGGCAGGCATTGTTTCTGGGAATCCCATCCAATCTAAGCGTAATCCCCGCAGGATATTATAGCGGGGCCGTATTGTTCCTCAAGCCGCAAAAGGGCCGCCCGGGGCCGCTGCCCGGACACAATGCGCTCATCAAACACACATGGTCGACCCCTGATTAAGCTGCCATTCTTCCTGTGATGCCTTTCGAATGAAATTTCAACGCGACATACGTGATAACAAAAAGGACAAAAATCAACCTACGCTGTGAATTTATAACACGTACAAATCCTTGGTGAAAATCCTAATTATACAAAAGATATATTATTCTGATTATTCAAGTGATTTTTTCGAATATCTTTGAAAATAATATAGACAATATATTAAAAAATATATTTAATAAAGGTTATGGTAATGTTGTGTAAGCAAAACGTATTATACAACAAATAAACATAAATCAAGTAACAAATATATAAGTGTAATGATGTGTTATATGTATCGTAGATTACCATTTGATTTATTTTCGTACCGGCAAAGTGACCTGACTATTCTATCATTTCAATCAAAACCCATTCACGTCATTGTCCAAACAAAAGTTTATCTAGTCCGAACTAATCAAACTGTTCGTGTTCGAACACTGGCTGAAGCACACCCCAATAATGGTAGAATCGTGTACGATAATGCTCGAGTGTGCAAATCCGCTTAAAAAAGTTTTCCCTTCATGCCAAATTTAATTTACAGGCTTATATCTATAATATATAACTGCTAAAAATACAATTAATTGAAGGAGTTGCGTAGAACGTATGACATTATCAGATAGTTTATTTGCTCGGTGAGATGGTAAATTACAACAAAATGCAAATAAATCTCGTTGCCTGCTAGATCAGTAATCTGCTCCAGCAGTCAATGATATTTTTTCATCCGAACGTAATCGATTGATTATTCTGATGTAAATCTCAAATGCACGCGCTATCTTTTTTCAAGACACTGCGATAGATATTCCTAATATTTATTGATTCATAATGAGTACTTTGTGACTTAATCCGCAAAAAGGTTTCTCACAGTGGTGTTACATTTTGTAGTCTTCGATTGAAACCTGTGATATATGATCCATAAAGCTTTTGTTAAGAAATTGGACGACTAGAAGTAAATTTCATATAAATAATAGCACTTTTACTACACTAATATAAAGGCACCGTTAAAAAAAACACCTTGTGTTCTTATTAAGTATATACGCGTGAAAAATCCGTAGCTATCAACCCGTTTTACGTTATTGTCGTTTGACGGTATAATGCACGCAAAACGTTATTACTTCAATTAAGACGTTCGAAGACGACGACGTAAAAACGTAAAACACGTATTAAACCTCGACGTAACAAATGTTCAATATAAATACACGTAGTACACACGATGTGTTACGCACACATAAACATATAAAGGCGCAAATTTTGTCAAACAACCCCAAAAATTACACAGTTTATGCCCTGTGTTTAGTTTGTTGGGGGGTGAAATGGTGTATTTATATTATACACGGTGTACTTGGAATAAAGTTTAATTATTTAAAGTAGTATAACATAGAGAAGAAATATATTTCTATTATATTTTATAAATCTACCGCTAAACTTGACGGGTGTAAGGCCAATGCGAATAAATTATTCATATACTCAAACTGAAACGTCTGAAAATCAGTGAAAAATCCATAAATCTGAGATTGTTTTTATGTTGTTTCATATATAATTGCGGTGGTTTTAATATAACTTTAATCGATATATCTCTGCTAGTACGACCGTTTTATACATAGTGTGACTATTATATTTAGTTATTAGATTTGACTTAAGTAATACGTATAACACGTTATATATTTTTAATTCTCATCAGTGGGCAAATACAAGTAAAGTAATCTTAATTTGACTGTTTTTGTTGTTCTAAAAGTATACAGCAAATAAAATATATATATATGTTTAAATTCACACCAATTAAAGGCAACTGGTCATTCGAACATTAGTCACAAAGCAACTTGCTCACACAAAAATCGGTCACAAATCAATCGCTCACAAGGCGATTACTCAAACGAATATTTCTCACACGCAACATCACTCATACAGTTTAAGGAAAGATACGTTTTTTAAAGACAGGGATTTAATTCATTGTGTATAAAATTATTAAGATATTTATGAGGGGCTGACGAATTTTGTCAAAACGAAATACATATAAATATATTTAAAATTTTGTATAAATTTGTTAATGTTAACAAATACTCATTACCTTTAATTAAATTTGTATTATTTTAATTTTTAGAATATATGTATATCATTGGAAAATAATAAAACTATTTTAAAAATAGTGTATGAATATTTATTAATTAAAAATTCGTGTGACCAGTTGCCATGTGAGCAATGATCACCGAACCATAAATTCATATTTTAATATTTACACTACACTGACCACGCGGTTACACTGTTATACTTCACCAGATGACGAAAACTTGTTTTAAAATGTATTAAAAACAATTTGAATGAAAAGGGTTGTTAAGAAGATAAATAATAAGATAAATATTCAAAGGGAAACGTAAATGTGGCACAAGGGCTGTGCCAGCGGATACGCATGGCATATATGATCTAATTAAATACATACATGGCAATTCTTAAATGACGTAATACATTGGCAAAAAATATTTCTTTAATAAAGATAACATTAAAAAATCATGTTTATTGCCAGCTATAGATGTTCATACTTGTTTGTGAACTTTTTCTTGCGGTTACGGTTGATATATATCACGTGTGTTACACGCGTTACGATTTTCATATAGAATTTTTACGGCTTACGCATGACCCTACTTTTTCACGCCGGAAAAACTTTTTTCTGGCGAAACTCGACTAAAATTGTAACTTCCGTAAAATTTGCACGCCGGCTGTGTAATTTTCTCAATTGAGTTATTACAGCGTTTCAGTTCATATTTATTCTATATAATACACATACATATGTAACATACATTTACATTTATATAGCGGAAGATGTACATATATTGATGTGTTTAATTATGCATGCAACGTTTCACAACGCGGACCGTCGCAAAAGTTCAAACTAAAAGTAAAAGTGATGAAATTTTATAAATATGCAAATGGTGACATTCGAGTTTTGGGGTCCGAGGGAAAGGAAAAAATCCACAGCGGTGATTTTCAAAGTTTGATCCGAAACTCTTCGAAATTCAAATTGGTGTTATTTCATCAAGTTTTCTTTCTATGTGGGAAAAATAAATAGCGTTTCTCTTAAAGTATAAACTTAATATATATAAATATATGATACATATGTATGACTTACTCTTTATTTTTCAAGCATATATGCTTTCTAAATGTCAATATTTTACTCATTTGCGTCCCTTAATATTTTG
Source organism: Plectrocnemia conspersa (assembly GCF_051122295.1). Classification (NCBI taxonomy): domain Eukaryota; kingdom Metazoa; phylum Arthropoda; class Insecta; order Trichoptera; family Polycentropodidae; genus Plectrocnemia; species Plectrocnemia conspersa. The sequence continues at coordinate 18,937,207 of NW_028277173.1, forward strand.
CACAAACTGCCTGTGTTTAGCTTGCTTTTTATTTACACGAAATGACATATTTTCTTTTTTATGTTAAGTTTCATATTTTTGCTCGTTTGCCTTGATTCCCAGGCTTTTACCCATGTTTTATTTTATTTATATTTTTGAACTTTGCACCAAAATATACGCTGGAAAATCTAAGAACAGTTTTTTTAAAATAGGTACTCTAAAAAATGTAAAAACTCCTGATGATGCTGAGACAATCTTCGGCGAAATATAGAGACCCATTCAAAAAACAAGATAAACGCGAAAAAAAGACGTAAATATTTTTTTAATAATATAATATTGCGTAAAATATAAACAATTTAATAATAATAACAGTAACGTGCTGTATATTGTTTTCAACGGTCGAACATTTGTAACAATACGACAAACGATCGATAAAACTTTTTTCAGTATGCTCCTATCCGCGGAGCAGTGAGGGTAATAATATTCAAACTAACGTGTTTTTAACATTAAAACCAATAAAAATAGTGCGAATAAAAAATCTTTCCCTGCGCGATGTAAAAAACGTGCACTCTAAAAAATCTGAAAACCCCTGATGATGCTGGGACAATCTTAGGCGAAATATAGAGACTCATTCAAAAGAACCAGATGAACACGAAAAAACACGTAAATAATTTTTTTTAAATATATATATATATATATATATATATATATATATATATATATATATATAAATATATATATATATATATATATATATATATATATATATATATATATATATATATATATATATATATATATATATAAATTTTATATATATATATATGTATAAATATATATATATATATATATATATATATATATATTCAGAGCTTACATAAAGCTTATTCATTGCGATTTTACGTTATGTGAAATTCGTTTTTTCACATTAGCTGCCAACATCATTTATTCATCACAATTTTGATGAAAAATTTCCCTCGTGGTACCCTCGTCTGCAAATTCCGCAAAAAATCTTCAAATTCCAAAAGCGAACGATTCCGCAACACGGGAATAAGCTCAACGTTGAGCTTTTTGACACGCGAAAATTAGACCTTTGCTCGACGATGCGTTCACACGCTACTATAAAGCCACGTCTACATTATGATTCATAAGATTTGGTCGCGCCGGAACGCGAAAGAGTTTCCCTGGAGCTTTCCGCTCCGGCGACTCGGACACTTTTGTATCGCGAGCTTTCTCCACCAAAGTTCTACCTTATTGTTCGTTACAGGAAAACACCGGTACGGAAGTTGAACAATGCCCGAAAATGCAAAATTTTCGGGCTCGATAAACTTTCAGAGCAAAATTTATCTTTGAAACGTTAAATCTTTTGAATAATTTAATCGCGGAAAAGTTTTCAAAAGATTTATCTCGAGGGCGTGCGAGTGCGCTTCGTTTGTGATTTTTTGCGTATGTGATACTTTAATTTTGGAATATTAGGTAAAATTTTGCTTAGGGGAATCTCTTAAGGGAAGGTCTCACAAGGGCGCTTTTGATACACGACACTGATAACAAACCGTTTTCACGTCGTAAGTGATAAGAAAATTTCCGAGTTTGAGATGCTTGGGTAAAAAATACGAGTGTGTTTTACATAATGTATAACATACTTTTCACTTAGCAAAAAATATGCATATACATATGTATACTTAGACAAATTAGTTATTATCTCATATTTTATCTCAAGTTTTTGCAGATTCACATAAATATATAATGCTACATAAGGAAACAGAACAACTCAACTTCAATACAAAAACCTGATCTAACAGAGTTCTTTGTTCTAAAGAACATATCAGAAAACTATTACAGTAGAATAAAATTATGACTTGAGCTGAAATCATACACACATCCCCCTGACCATAAGCGAAAGCATCATTATATAATACAACCTAATCTTAGTCAACAAGAGAGAGGATTAGATGAGCTTTAAAATAAATATTGCAAATAAAATCGATTTAGAATCACCAATGCAAGCTAAAGAACAAATTGCCTGCGAACTTAAAAAATCATCGTAAACGATATTCAGGCAGCCGCATGGAGAAATCTTCAATAATTAGAAGAAAACTACACGGAATAAACTATCTAAAAAAAATTATTTACTTGTCCGTAAAAATTGAGAGCAAGAAAGAAACGGCATAGTACACGTGCCCTACTTGATACATAATAACTAGATACAAAAAAATAGTAAGAAAATTAAATGAATGAATACAAGACATAAAAAAGCAACTCACTAACATACAGAATATTTAATAAGTAAACCAGCAAAAATCTGAGAAAGACCCATAGACCCCAACCACCACTAAAAAACTATAAAAGCAAACCACTTAAAAACTATGGAAGCCAACCAAACTACAACTGTTAATCAGTTGAAAGCCAAACGAAAAACCTGAAAAAATGAAGAAGCACCACTTAAAAAAAATAATAAATATCTTGTGCAATTGTTCAAAAATTAATCTCAAAAAAGCTTTTGGATACGCAAAAATCTAACGTTAAATAACACTAATCATAAAATACTGATAAAATAACCCAGCCTTCCACCTGAATTACGTACCTTCGCTTTGGAATATTTCAGATGTTAACATGCTGCAGAAAATAAGTAAGCCCACTGAAGTTTAATGAAGTCATTTAATATAAAGCTATAAAATTAATATATAATATAACACTATGTTCTATACTTACCATAAAAATATCATAGTAGATTTTTGATACTATTGATTGAAAAATACTACGTGAGACCATATAAATCCAATAGTCTCAACAAAAATATAAAAAAATCTTTCTTATTACTATATAATTTTTATTTTTATTTTTTAATATATGCAATTCAAGGAAATAATTCAACCAAAAAATAAGTACATGTTTTTTATTTTCAAAACATTTTATTCTAAGACTCTTGTTAGACCAGTCCTGAACTTTTAATTTATTTGTCACTTCACCAATGCTTTAATGTCAATTTGTAGTAAACTACATTAATATGATTATTCTTAAAATAGTTATTATTCTTAAAGTTATTAAAATTTTCAAAATCTGCATTGAGTAAGTCATAATGTAGTTGCATCTCTACCCTACACGTTGTTTTGGTTGTTCAAAAATTTGCTTTCTCCAAAACTCTGTTTATTTATTTTTTGCATCTATATGCAAACATAAGCCTTAGCATAGTCTACTAAGTATTAATCAAGATAAATGTATTTCCGGTCATTTCTCACAATACAACGTTCCACATAATAAAGTTAGATGCACCACCCAGCGCATTCTCTGCACATAAAGTGCTTTATTACCCCACATCAATTTGCTGTTTGAACAACCACATAAGTTATTCCCATAATATTCCTGGAATTATCTAAATAACGCTTATAAATACAATTATGATATAAAAAGAGAATTTTTACATTTAAAAAAATAATATTAAACTATTATATAACATGATATTTTTAGGCGAAACGTTATTACCTGGGACGTATAATTTCATTTCACCTGCCACGATTGTTTGTAACTTGTTAGTTAAAATAATTTTACCCATTTTTGGGCAACAGTTCAATTTCAAGCCAACCGCAACGTTTATGAAATTGAGAATGGATTTGGGAGTATTTAATAAATATCAATATACGAGTATACTAGAATATATGTATAAATACAATATATACACAGTGACAAAAATAATACTAATAAATTAAATTCAATATTGATTTATTCATATATGACGACCGTGTTATAAAATAGAGATTTCTCTACTCGCATGTAAATATATCTAACTATTTAATTTAGCACTCAACATGGTCTAAAATTGAGAGGAATTATGACACATTGTGAGTACTGTCTAAAAAACAACCACTACGCTCAGACACGAGCAAAACAATTAAAATTAATAAATTAAAATTGAGTTTCTCTCAAACATGAATAACGATTCATTTCTCGTTTTTAATCAGGCAATAATAAATTTTAATAATTTGCTTTCTCGTTTCTCGCCAATTGTCGGCAGGATCCGTCCGAATTTGAGCTTTTCTGAAATTAATGATCCAACTTTTCTCTAAAATTTATTTTATCAAGTCGACATGGCGATAGCGAGATTCCGTTCCTGTGGGCAGATTAGCAAAAATAGCTTTTCCGACTTAAATTTTAAATGAATTTCCCCTGGCACTCCTAACCGGTATTCGCAATCTATCGGGCGCGGTTCGTTTGGTACGCTAAAAAGTTTTAACAGCTTTTTATCCTCTGTGAAGCAATACCGCTAATTAAAATAAGTAAAATTAAGGTCGCAAAAATATGATAGAATTGTAATTCATGGTTAAAACTCTTTTGAACGTGTGTTTTAGTATGAACTAACCATATATAGAAAATATCTTAAGAATTTATTATGCACGCGTTTTATGTAAATGATGATACATATGCTCAAATAGTGACTTTAATTAAATTTTATTATACATCTGGTGAGATTTGAATCTTAAAATGCATAGTATGAATTTCTTAGAAAGTTTTTTTAAATGCAAATTATGCTTGCTATCTTTATTATAATTTAGTAAAAAATTCTATAAATATAAAAAAACTAAAACTTTTTAACCCAGACTCTAAGGGCAAAATGGATAACAAATTTAATAAAAAGATTAATTATATTTATATACTTTAAATAAATAAGACCATCGTGACCTAACAGGTCGGCCCAATGCGTTACAATGGTCAAAAACAACAATACACTTTATTTTTACAATACACAAAACAATTAATGCATATTAAAAAAGGGAAAAAATCATAAAATGTTGTTATTAAATGATAGGAACAGAACTAGATCCTAGTAGACATTATATATCATAAATTTGTCCTGGCTCTAATAAGTGATTTTTGAAGACATTCCGAAACCCAAACCTTGAATTAAAAGTTTGTTTGTCAACAAAACTTTTCAGTAATTTGAAAAAAAATGGTAAATGACATACAACTTTCTGCGAAAGTTTAGCGAATTGTATCTTAACACTTAATACAAGAACGGATAATAACCATATACCCTCTGATAAAGATATTTAAAGAACCTTTTCTATACTTTTTTAGAGAATTTATCATAGAGAACACAAATAACTGATGTCAAAGTAATACACATCTCACATAACAAACTCGAACATCTTGAAAGATTTTTTGGAGACGTCATTTACGTTTAGAGAGAATCTCCACTTGCTCTTTAAGTGATTCGTATTTTCACTCAAATGTTTTTTTTACTGACCTTTATAGTACAAAATCACTTTTAAGTTGCCGATCACTGGCAGCACGCTTTTGTATGGGGTCAACAAAATGTTTAAGACCAATGACTTGAGAAAAGATAGAAAATGTGGTTTTCCATTCAGATTCACATGATGATTAAAACACTGTAACAAGATTTAAGATGGTGACGTCGAATGGTGATATATAATAATTTTAATTTAATATATTATATTTTATTAAAACTAATATTTCGACGGTATTTTAAAAAATAATATTTCTCACAGAATTTTTAAAAAACATACATAATTATGGACATTGCATTTATTCTAATTTCAACATATTAAAATTCAACAAATTACTTAATTAAAATATCATATAATTTTATATATATATAACAATCTTAAAAGATCTAAATTAGTAAAGTACCTATTAGTATTTTAAGGGTTTCTTTAGATTGTAGGTAATAAAAATGATTTTACCTTTAAATTTTACAACTGATTCGACGATTACAAATTATTACCAATTATAGAACATAATATTTACGAGTCAATTACAAATTATGGCACATCATATTTTCGAAAATTTTGATGTAAGTATTTCAAATATGGCTTAACTTTTACTACTCTGTTTGGATATTCAATAATAAATGGATGAAGTATTCGAATAATTGGACATATTCGTAATCGTTTTCTCGGTTTTTACTGTTAATAATTATTTTAACCAATTAGTGCAAAAAATCAAGTAATTTCCTGTAAAATCATATATTTAATTAAAAAATAACAATGATTTTATTTAATCATTTATTACTTTGATAATCGTTAAACTTTTTTAATTTTATTTAAAATGCAAAGCACAATTTTGTGCGAATTGCCGATCAGGGAGAGCGTCAAAATGAAAATGATTAATTTATTATTACACACTTTTTGATCAGGGGCGTCATTTCAGATTTTTCAAATCACCCGAATTAAGATCAGCTAAGATTGAATTAAATTGCTTAGAGAAATAAGGGGAACATTTTAGATACATAAATTCATTGAATTTATTGTATATACATACATTATCTAATCATATTTGGAACGGTATTATTATTTCTTAATATTATTTTTTATTTACTTTATTTTTAATATTATTTATATTAAAAAGAAGATAAATGTCACGAGAGAGCTTTACTTGTTAAAATACAACATAGGCAATAAAACCGTCACCAGCTCATGAATCACCGACGCTCGTGAATCAATGAGTGATCGGACACTTTTGAGACTGAGGTACATTGGAAATTAATTTTTGTCACCAAAAAACCCACATTATTTCATAAAAATAACCGTAACCTCACTATTCAGGTAAATAAATATGTTTGCACTTAAATTATTATTTTTGACATGACAAAAAACAACTCAAAATATATAAAAATAAATACATGAAATTGACGTTTCATTTAATAAGACGCAGTGGTGATTGAAGCTCATATTGCGTGTCCAAAAAGTTATAAAAAAGACTTTATATATATTATTTGTATTAAATTGTATCGCAAGTGTTATAAAATCTATAATTTGACATTGATTGAGGCTAGTTAAGAATGCAGTAATGAATTTTTATATAAGTCAAGTATAACTTGTTTGATATAGCTTACATTATTGACAAACAACAAAACATTTACACCGAAAAATTATCAGATTGTAACTTCAAAATATAGTATAGTTATCTTTCACGTAACTGTATATATATGTATATAGTTATGTACGTCACTTTCTTGTAAAATATCACTTTATTATATTTTAAACCATATTTCCCTAAACAAGGTTTCTCGCTCTTACCGTAAATTTGTTTCGTGTAGTTTATATTTTCAGGACGTCCCCGTTTATTACCAATTAGCGATCATCACTTCAACTTTGGTCGTCTTTGTTCGTCCTGTCTCTCCAGAATAGGCATCATTTGAATTTGTCCCCATGGGCCGTGAGGTGCGTGTCCACAATAACAATTTGGGCGTCCGAAAAGGACTCGGGTCACCCTGGGGGCCGCCTAAATAGGGCGTTGTGCGTACAAAAACATCTGGCCGGCTTTTACTGTCTATACATTTTGCCTGTGTGTCCATACATAAAGCCTGAATCCACTCTTTACGATCTGCGCTCTTCTCCTTTATTTTACTCTTCGTTGTGCTGAATATTCAGCTCGAAAAATTATACTTTTGCTAAAGAAAATTATATCCATACACATGATTAAAACATATATTACTATACAAGGCGTTGAGGATATTAATAGCAAACTTAACATCAACTTGAGATATATTAAGATCAAGGTCAGATAATTAAATGCTATTTTTTGCCTTTTGTAATTGGATAATTTACGATATCTATTCGACTTATTAAATAATATTTTAAGCCAGGGACATTCTCTATATAATTAAATGTATTATTTAAACCTATTAATATATATTGGGTTTGAATTAAAATCAGGTAATACAGTGTTTTCGCGTTGCAGAAATTGTTTAAAAGAGTCAGTATTAAAGGATGTATATGAACCTAGAGTTCAACTTGAATTTGATTTGATCTGTATGAGCTATAATCAGTTAAATTTGAATACAAGTGTATATTTTTAAGATATTATTAATGTAGGTATGTATAAATAAAATATTTATTAATCAAGAGTCTGAGGTTAAGAAGTGTAAAATTGTTTTGTCGCCCTTTGACTCTTTCTAAGAATTCCGAGCCAATCTATTTTTCCTAATCATTTATTAATAAATTTATTGTTAAATATTTAACGAAAAATACAAATACTTTCACTTTATATTAAAAAAAATATATAGTGCCTCGTTAATAATTTAATTTAAAATATGACAATTTAACCGTAAAATTGTATTATAAGTATATGAAATAAGATAAATTAAATTTAACTTTATTACAGTGTATTTTTCTGCAGCAGTATGTATTTCTGTTCATACTACCTAACAATATTTTTTCAAATGTATAAAAATAGATTCACATATACAAAATAGTCCAATCGGTAACCAATACCAGTGTAGTTATTCCTGCGTTCATTTCGCTATATTGCCTCGCTCCCTCTCGGTCATGGTTTTCCTTTTTGTCTCCAGTTCAGGTAGCTGCCACGTAATGCAATTTGCGTGGCAGCGCAGTCAGGTAAACATTATGTTAACGTAGGGCTTTGTAACATTACTTTACATTAGTCTCAACAGGGCGCTCTCTTGCCGTACTTGCGTTGCATGCAAATGCCTCCGTGCTCGCATTATGGCCTTATAAAAGCTTTCAAATCAATTTTGATTTGATGCTGTCTAACTAAACGGTGAAAATAACTAATTAATTAACTTCGCTGTGGAAGTATTTTCATTGTATAAGACAGTGGTTTCCAAATTTTATGTTAATAAAATAATAATTTCATGAAATAATTCAGGCCCATTTTTAAAAAGGAAAAATATGTTATCATTTAAAAACTGATAAACTAAATTTTCATGGTATCGATTAAACTTGGTATTATTTTTTCATTATTAAACAGGTTTTATATTTTAATTAATCATCAGCTAATGCAGAAAATCCTTTTATATTGTTACGAATGGAGACAGTAGCATTGTTTGACAAATTCTCTCTAAAATTATTTACTTTGATTTAACATCATTTAACTAACTTAGTACTTACGAGGTAGAAAGCGTCATTTAAGGACTTATTAGATGGTTGGAAAAAGATAGCGCCGATTCCGACCATGCGCTCGTTGACCGCTAAACTCTTTTCTCGACCTTAATTGTCATAATTATAACTTAGTCCGAATAATAACTTAGTGGTTAATCTTTAAATACAAAATGGCTATTCTTGAAACGAACTTGTCCCCGAATGTTTTAGCAAAGCCTGTCAAGTTTTCATCAACTGATCGATCGTGCGGCTGTTTTTTCTTAGCATTAACTGCCGGACTTCTTAGCATTAACTGGCTATTATATTGATACTACATAGGTATTTCTATATAAATATAAAAAATATATGGTTGAAAAACGTCTTAAAAAAGTGGAGCGTGAGTTCTTCAACACTGATATACAAAAGCTTGTGCCATGCCTACAAAAGTGCAACGATCTGAACAACGATTGTGTAGAAAAAATAACTATGTATCTGTGTTACAATCTCTGTAAATATAATGAAAATATATGCACTTTTATATTTAAAAAAAATGTTATAACTATATTTTCTATGCGACACTCATACAATAAGTTTTTTTATAATGTTGTTAATTAATTTCTGTAAATGTAAGAATACAATTTTATTATTTAATCCCAATAAAATCTTATAAATTACTACATGATAAAGTAAAAATCATATTTATTACGAATTAAATGTAAAAAGCATTAAAACCATAAATTTTAATGTTAAAAATAAAAATTATAATGAAGTCATATTTTAATTATTTTTCCATCCGAGAACAATCAAAATATTACTATAAAAAATAATATATAAAGTGTTTTAATTAAATATTATTCTTATTGATTTAAAAGATTTAATTTATTAACAGTCATTGATAAAATCTACAGCTGCACAATAATATCTCAAAAGTATGAGTATTTTTTGTAATTTCGGCAATCAAAATGTAATTATTATTATTGAAAAGTAAATTTAAAATGTTATTTTTGTTTTTATTTAATTTGTCGGCATTATGCGTAATGGCGATTACTTTTATAAATAATATAAATTATATTTCGGCAAAAAAAGGAGGGGCAAAATTTGCTTGTTGATAGTATTAAATCACAGAAAATTTGCCTGATTAAAAGATTGTACACAAACGTGCTTTTAAATTTAATTAGCTTGTGTTGTTTTATAAAAAAAAAAAATATATATATTGACTACAAATATGTACGGATATTTTACAAATAGTTAAAAAAACGAGCGAATATATTCGGTATTGAAATATTTGTATTGCAGTTATTTTTAAAACACGAAATCCGATTTGTTGTCATTTACTTAATTATCAAAATGTATAACAATACATTATATTAAATAGTTATTGCTATTATATTTATATTTAAAATAATCAAAATAACTATAATAAAGAGTTATTGACATTTTGGAACAGGATATCACAATAGTAAGGGATAACATTTTTTTTATTGTAACACTATTTATATTATCTAATTATTAGATAATAAAAACAACAAAAGCTTACATTGATATTTTGATTACAAAATGAGGTCCTCACTCAATGAAAATTGCTACTAAAACAGTAACGACGATTCTATAATATCTGATAATGTAATTACTGACCTTTCAATGTATTAAAATAATATAACTTTTTGATAATAATATAATTTTGAAAAGCTTTTAAAAAAAGTTAGATATTTAACTATGTTACTTCTTGAATTACATATAAAAATCTTTTAATTTATAAGAAAAATAAACAAAAATATGCTAAAACTTTAATTTCTATGATACAATAAATATACAAATTTTATAGTATATATTTATGTAATATTTAGTAAGCAAAATAAATTAAACTAAAGGTCTTTAATCTTCCCTTGACGCCATTTATTTTCTAACATTGGTGTATTACAGAAACATGTACCTTTTCCTTCTCAAATCTGAATAAAATCCTTATTTTTTAAATCACTACTATAAATAATTTTAAAAATATCTCTTATTATGTTATTGAATATTTTATAAACACTTCGGTTTTAAGCCAATGGTGGTATGCTCAAAGACTGCCATTTTTCGATTATTATTAACACGCCGCTTTTTTTTCTTCTGTTTATTTTTATACAAGAAAAAGCAGATAAAGCAGAGAATCCTTAATGCTTCGTTCATTACTGGTGGGAAAAATGCGTACCGAAAAAAAATGAAGCGTTTTCTCAAAGAGTGAAAAGCTTTGTTAGCGAACAAAGAAATTAGTTTTTATAAGCTTTTGTTAATGATGGCGTTGTATACGTGACCCGATTTTTGCCACACTTTAATTACATTTTACCTCGGAGAACATGGAATGTCTATGTATATATATATATATATATATAAATGTATATATAGAGTTTGTATAAAAATAAAGAACAGCTACTTTTAAGAAGAGACTTTTATTTGCCAGGCTAATAAAATTACAATGAAGAAAAGAGGCAACATCTTTTGTATTTGTTAAAAAAGATCAAGATTATTTTTTAAAATATATTAAATATTAGGATAATTACAGTATTTTTTTACACGATTTTAATCATATTAAAAGGACGTAAGCTATTATTACATTATTATATATAACGTAGATCTATACAATATTCATATAATATAACTATATTAGCTATAGATAAAAATAAAAGGTGTCTAGATTGCTCCTAAATAACCACAAATTAAGGTTTTCCCCTAAATATTTTTTATTCAACGTTACTACTACAAAATATATTAAACCATCATCTTTTCTTTGACTTATGGTTCATTTTCCAAAGTTTAAATTCAGTGCAGCTCTTTTGCGCCTAAATATAAACTCAAACTTATCTGTTTGTAAATTATTTGATTGAAATAAAATACTTTGTGCCAATTACACTGAAATATTCAAGTTTTTTTAACAGGTAGCTGTAGTCGTTTATCATTGTTTTCTATACATGATTTTTTATTAAATTAATGGCAAAATATAAAAGATTAAGGACTGATATTTTCAGAAATTTTTTGCAGTAGTTTTTTTAAATTGTATTATATAATAAAAAAGAAACATCAACTTTTCTTTACATTTCTTAGTCCTAATAAAATAATTGTGTTTTATTTATGTTCAACAAAACTTTGCATCCCTTATTGCCTTAGAATTTCTTTTACAATGCCTGTTAAGTAAAACTTTGCATCACAGCAAATGGTATTATATAATATTTCGAAACCACAAACCAGTCGCTATTTATCATCTGAACAAATCCACGCGACGTTTACAATTTTCCCAAGTATAAAACTCACTATTGTTTTTTTCTCTTATTTCCAAGCTCACCTGAAACTTTACAGTATGCATTTTGCATCCAACCTTTTACAAACTTTAACAATGGACGCTCATAAATCATATTCGAATGCAATTTCGTAATCCGCACGAGCATTACTTTGCACAGACATTTCGCCGATAATGTCCACGAGCATTCCTACAGGAATATCAAATATGCATTATGTAACCATTATGCTATTCCCTAAATACATACCAACGTACTGATAATTACAGATCGTTGAATCAACAGACCGGTAACTAAATACGAATCTGACCGCAACGCTCTGGACCGTTCCATGCAATTGAAATTGGATTTAGCAAAAAACTGGTTATCTTTGATGGTTAGGACGATTCAAAGGATAAGAGAAAAAAACATTTAGAGTGCTCGACGTTAACGTAGATAAGTAATTCGAGTTTCATAAAAACAACGAGGATAAATTTCTTTGAAATAATATCCTTTGAAAGTGTTTTTTTTATTATAAAAAAACATTTTCTTAGATATAATTACACTGTGTCGAGCAATAAGCATCTTAGATATTGCAATTATATTATGTAATAATAATAAATTGCTACAAATATACATGCCCCATGCTTATAATATAATCATGGGGCATGTCTTTATGACATTTTGAAAAGCTTTACCATGTGTTATGTTTGCGATATCGCAAAAATTACCCAATCGATTTAAACAAACTTTCTTCACGACCTACGATAACACAATACCTGTGGAATTTGGATATAGAGCTTTTTATTTTTGGAATAGTACGCCCATCCGCTTTCAGCTTTTCTCGGGACCCCACAATCACTCTGACCCATACATAAACTACTTTCCTTTTCCGAAGAACGAATGAGTACCTTAGCCCTTTGGATTGGCCCACGAGTACGACGCAACTATCAATCTTGCAAGAGGCAAACGTATATTTACCGTTACGAGCAAATGGAGACAACGGCCTCATAGATTTTCTCTGTTTTACCGCACGCAAACACATGAGCATAATATAGATATACTTAAATATAGAGTATACTGAAAATAAATTAGATAGGTGCATAAGAAATCTTGTATTAATAATACATTTGAACCAATAATATAAAAGCAGGTAAAAGCCTTTCGTCAGGTGCTTAATATTTTTAAATTTACGATATGTAGATGATTTCATATTATTTGTCTTTAACCGAGCGATAATAGTTACTATATACATCGGTCAAATAAAACATAAACATATAAACAAACTACAGTTAATTTTTTAGTTATTTGTATATTAGCTTGAGAAGAGAATAATCTTTTTACCAAATACAATATTATACGAGAAATAAGATGCGTTACCAACTTTAGTTTTCAATAACTATTAATTAATTAAAGACAACTTTTAAAAATGAGTCGTAAAAAATATACATTGCATAAAAATGTTAAGAGTTAACATACATATAACTCACCCTATTTGCACTTTTTAGAGATATGAATATAGAAGTTATTCTGACAATATAAAACATTTTTAAACGATTATTCTCTATTAAAAAAGCTTTATATGTATTTTAATGCTTTTTTATCACGCTTCTGGGATCTGTAGTTGCAGAACTTAATAAGAACAGAATAAGAATGATAGAAATAACGACGACGTCGTAGTCTTAATATCTCGAAGCGGGTACTCAGGGTACAAAGGTACCTTAAAGGAAGAAGACCGCTTTGGGTGCAATTATTTGTGCTTGAATGGTCTTTTGGACCCCGCAGCAAAGATGGCTGCATTATAATTGCATACAAGGGAATTTTCAAAGTTCATACAGAAAACCGCCGACAATGTCTCTTTAGTGATAAAGTTGAGATCTCGACTGTGTAATTGTGTGTGGTTAAAAATTTAACTGCTTTACAATTCAAATAACCCAGTAGAAATTCATTTTGTCAAGATAATATTAAACAAAATGTGAAATATGCAAAAAAATTGTATTTATATTCTATAGACTATTTAACGAGATATGAAGTATGCCATAATTATATATAAGTATTTTTATCTGCGAATTAAAAATGCAAGAAACGTAATCGCGTGTTGAGATTTTAATAACACAAATTGCTGTTAAGCGTTCGCAACAACTTTCTTCCGCTTTCGAGTAATTTTAACCGCGGTTCGCGTACATAGTTAAAAAAGGGAGATTATTTAAACGCTTTTTAATTTTTTTACCTAAACCAAACGCTACGAATTCACATTAAAAATAGAATAGATTAATTATTAAATAGTTAGTGATAACAAGTAAACATATAACGATTAAGAGAAAAACTTAAGTAAACAGTTTTTTTATTGAAACCTTTTAAGATTATAAAAAACTAAACTATTCTATTAAAACGATTTATATGAACTATAATGAATATTTAATCTTATTTTTATTTATTGTTTTAAAATATTAATGTAATATAGGGTGATAATCATATCATTGTATTTCTTGTCTTAAAATATTTATGGTATATTGGGTACGAAAATCATATTGTTTTATTTATTTTTTATTTTTTTCTCCATTTCTTTTCATTGGTATTTTTTTAAAACATTTTGTAAGTTTTTTCTTTTATAAATCTCATCCAGACAATTTTTCTGAACATGAATTAATGTCATTTTTTCTTAGCGACTATTCCATAACCTTGAAATATCTGTCATTTGGAAAAAATAAATGATCCGACAGTAAAAATTTATGATCTATAATATTTATTTTATTTTCAGTGGATTGAACAATTTTTAGTCACTATTTTATCCGGTATACATTTTACTAAAACCTATAACATGATCTTAAGTTATTTTTATGATATTATTATCAATATACTCTAAGCAACAAGGTGCCAGATATTTGGAACCTTAGAACGCTATAATCACTTCCTAGGTAAACATTTTTTATGTCGTGAAAATTATGAAAGGCTATGTTCAAAACGTTCATATTTCACCTATAGTACGCAACAGAAACCTAAATATAAGCATAGTAAATGGCATCAAAAATAAGTTATTAATAATATTTTACAGTTAAATATATTTTGTAAAATTAACGGTGATAATAAGCTACAGTAAGTTTCTTTTTTATAAATATACAAAAATAAATCTATGTTTATCAGAATCTAGCTTTAGTTCATTTTTTTTAAATAAGACTAAGACCATTTTTAAATAGATACTGTTGTAATTTGTTTGTTGACTAGCGCGTTTACTATTTTATAAAAAAATCGACTTAAGATTATTTATATTTTTTTTATTTAAATCGTTGTTGAAATATCAAACTCAATAAAAAAAACTAATAAAATATTCTAATTTTGACAAAAATATTTGTATACATAAAACAGATAAGCGTTAGTGTGGAAAACTGTTCTTTATCATATTAATTTAAAATATTGCTAATATTTAATACCTATGATATATACATCACTAATTATGTTACACTACTAGGATCTGACTATTATATACCTATTTTAAGACATATTTACAAAATCAATGTGCTCAAAACACCAGACTAAAACTTATGTCAAGAATCAGTGAATTTAATTTAAGGTAGATCGATTGAATGAGATCAAAGAATTATTCAACAAAACATTCATTTCTGTAAAATACCATATTAATCCAGAAGTGTCTAAAGATTCTGAATTAGGACGTTAATATATATAATCAAATAATAATAATAATGATGAACACAATTAAAATTAATTTTAATTTAATTTAACAATCGTCTAGATATTCAGGTAAAAAAGTAATAAAATATGCAATTTTCTTTCCAAAAAGAAAGTTAATTATAATTTTGAATCAATCAATACCATCAGACTGAAACTGAATTCTAGGAATAAATTTATTTCATTAAATATCGTGGGTGTAGAAATTGGATTCGTATATGGGATCAAACAATTCTTATTACGTGACAAACGAAAGATAAAAATAAAATAAATCAATTTTAGCAGAATAAATACTTATCAAAAAGTACCTGAAGGTTGTTAATTAGAATCAATATTATTAATTATACATGAGTAAAAATTAAATTTATTGTATAAATAAATATTTTTAGTTAACGAAAGAAAATAATACAACCGTTAAATGTTAACATGCATAATTAAAAAAATAGTGTAATGCTAAAATGATTTTTAGAAAAAGAAGCGATTTATTATCAAATTATTAGCAAATTTTCATATATATTTAATTTTCATTTATAAATTAAATTTAAAAAACTTTTACACGCAGCGCAATAAATATGTTCTCCTTAAAAAACATCTGACATCTTAATTATTTCTCAGTATTATTTATGAGCACAATATTCTAAGTATTAACGTTGTATGGATAATTGTGTTTTGACATTTTTCTTATGGTAAAAGGCAGTTTAAAGCAAAAGAACCTTGTTTTCCAGAAACTTAAAAATAATTACACCACTAGCATACGACATACTAGCCCTTACGATAATAACTTAAACAAAATTATGGCAAGCATTTAATATGGTTGCAAATTATTTAGGTGCATACATCGATTTATTAAAAAAAAAATAAAAAAAAAACAGAAAGCAGTTTGATGTGATTTTTTTAATGTCAGTTGAAAATGTACGTACCCAGATTAATAACTAAAGTGCTTTCAATTTTATTCGCTGGGTCGATTTTTCACGTTAAATTTGCGTAATAACGAAATTTACGTTATATATAAATTAACGCGTGGCGTTATTGGGCTCGTTAAGAGCTCTCACGCGTTTCGAACCCGCCCCCGCATTTGCCTGTTATTTATATTTCGCTCGGCCCTTTGTGCTGGGGATCATTCGCCCCTAGTCTTAATTCTAACGGAAAAACGACATTAACGAGAGGGAAAACCACCGGAAAAACGCCCGTGGCGCATTTTGTTAATTATGAAAAAATTCTCTGTGCACAAAAGATACATTTTCAAAGTGATTGAAAATCGATCTACCCCTTTTGAAAAATATACTGAAGCATTACACAATCCATTCGCTATTTTTCTTATTCTTTTATACACTAGCTATGAGGATATTATTACTTTTGATATCACTGATATTTTTACTTGTAGATTTATATATATTACAAATAATATTGTGAAATTATAGATACAATGTTGATTATAATTAGGATCTAATAATAATAATCAATATACTACATTTTTATATTATTAATATATTTTTTGTATGTATGTGAATATATCTGTACATATTGATATTATTAAAAGACTAACTAGAACCATAAATGTTTAAGTAAAAGAAATACTACTAACCCTGCCGTTTTTGTGTAGGTCTTCGTGACGACTGATTTGTTTACTCTGTATTATAAATGATTGGTGTTAAATTTACTAATAACTTGAACTAATATTATATTTAGATAAAATTTAAAAAATAAACGTTTCCTTACCTAATGGTTTATTTTTATATCGAATATGAAGCTATTATTATTATATATGTAATTGTTCTAATCCGCATCCGGACGCACACGCTTAAAAATTAAACTTAATATGCTTAATCTTCTACTTTGTAAATCGTATCGGTTTGTATGAATGGTATTTATTAATAAACGTAAACAAAGGAATTATATTCAATTATAATAATAAAAATAAAAATTGAATTTGCTTCGTTTGCATTCCGGTAATGCATTCTGTTGTTTCGACCAATGAAAAATAAGCATTGAAATATAAAACAAGATGGCTGACAGTAACGTGACAACAGTCATGTGCATTGTTCCATTTGACAATATAAATAATCGGATTACAAATTAACTAGGTGTGTTATAACTATGAAAATAAATAAATACATAATGTATTGAAGATTAGAAGAATACGTTAATGAAACAAGATAAACAATCATAAAATAATCTAATAAAATCTTAAAATTTTGAATTCCCGGCGACGGGCTCCGAGGCGGAAAAGTGAGTTTTTTTTATAATACATAAACATTATCATTGCTTCTGATTTAATGCACATACACGTTAGATTTGACTAAACTAGGTATGTTTTAAACGTGAATATGTAATATATACTAAGTACGTATGAAGATTGAGGTTAATGTCGATCAAGCCGTATAAATGCAAATAAAACGTATTTTTTTATATATTTGTATTTGGGGATACGCGTAACAATGATTGTGATTCAGTCAGTTATTTAGCAGAAGAAGCTTGGTTCCGGCAAAATAAATTAAGACGATTATTGCAGGAAAAAATCACCTAGATCGTTTTTAGAGAATTTTTTTAATTTCGCTTCAAAAAATATTTCTAACAAAAGGGGGCAAAGTTTCAAAATACGTACTATTCATTATCAACCAAATACTAAACACATAGTGTTGCAAAAAATTTTCTTAGTGACGCCTTTAAAGGAAAAATACGCAAAACTGTATAGCACTAATTTAAATATTTTATAAATATTTTAATAAAATTTCAAGATTTATTCAAAATATTTTTTTCAACCTTAAAATAAATTTTATTTTGATATGAATTTTAAATATTCTTAATATAATATAAACTTAAAATAAGTTTGGCTTATTAATTACTAACTATTTAACTCAAATTTACAACTTTCAAGTTTTTAAATTTTAAGAGCTTAGCTAGGTTAGGGTACAATAAGCGTAGCCTAAGTTAGCCTAACTTAATTTTGCTAACATTATGCAAAACCTAACTAATCTACTTAATAAAATAAAATACACGTGTATCTTAATTAATAAATTTAGGCATAAAATATAATTTAACCCAACCCTTTATTTTTATATATAATATTTCTATACATATAAAATTTTTGGTACAATATAATATATATAAATAAAGGTAATTTTTCAAATAATCATAGTAAAATTTAAAAAATATTTTTATTTAATTTTTATAATAAAAGACAATACATAATTTAAATAAATACGTTAAATAAATTACTTTATTTATAGTATATTTATTCTAAGAGTGACCATTATAAAAATTTAAAAATCATGCATCCATATATTTTTTTTCATTTTTTAAGAAAAATTACCATAAGCATTTGAGAATATAAAATATAATAATGGTGAATAATTTTTAATATCTTAAATGTAGTTATTTTGCAAAATTTATTTTTTTGTGTTTTTGATTTTGTTTTTAGAAATGTGTCAATGAATTTTAAAAATTAAATGAACTACCGAAAGTTTAACACGTTTACCTAAATATATATTTTTACATATTATTTATCAATAACATTTCGAGTTAGGCTAGGTTAGTTTATAAAATTAATTTCTAAAATTATTAAAGCGTAATAAAAATAAATGTATTTAATTTCGTAAAAAAATCACAACAAAATTTAAAATTAATATATTACAAAAATATTACAATAATAATGTATATTATTTAATCAAGTTAAAAAGCTATATAACATAAATAATAAATAAAAACACTTTTTGACTGAACTTCAGCTATGATTATATTAATATTCCATATCTCCTTAACTCTAATAATTATTTTTTTATTTATGATTTTTTTATAATTATATAATTACTTTTAAATAACATAATACATTTGAGTTCCTTAATTTGGTGAAAGTTTTTTATAACAACATATATAACTCTGTGATTTTCAATATCCGATTTATCAGCTTATTGTACTTTAGTGAAAATTACCAGAACCAGCGTAATAATTAAAAAAATAATTTATTATATTTGTGATGTACTATGATGTACTATAAGGCTTCAAATAAAAATGTTTTTGACCGTGTTTTTTTTCAATATGTAAAACATTGCTATTTAAAGTGTAATTTTATAAATACGTTTATAATTATAAAGTCAAAAGTTAAGATATATTTATTCTACACAAATATGTTTTTGGCGATATCTACAAGGAACTATTTATGATTTTTTATAAATAATAGCTTTTATCATATTTCTTGAATAATTAAAGTATGGTCATTATCGTCAGTTGTCTAACAATTAAATAAAGTATTACTAACAATAACGATTTTTCCTAGTCAGTAAAAATATTATATATGAGGGACAGCTAACACCTTGTATTTATCATGTTTAATTTATTTTAAAAAGAATCTATATCAATTGCTTAATATGCGAGATAAAAAATAAATATTTTTTATTGTCCACAGGTGAAGCCACCGATCCGATAGTCGTGCTGGATATGCCCAATTTTACCTTTAGAGGCTCCTCGATTACTCTATACTGTAACCACAACCTGCAACCGGATGAACTATATAAAGTGGAATGGAGGAAAGCCGGAAAGAAGATCGTCCAGTACATAAGGGAGAGGAGGCCGCCCTTTATTACCCACACAGTCCACGGATGCCGTTTAAATGTGAGCTTCCTTTTCTATTGTGTCGTCAAATAGTTTATGAACTGAGCTTAGATTTTACTCTTTAACAAAGTTTATTTTTAAAATTATATGTACTTTTAAATATACATACATATAATAAAGTGTTTTTACGAAATATCAGTGAGAAATATAATGTATTATAGAATAAATAATTTAAATATATTCTACTATTTGTTTTGCAAAACATGTTAATCAATATTGTAGTAAAAGCGATTTAGTATATAATACATAAATGATATTATTAAGGTTATATTTAAACCTAATTATTGTATTTGACTTAGTAAGTATTTTAGTTAAATGTGTTAATAGCTATTAAAATGTAATTCCGATTATATTTGTTACTTTTAACATATTCAGTAATATTTTAAGCCCATTTCATTCGGCTACTACATAACGCAAATCCCAATTGCGGCTAACCTAACAACGGAACCTTTTGTTTCGCTCTTAACCGCTAAAACAAACACAAAAATAATCCCATTCACCCTCGTACAACATTTTGTCACGATACAATATACGGACGCGAAATTCCATATTTCGCATAGCGTTTGCACAGAACACTCTTGGCACGTGACATGTACAGTATAAACGTTCATTGTTGCGTGCGAAACGATCCCCTGTTCACCTAAGTGTCCTGACCTGGCATTTACTATGTAACTATCCGCAACAATTCACCATTTCCCTACTATATTATAATTTGAATACTCCATACGTTCGGACGATTCCAAAAACGTGACCCTAACCAGACACATCGATGACCCAAATTGGATTTATTACTCGGAGCTTTGTAACTACTACTTGCGAACGCCGAAGTATTGTATAACAGTGTAATTATTGTACTCTGTATTTATAGTTGTAACGAATAACATACAATAATAATTTCTATATTGAGATATTACCTAAAAAGGCTCATTGTTTTAATTGTTAGAACGTATATTTTCAATATTAATATAAAAATATAATTTTTATTTTTTTACTATAACTCTTAGATTTCTTTAATGCGTCATGATGGACAATAAACTTAAAATAATTATACAATCAAATACTTGAAAAAATATAAAAAATTTGTGGTGCACATCTAAAATAGATCAGCACCATTACACACATTTTTTCCAGATATCGCCAAAATCATGACGTCAGACTTTATTATGTGAGTGAAGTAAAGTTCGGATTAATCGTAGTGGTATAATAAATCGTCAAGCTAAAATTAAGAAGTAAAGTATCAAATGCATAATGACATCGTGAAAAACTTCGAGTTTCTTATGTTTGGTTCAAGCGGCTTTGATCAATGGTGAACGGGTGTATATTTCCCAATTAGGCCATATGATCAATTCACACAACTTGGAGTATTTCTTTATATATCTGACGCGTGTGTATTTCTATAGGGTGGTAAACCATAAAAAAGTCTAATATCTAGTTGATTTTTAAGTGCTTATACAGCCTTCGAAACGTACTAAAACTTTTGATCACGATAATTAATATGTATTTTTTGTTTATGTTTATGTTTGTATAATTACGATTCCTCTTGAGGCTTTATTTACAAAGCGAATTAAAAAACGATTTATAACGTGGATTTATGTAGTATCTCTTAGAATTTATTAATAATCTTAATTTTTCAAAGATCTTGCTTTGTTTATTGAAAATTTTATTCACAGCACTGTGCTTAATTTTCTTTATTTTCTTTATTTGCCCCAATTCTACGTACATAATCGCAATTCACAGCTCAATGGCTTGTAAAAAATACGCATAAAAATTTTCCCTTCTTCAGAAAATATCCACTGACAACGAATTTCAGTTTTTCCTAATTATTTTTAGTAGTAATATAAAATTTATTCGAACATATTTAGTTCTTAAATTAACATTTTTTTCAACTCATTAAGAAATTATTTTAAACGAGAGTTTTAAAAACTTACTTTCGGACTTTACTTTGCAAGCGATATTTTTAAAGATAAACCATTAATTTATGTAATCAATTTTCATTGAATTGATTGACTTTTTGAATCCATTTAATGAGAATTGATTATTTAATGATTTAATTATTAATTGAGAATGAATCATAAAATTGACCATAAAATCATTCATTTCTAATAAATTCTCATTAAATTGATTGACTTTTTTATATTTATAAAAGCATTTACATGCTAAAATAATTTATTATTTATTTTATAGATTAGTTTTTTGTAAAAATAAAGATATTTTCATCGAGTTTATTAATTTGTATATAATAACAATAAAACTGATAAATTATTTTAAATTTATTTAAACTAGCAATTAAAACACTTATTATTTAAATTTCATTCGATTTTATATTAATTTACTACACCTTACTTTAATTATTATTTGCGGTATTATTATATTATAATAAAAAATTACTGCTTTCGTTTCTGTAAAATAAATAAAAAACATATTCCAAATAAAAATACTAAGATTTGAATCACCTAATTTTTTAAAATGCTGTTCAAACTTTTGCAAAAACACCACTAGTCTACTCATCAAGTTTAAATTGTATTTAGTGTATGTAAGCTATGATATATAAAACTGAATCACATTAACTATAGCTATTTATAAAAGTTATATCTTTGAATTATACAATTTTTAAGGGCACTAATTAGTATTAGTAATATAAATTATGCATCATATAGATATTAAAACCAAATATTTAAATATAGAATTTGGATCAATTTATTTATTTATCAATTATTGAATACCATTCGATCTTTTTAGTCAAAAGTTTTGAGCAGAACAGTCTTAAACAAATTAAATATAAACATTATAAAGCAAAAACCATTTAGAAATATAGCATCTACAAATAAAGAATTATGAACGAATGGAGTCGATTCAATAATATCAAATCATAACTTCAAAACAGTAATTGTACTGCCACATTTGTTATATTCTACAATACGACTTTGTCATATTATTTTACCAAATATAGCATACCTTAATTCCTCGCTCGAATAGGAACCCTTTTAAACGTCATCCTCGACTTGTGAATCGCAATACAACCAACGTGTTGTATAGGCCTACTAAACTTTCTCCTAAGGGTTGCTTTTATAACTTTTCGGGTCGCTTTTCGGCGCCCCCGGGGTAGTTATTTCACAATCGGATTAAGCCCCGATTTTAGCTAATCATCGTCAGTGTTTTCAGACGTAATCTCGTTACATCGCCATCCATCCGTCTCTCTATCTATCATAATCAGGTATAGTACGTTTAAATTTTATAGATAGAGCAACACGTTGCGGAGCGTTTATCGCAGCACAATTTGTCGGCAAACTTTACAAATAAATTATGCTGGGGTGTTGTTCGCTTTGAGGAATTTCTATAATAAATAATAATGTAGCCTGGGGGCGAATTGAGTTTTTTGTACATAAATAATATTAAACAAGACCCGTAATGGCTCAGCGGGTAAGACTTTGGAAGTGGAGTAAAATAATCAAATATATTTGTGTATATCTATATACAATATATATATATACTTTTATACTTACTTTTTTTAAAACGATGAAGGTTGGACTGTAACGTAGGGCATAATAACCGATGGTTTTGCTACGAACTCAAAGATATTGATGTGGAAAACATATGGTTTCAACAAGATGGCGCGACTTTCCACACATCGGGTGCAACGTTCACAGGTCGCATTATTTCACGTTTTGGTGATGTTAACTGGCCGCCAAGATCATGCATTTTAATGTCGTTGGATTTTATGTTCAAGTAGTTACGCTAAGAATTGTGTCTACGCCGACAAATTTTTAATGTTGGAGCACCTAAATCAACACCAAAAATCACCAAGTTATAGCCGAGAACCGCTCGAAATATAAAAGTTGGGAAACTGAAGTTGGATCACCCTTTATTTTTAATACAATATATATAAAAAAAATCATAATATATAATCCATTTTGTGCTAAAAAATATATGAGTTATATTTGTATATATCATACAATATAATAAATGAGATTATTTAGCAATCCCGTCATTTTTTTCTGTATGGATTAATGAGAATTGATCGTCAATTATAACAATTATACAATTTTTTTGCGTGAATCATACCTAAAATGATAATTTATATCGTTATAAATAGATGTATTTTGTAGTGATTATTTTCGTATCGCTACTTCTTAAATGCCATTATTTTATTATATTTACGTGGATTGTTTTTCCATCAAATTAAATGTTCTTTATCTTATCTTCTGTTTATTTTATAAGTGCAAGTGGGCAGAATCAAAAACGCTCGCAATAATACTCGTATTTTCACAAACCAAGAAATATATCAAATAAAATAATAAATAATGCGAATTATGGTAACATTTTTAGCGAATTTTCAACGTTGATCTTTTGTAAGCGTATAATTAATAAAAATAAAACCCACCCACGCTTGATATAATACATAATACTGACATTAAAACACACACGCGTATAAATCTTGCGTTTTGCGTCACGCGAAAGCTTTTGTGTAAATTCATCGAAAGGGGGGGAATTTCTCCACAAGACCTATTCAAATATTTTTTTCATTTTCATTCTCATTTTCGTCCTGCCTGTGTTATTTTCGTCCAGTCAAATCCGTTTAGATGACGCGCATGACGCGGATTACAAAGGTAAATAAGATTTGAAAAGGGACCAAGCCAAAAGGTAGCCAGGGCAGAACGGTTAATTGTCCGCGGCGGAGAGGGTCTCTGGATTGCGAGGGGCCTGAGGGCAAACCGTCCCTTAAGAAACGTTAATCTGGCCCTTGGTCCCTTGCGCACAAATTCAAAGTTATCCATCGATTGTCAACCGCCGACTTGACCGTAATACCTCTCCCCCAGGGCTGGCAATTTGGGACAAAGTCGTAATTTTCCGCTTTCGGTGACTGCGCTACGTCTCCGAGATTGATTGAGCACACGCTTGTGTGTTTGAAGCTCCTTAATTAGGTACAAGCGTATCTCATGAAGATCTTTATATACTAGAAACGTGGTTTACAATCTTTGGCTCGTGATCCACTTTCGAAGTAATCAGAAAAGCTAAAGAAACAGACCGGAATCAGAGTTAAATTCACTCTCTGTGTCAGCGATAAGCTTTTAAATTACAATTATTATTATTATATTTTTAACATTACAAAACGCTGGTCGGTGAAATTTTCTGTAATTAATGTTTTCATTTCTGAGTTTTCAAGCATTTTGCTTTCTTAATGGATGGTCCTCGTGTAACATCTGACAAGTATCTATAAATCTTTAAGCACTATGTTCACCCATTGCCACCCAAATTTTTTTTTTCTACACTACACAATCACTAATGATAACTAGAGTAATCGAAGGGCTTAGTCCTCTTCAGTCGCCTTTTTCAGATATCCACATCACGAAACGTAGTAATGAAAAGTAACTAAATCGATTAAAAATAAATACACAGATATTCTTTGTGAGCTTTTTCTGTACTGTACGAACTTACTAAAAAATTTAAACACTCTAAGCTGAAAACGAAGTAAATAGAGCAATAAGATATAATCATTTATGGTAGATAATTCACAAAATTAGCTCATGGAAAATTTAAAATGTTATTAAAAACTTTAAAAAATCCTGGAATTTATAGATTAGATAACACGTTAATTAAACACCTTCTTGGAATTTGCATATATTACTGAACTAGCATATTTAACGCCTGCCTATCTTCTGGATATTTCCCAACCGCTAAAATGCATACAATAATAAAATCCAACGAGGATCCTACAAATCCGATTAGTTACCGTATTATCAGTTTATAACCGACATTTAGTAAAAATAATCCTTATGCGTTTAAAATATTTTTTGGAGAAAAAAATTATTAAAAAATAGTTTGACTTTCGCGAAAATCACTAGACAACACATCAGCTTAATAGTTTAACGGAACACATGCGCTAATTTTAATATAAAAAATAATACAGGACTTTTAATGTTAGATATAGAAAATAGTTTCGACACTGTATGGCATGACGGTTTGATTCATAAACTATACAAAAACAAATCCCTTGACTATCTGCTATGCTGAAAAGTTAAAAGCTATGTTTTTTCACTAAATAATAAACGCCAGAATTCACGTAAAATTCCAACTGGAGTTCCTCAGGGAAGTTTGCTCGGGCCGTTTCTCTTTTTCTATACGAACGATATCGTAAAAATAAAAAATACGTGTTTATCTACGTATGCTAACGATACATCTATTTTTACTTGTACTCATGGTCTTAACTAATTGTGAATAAATTACAAAAATCTTTTGAAGTCCTAAATAAATATTTTGAGAGGCGGAAAATTAAAATCAACTGAATTAAAACAGAAACAATTATTTTTACAAAACGTAGATAAACTTTGCTACCACTTCTCCTAAATGAAGAGGGAAATAACGTTAAATGGAAAATTATAAAATTAAGAAGCCTACATAAATCATATGGAACAGCTGTATATCAACATGTAATTTTACATTTAAATTAAATCATCTGATCTATATAGCAAAATCATACTATAAAATATAATTTTAATAGAAAGGTTAATTATTAACTATCAAAATGTATTTAAAATTATTTATTTTGATTCGGGTAATTGATTTCAAACGTTATTATTATTGTCATAAATTATAATAGAAATAGATCTACCTTAATGATATAATTGCCTTATATTATAGTATGTTATTTTACCCCTGAGTAATGAGAAATCCGACAGATTCTCAGTAAACTTTTTCATATCAAAATTTCTCTCCATTTGTTAGTTAAACTGAAACTTTCATATCATACATCCGTTACTTGCGTTTAATAAACTATTATTAGCACGAATATATTATATAGAGTTTCGTTTTATTTAGAATTTGTCTTTGATAACACATGTCACTCGTAGATGGAATATAAATGACCAAATTAAAATAGGATACACGTACGAAATGGAATGCCTCACATACGAAGGTTATAAATATTTTCTGGATCCCCACTTCCTCCCGGGGGTCGAAAAATAAGAAATTATTATGGTTGTGTAGTTGCTCAATAGATTTCTTGGCAACGGAGGCGGTGCTATATTTCAGTGAAATTTCCGTTTGGAAATTCTCGAAACGAATATATATTATCCGTGGCAAAATGTTTTCGTTCCAAAGAAATATTTATTCGGAAATCGAGCGAGAAATTATTTTTTCAATCGCTATCAATAAAATAGAACTGTGGCATCAAAATGGATTTGGAACCTATGAAACTTCATATCTATTTGTGAGTAAATTTAGTGCACGTGAGAACCTATTTTCATCTCTCGTTAACTGAATAAGCAATAAGAGTTATTGGAGCATGAATTCAACATTAGATTACAATAAACATAAATTTAAATAGCTATAATATATATATTTAGATCTCGAGCCTTTTTACTTTTAACTTTCATTAAAGCTTACTGTATCTCCTTTTTCTAATTTAGTCGTATCAATCGTATTACTA